>NC_091956.1:65787612-66150946 GCF_031021105.1 Erythrolamprus reginae | reverse complement strand
TACTTATTTATTGTTAGAGTTGGAAGGGACCATGCGGGTCATCAAGTCCAACCCCCTGCCTAAGCAAGAACCCTATAGCATCCCAGCCAAATGGCAGTCCAATTTCCTCTTAAAAATGTCCAGAGTATTGGAGTTCACAACGTCTGCTGGTAGGTTGTTCCACTGGTTGATCGTTCTAACCATCAGGAAGTTCTTCCTTATTTCCAGGTTGAATCTCTCCTTGGTCAGCTTCCAGCAATTGTTCCTCGTCCGGCCCTCCAGTGCCCCGGAGAATAAAGTGATCCCCTCCTCTCTGTGGCAACCCCTCATATACCTGTAGACTGCTATCATGTCCGTTCTGGCCCTCCTTTTCTATATTATGGAGGGTTATGTGCTAATTTATTTAAGACTGAGACCATGAGTGTTTGGATATTATATAATAGCTAAATAATATAGGAGCCAGGATACTATAGACCCTTGCCTATTTTCTTTGATTAGATTGTTGTGCTTGAATTGTTCAAAGCTTTTGCAGAAGGTTTAGCACACTCACAATGGGTGTAACATAGGTAGATCCCAAGGAGCAGATTGAGACAGATTCTCACTGAAGAGAAACTATGTGTATGCTAAGAATCAACACCAATTTGATAACAGCCTTTCTTTAATATTTTATTTAAATTAAATATTAAGAGGTCATAGAATATCTGATAAGAATCAAAGAGGGACGATACACAGGTGTACATTTTTGCAATGAATGCTAAATGACACTGTAAGCAGACCATTTCTTCAAATTTACATTTATTGTAATAATCTGTGAAATATAATAAATACAATTCATTCTCAGTTCTGTTTTTATAATAATTTATATTTAATTGGAAGTGTGGGGATTTACCATATTCAGATTTACCTCTTTTCATGAGAATTGTTAATTTTCACTGAATGCCCAAAACATTGTCATTTTTAGGAAATAATCTTGAGACTTCTCCCAGAAACAGAAAATAAAAGAATATTAAAAATAAAACAAAGCATATTTCTCATGTCTTCTCTTTCAACATGTATTTAAACAGTGGTGTTAGTTTGAAGCAGTACTGAAAATTTAACAAAAAAATATTATATCTCTGCGCATAATCATCCTGTAGCAATGACTTCATACACATCAGTTGCCTACATGTTGGTGACTTCTGTATATTATGTGCAGAGGTGGGTTCCTGCTGGTCTGGACCGGTTCTATAGAACTGGTAACAGGAATTTCTCCCTGCTCACCGAACTGGCAGCGATGGCTGGCTGGTCACATCCCTGAACTGCTCTCTTGGCAGTTTTTAGCATAAACTGGGTTTTTAGCACTGCACATGTGTGCATGTGCAGTGTGGCACATGAGAAAGCAAACTGACAGCAAGGTAAGTCAGAACCGATTCGATTATGGGTCCTTTACAATGATGATCCACCTATAAACATTGAAGTAAATTGTTAAAACAATAATCCACATTTCAGTTTATGATTGTTTGGGCAGGAGATTCTTCAAATGCATAACTAATGGGACTCAGAAATTATATATCTCTGTTAGAAATTCCTTAGGCTAAGATATCCCACAGTAATTCTTAAATTGACTATACATTATAATAGCTTATCCTATAGCTCAGTGGTACTCAACCTATGGTATGTGGACCTCTACAGGTCACTATGTCATCACAGGGGGTCCAGAAATACTGCATTATTATTTTAACCTTGAGTTAAGCCTTGTTTTTTTAAATAAAAGTTATTTAAAGGGGGGCAGTGGTGAAGAAATGTTTGAGAACTAGTGAATTCTAGATCATGCCACCCTTCCCAATCTTTAAGATGAAGTTAAACACGAAACACCAGCTCAAAACTACTTAGGACATATTGTGAAAAACTTGTGACAAATGATTTTATTTTGTGTTGGTTTTACAGTATGATTTAAAGATCAAAGGAATAATCAAAGGCTGTTTTTATCCACATTTGGGAACTGCATTAAAGTCTCTTGGAAGAGAACTCCTAATTTGATTTTGATTTTATTTTCAAACTGATAAGATACATTCTATAAATAGCCTGTGAAAATGATTGGTTGAATCCTTTCATGCTTATTTCAAGCTTAAAAATATATTGAATACAGATCTATTTACCAGGGGCAAAAAGTCATGTAAATCCCAAAGTCCTATTGGCAGGGGAAGGTTAGAATATGATTTGCTGTTGTTAGTTGCAAAATTGTGTCCGACCTATCAGAAACCCCATGGACAACGTTCATAATTAAAAGCCTTAATTATACATAGCCCAACTTAATAAATCTTTCTTTTAGACTCTATGTTCTATTTCCAGTCTTTCAGATTGCGACTCTTAGCAATAGCAATAGCATTAGACTTATATACCACTTTACAGCTCTCTCTAAGCAGTTTTGCAGTCAGCATATTGCCCCCAACAATCTAGATCCCCATTATATTGACCTGGGAAGGATGAAAGGCTGGGTCAACCTTGAGCCTGGTGAGATTTGATCTGCCAAACTGCTGGCAGCTGGTGATCAGCAGAAGTAGCCTCTGCTCCACCACGGCTCTTATACAGTTTATAGTCCTCCCTATATTCAGTTAAATTATGAGAGAAGATACTGTGGGAAAATTCATTTTAATGACAATAATACTTTCACTAGTGAGGACAAATCTTGAGAAAATATTGGAAAACAACAGCAATAGCATTTAGTCTTGTATACTATTGCATAGAGCTTTAGGACACTCTCTAAGTGGTTTACAGACTCGGCATATTGCCCCCCAAAATCTGGATCTTCATTTTTCTGACCTCAAAAGAATGGAAGGCTGACTCAATCTTGAGTCCGTCAGGACTGAACTCTTGGCTGTGAGCAGAGTTAGTCTGCAATACTGCAGAGTTAGTCTGCAATACTCCAGGTTGATATTCCTGGAGGCATCTGTAATATGGTAAATGATTTAGCTTTACTAGATAAATGATCAAAGCAATAGAAACTGCAGTTTAATGTTTCCAAATGTAAAATAATGCACTTGGGGAAAAGGAATCCTCAATCTGAGTATTGCATTGGCAGTTCTGTGTTAGCAAATACTTCAGAAGAGAAGGATTTAGGGGTAGTGATTTCTGACAGTCTCAAAATGGGTGAGCAGTGCAGTCAGGTGGTAGGGAAAGCAAGTAGGATGCTTGGCTGCATAGCTAGAGGTATAACAAGCAGGAAGAGGGAGATTATGATTCCGCTATATGGAATGCTGGTGAGACCACATTTGGAATACTGTGTTCAGTTCTGGAGACCTCGATATTGACAAAATTGAACGGGTCCAAAGACGGGCTACAAGAATGGTGGAAGGTCTTAAGCATAAAACGTATCAGGAAAGACTTAATGAACTCAATCTGTATAGTCTGGAGGACAGAAGGAAAAGGGGGGACATGATTGAAACATTTCAATATATTAAAGGGTTAAATAAGGTCCAGGAGGGAAATGTTTTTAATAGGAAAGTGAACACAAGAACAAGGGGACACAATCTGAAGTTAGTTGGGGGAAAGATCAAAAGCAACATGAGAAAATATTATTTTACTGAAAGAGTAGTAGATCCTTGGAACAAACTTCCAGCAGACGTGGTAGATAAATCCACAGTAACTGAATTTAAACATGCCTGGGATAAACATAGATCCATCCTAAGATAAAATACAGAAAATAGTATAAGGGCAGAGTAGATGGACCATGAGGTCTTTTTCTGCCGTCAGAGTTCTATGTTTCTATGTTTCTATTCTAACCACTGCATCACCATTGTACCAAAACAATACTATTTACCTGTCAATACCATTTTTCTGTCAACAAACAGGATGGAGGATTTTAAAAAAATGTATTCAAAATTGAAAATAATATGCTTTAAAACATAATGAAATAATGCTCTATGACTGTACACAAATTTAGCTACTTGAATTCCTACTTTATTTCTTTAATACTGAAAGGTAAGTGACATTAGACTGTGTAGATGGCATATTTATGTCAGTTAAGAAATTGACAGTGGGCCTTTTCCTGCTGCTTCCATCATCTGCTCCATAGTATAAACTTTATGTCAAGTCAGACTGCTATTTTTTACATTTTATGACAAGCCATCAGTTGAAGGCAGGAAATTTTATAGTTTACAGCTAGCTACTACAACCAAATAATGATAGAGAGATAGGTAGGAAACAAATAAGATAAAACAAAACAATCTCAGCTCTGGAGTGATTTGCTGCACTTAGATGACAGTTTTCATTACATTAAAATTAGGCACAACATTGTTTTCTAGGTAAGACATTAGTCTAAGCTCTAAAATATTCAGTTACTCACTCTCAGTAGGTAATCCACTCTCAGTAATGAAAACTATCTGAGCTATTTACTATTTTTCAGCTCAACCTACCTAACAGGGGAAACTACATAGAGAGTGGAGTATGACACTATAATCTTCCAGGTAATAAAAAATATTCAATTGAATGTAGAACAGAGATGTTTACTTACTTACTTACTTACTTACTTACTTACTTACTTACTTACTTACTTACTTACTTACTTACTTACTTACTTACCTAATTATTTAATTTATATGCTACCCATCTCACTGTTATAGCAACTCTGGGTTACTTACAAAATGATAAAAAATAAATATAAAAACAGCTACATGATATGGTTAAACTGACATTTCAGCATGCACTATTCCAAGCTAAGGAATTGGTCCTTTTATTCTTTATTTTTTTAAAAAAAAATCAAATTCTAATATCTTAACGTTTAGGCAACTTAATCACTGATTTCCATACTCACACAATTGTCTGCAATGCTGTAAATTTCTTTCTTAACCAGTTCACAACACTTCAAAACAGAATGTATTCCATAAAATCTCAGTATGAGCTCACCACGTGTCCTTTATTATGATAAAAGAATTGTGTATACTTAAGCAAAGTCTACAACAACAGGAGGTTGTAAAAGGCAATTTGGGAAAATAATGGTTGTTTGTTGTTGTAATCCCAGGAGTGTTTTCAAATGGTGAAGTTATGTCTTAAATCTTAGAGAAAGCAACAGAAATTATTATTTTTGACAGCATTCCTCTGATACTAGAAGAGAATATTCTCCATGGTGGGTGGAGCTAGCATCCAAGGGTAGGAAGACACCTGCCTTTGGGCAATCAGAACTGAATCTGTATTTTAAAATCTTGCCCCTCTGCCTGCTTTCCCCCACTTTAGATGAAGGATGAAATCAGAATCTGTGTGCAATTCCCGTACAGACATACTCCTTATCTCTATTCATGAACCAACCTATTCCAGCCAGACAATATAGAACCGGAAGGACTTTGATCCTAGCTCCATCCCACAAGCAAGGACATATCAGGTAAGTCCAATGCACATTCTCCATGGTAGGTGGAGCTAGCTTCCAAGAATGAGACATGCCAAAGTAGACACCAAAAAAACAGGAGGGCCACTAAGCCTGGATGGGGCCTTCACCCTTTCTCATCACATGTTGTTGAAATTTTCTCAATCCGAGGCAAAGGCATCCATTTTATAATGATGGACAAAAGGAGTCAGGCCCAAGTCGCTGCTATACAGATCTTGTCAATGGGTACTCTGGTTGACCATGCAGTGGTGGTGGCTGTGCTGTGAGTTGAGTGTGCTGTTATTCCTGAGGGCCAAAGAAAGTCCAATTGTTGATAGGCCAACATGATTGAAGCTAGCTCCTCCCCATGAGAAAGGGCCATTCTTTATTGGCTAAGTGTGATTGGACACACAAAGAATTGTCTCCAGTGCATAAGCTATCAGCATCACATACAAACAACAAAGTAATATAATCATAAGATACAATAGGAGAATGTAATGTTATGATCCAAGTGGTCAAAGCAAGGCAGGCCTCTAGGGTGTTTTTATTTCTCTTAACTGTTCCAGCCAACAGCCAATAAGGCCAATAAGGCTCCACTCTCAAGGCAGTCACCCCAAACACAGCCCTTGTAATACAAAGAAAGCTCACAGAGTAGGAGCATACTCCCAGGACAATATACAGGGTTCCAAGTCCAATCCACAAGGAACAAGACAAGGGCACAAGAAGAGGAGAAGAAACAGGTCCCAGATAAGAAACATTTCCTACTGGTGCGTCTAATTGTGCGCAACTGGGTTCCTATTGGTGTGCCTAATTGTGCACAACTCCATGGCTCTGGCGCAACTCTGGTACATGAGCATTTGAGTGAAATTTTGCTTCTTGCACCTATGCGGGTAGCAAAATCTCAAACAGAGATGAAGGCGTGGAAGAAAAAAAAAACCTCACCAAAACACAAAAATGCAAGCTGGGCGGAAACAACTATTATGACCTGCCAGCAGCCCTTGCAGATGTAGCATATCCCACCTGAAAAGAGGCCAATGTTATGATGTGCAAGTGACTTGTGCTGCTGGCACCCAAGGTGGACAGTGAAGAGGCTGGAGAGGTCTTGGTGCCAGAGGCAGAGAACCTTCATCAGTGATGAGGAAGAAGAGGAGAAGCCTCTTCTTAATGCACAGGCACACAGAGCTGCCAAAAGGCAGGAATGGTTACTCAGGAGGAGGTCTCCTGGGAAGTAAGACTTGGGACTAATTGGCCACTCCCCTAATCACTTTAAGGGATTATGATGACAGCAAAACCTTTGCAGGAAACAACATTCATTTGTTCATGTGCCTAGGTGTTTTGAAAATGTCTGCTCAACTCTTCTTATCTGTTTTGGCAATCTTCCTGCAGACTGCTTCTAGGCATTTTGCCAACCCTTGTAAGCTTCTTGATATATACAAGACAATTTGCTTAGACTTAATTTATGAGTTCATGGACTTAAGTCACCTCTTAAAGGCTGTCTTTCAAGGCTGAAGAGACCAAGGCATTGCAACCTGGTTTCCTAAGGAAGGTGCTCCATTTCCTTGATCATTATTGTTGCCCTTTTTTGCATCTTTTTCAGTTCCATTATATCCTTCTTGAGGTGCAGTGACCTGAACTTTACACAGTGCTCCAAATGTGGTCTCACCATCGATTTGTTCAGAGGCAATACAATACTTGCCAACCTATTTTTGATTCCCTTCCTAATCACGCCAAGCATGGGATTTGCTTTTTTTACTGCTGCTGCGCACTGGGAACATTTTTTAATTTTTATATGCTATGCTATAAATGTGGGATCCATTTAAATGACAACTGTTTTCTGATTCAAACAGTACTAAAATATGGCACAAGCAAAAAGGCATAACATATCTGACAAATGAATGTAAGAACTCACCTGAATGTAAGAATTCTCCATCCTCAACTTTAGTACTCTTCATCTAAATAAGATTTTTTAAAATATTTTAAAATTAACTTTGGCTACACAATTGAACTAGAAAAATGGGAAAAACTATGGACTAATAATTGGCAAATGATGAAATCGACTGCATTCAAGTAAAACCAATTAAAAATGTTTTACAGGTGGCATCTATCACCAGAAAGACTCTCAAAAATGTTCCCAAAAACCTCTCCATTATGTTGGAAGTGCAAAAAAGAAAGAGGCACGTTCTATCATCAACGGTGGACATGTATACAAGCAAAAAAATTCTGGAATAAAACAACAGTCTGGCTAAAAGAAATAATAAAAGAAGAATTATAAAAATACCCAGAATTATATTTATTGGATATTTTTAACAAAAAAATCGAAAAAGAGGTAAGATATTTAGTTATACACATATTAACAGCTGCCAGGATAGCATATGCCCAACAATGGAAAATAGATAAAGCACCAGAAGAAAATATAGTAATAAAAAAAATATTGGACTGTGCGGAAATGGACAGATTATCCAAAAAATTAGAGGGAAAGGAAGATTCAGATTATTATAAAATATGGGCAAAATTTTACGACTGGTTAAAGGAAAGAACAGCGAAGAACTAATAAAAATTCAAGCAAAGCAACACATCAAATAAAATAATTAAAGTACTAATATTATGTGAAAGAAGCAAAATTATCTGATTGAATTCTCAAAAAAAAAGTGGGGAAACTTTCGCTTCCCAAATGTTGTATGTATATGTTTTGTGTATGTCTTTTTTGTTTTTTCTTTCTGTTATATTTGAAAAAAATAAATAAATTTTACCAAAAAAAAAAGATTTTTTAAAATATAATTTTGTTCTTGTTTATCCTGAAAGTTTTAATTTAGAAATATTCATTAGTTAGACATATCACATATGAAAAAGTGATAAGCTATGTGTAGATTCAAATTGCAATTTAACAGATCTTTAGCATTTTGCTTTAAAAGTCTTTGCAGTTCTCCCCCACTACCACTACATTACATTGGTAAATAGTGCATAAAGACAAGATCAATAATGCTATTCTTTCTGATTCATTGTTTTCTGGAAAGACAAATCTTAGGAAGCCAACCTTCCATACCAGGCCAAATTGAAGAACAATGAACAACTTGTAAAACTGTGCTCATTAAATAAATAACTTTACTTGTAGCAACTCTTCATATTGATTTTCTACCTTCTGTTGATACACTGGTAGGATATTAATAGATTATTCAAGAGATAAAAATAAAAATGGCTAATTAATAACATAATCAATAGGCTCAAGTTTTTTCACTGCATCTTAATTGATATGGTGAAAATGTACAAGAGATAGTGTTTATTAACTTTTATTAAGAAGGAAAGTGTTAGGATAACATTGTTGTCCCAAGACTATTTTGTATACATTTAATAGCGCCAAATGTTTATTAGGATTTTCTTAATTTGCTTTTCATTTCCTGAAGATAGAAGGAAAAAGTTTGAGTTAAACATAGGCTCAGCATATGTGAGTTCAGACCCATTGAAACATTTCCTTACAAAGATACATTAGTAGAAATGTTTTAAATCCTCTTGTATTTATATACTGTATAACTTGGATTTATATATATATTTACTGTGCGTTTATTTACTGTTAAAAATGTTAAAATTACAATAAATAAACTTTTGATCATGACCTGGCGTATCCATGCTACAACAAGTCTGCTTCCGTGAACTCAAAAAACACCAAGACCAAGGTGACACTGATTACACATTGACTACCACACCAACTGCATCAAAAGTAAGACCTACAATCCATCTCCCAACATCCAATCCTACACCATCCAAAACCAGGTACCCACACCCGTTACTTCCTCAATACCAAACACTACTAACCTAATTACTATATTAGTAATTACTAAATACTAATCTGCAAACTAATTAATGCAAGAAGCATCATAAACAAAATTTCTGAATCATCTTAAAAACTTGAGAACTATCCCGCCTCTATAAGGACCTAACAGTAAGAATGTAATGGTGAAACAGTTAAAGTCTGGTAAGATATTCATGAACTGGGAGACCCATGTTAACACACACAAAGACAAACATACACACACACACACACAGAGAGAGAGAGAGAGAGAGAGAGAGAGAGAGAGATTGTATAATAGATATCTAATGCATGCTTGACAAAATAAATAAATGAAAATACATAAAGAATAAAATCAAAATGTTTCAGATTTAATTACAAATGAAAATGTTAAAACCTTAAATAGGCCTAACTAATCTCTTATACTATGTTTCTAATATTATTTTACATAGCAATAGTGACATACAAAGCATAATGGCAAGCTTAACAATAAACAGACAATATTGGGTCTGTCCACCCAGAAATGTATGCCTGCTTGATAAAGGGAGATAGTAAGAGATTAATATTAAGGGACATAAAGAAGATACACTTGGTCACCTATGCTCAATCTAAAAAATAAAAAGTCATTTCATGCAGATTTGCATTCATCTCACAAAGATGTGCTTTAAAAAATATAAAGCTTCTTTTATTTGCCTGAAGTTCAAGAGTAAAACAAAACAAAAATATCATCCTTCAACTCCCTTACTTCCATTCTCTGCTCAAGTTCTTTGCATACTTAATACACCTGAAATTTGCATTTCTGATGTCAGGCATGAAGAGGTGAGAGAAAGTATTGAAATGCTGAGCTTTATTCTAATTGCCCTTCAAACATGCAAAACTCTCTCTGTCTTCACCTCCTGGGGGGAAAACATCGCATAAAAGACCATTAACTTTCACAATTTGAAGTTCATCCCCTTTATTTGGATCTAAAGATATTACATGCTTCCGAGAAAGACCTCAACCTGATGTTAGCAGCAGGCTGCTAAAGCTATGTCTATATTTCACCACCAGCTGTCCTTTTCAATGCAATAGGAAGAAAAGGGGGAAAAAAACAGAATGGAAAATATTCCACAGCAATTCACATCCACAAAGAATAAGAGGATGAAATTGGCAGCTCCAACAGGGGTTCAAAAGAGAGAGCAAATAATTCAATAATACTCAAACAATGTGAAGAATACTCTTTTATGAAGACCAGATATTCAATGCATTGCAATGCGAACGTTAAAGAAATACTATTTCACAGTAAGGGAATGTAGCATCAAAAAAGGAAATACAGTTCTACAGGAATTAGTCCTTTCTTTCTCCTTTAGTCCTCTTATTGTCATGGCTCAGCCAGTGAATCTAGGTTGTCTGGGCAATAGGAACTAAAAGGAAATTCGAAAAGTATATTCTTTTTGTATAGAGAGTTTTGTGTTCACAAAATGCTCTATTCTTTGAAAAAAAATTCATAGCCATTGAATGTTTAAAGACACCTATATCAGAGGTCCACAACTAGTAAGCCACTGGTGGTCCATGAGAAAAATTTTAGTGGTCCTTCCCCGGATGGAAGAGTTGCTCTGGGATGACCAATGGGTCAATCCTGGGATTAGAGCTCTGGAATATTTATGAGACCATCTTCTGCCTCACATATCCCAGTAACTGGTTAGGTCACACAGATTCAGCCTTCTCCGGGTCCTGTAACCTACAATTCTACACTGCAAAAACATATGAACTATGCATCTCGATCAGGGCAAATCAATAAATGCAATTTACATAAACTTCTGTAAAGCCTTCAACTCAGTGGTTCATGATAAACTACTTCTAAAACTGAAACCCTGTGGCATCTCTGCACCCCTACATGACTGATAACTGTGTTCTTATCAAACAGACAACAAGTGGTCAAAATAGGGGTACCATATCTAATCTTGTTCCTGTTAACAGCGGTGTACCTCAAGGCAGTAACACTCTCCATACTCTATATAAATTACTTTTGTGATAAGCAGTTGTGTTCTCTTTGCCAATGATGCAAAACTTTCAACCACCACCAATAACACTGCTACCCTCCAAAAAGACCTTGACTCTCCGTTTTCACTGAGGAGGATAGAGAGCATTTGGCTGTCACTGAACTAGTTTTCCCAGGGAGGGAATTAGAAGAATTAAACCAGATAGAGATAAACAAGGAAGATGGTCTCTCTAAACTAAATGTCAACAAATCGCCGGGTCCAGATGGCATCCACTCTAGAGTTCTCAAGGAACTCAAGTGTGAAATTGCTGAACTTCTAGCTAAAATATATAATCTTTCTCTAAGATCAGGCACTGTACCTGAGGATTGGAAGGAGGCAAATGTAACCCTGAACTTCAAAAAAGGATCCAGAGGTGATCCAGGAAACTATAGACTAGTCAGTTTAACCTCAGTTCCAGGTAAAGTGATGGAAGCCATTATTAAAGATAAAATTACTGGGCACATAAAAAACAGGCATTGCTGAAAGAAAATCAACATGGTTTCTGCAAAGGCAAATCATGTCTTACTTGTTAGAATTCTTTGAGGGTGTAAATAAACACATAGATAAAGGGGACCCAGTTGATATTGTATAGCTTAACTTTCAAAAGGCTTTTGACAAAGTCCCTCACCAAAGGCTTCTAAAAAAGATCTTCAGCCACAGAATTAGAAGGCAGGTCTTGTCCTGGATTGGTAACTGGCTAAATTGTAGGAAGCAAAGGGTGGCAATAAATGGACAATTCTTTGGATGGAAAGAAGTGAGAAGTGGTGTACCCCAAGATTCAGTTTTGGGACCTTTACTTTTTAATTTATTCATTAATGATCTGGATGTAGAAGTAAATAGTGAGGTAGCAAAGTTTGCTGACGACACTAAATTGTTCCGGGTAGTGAAAAGTGAAACTGATTGTTGGGAGCTCCAGAAGCATCTCTTGAAATTGAGTGAATGGGCAACAAAGTGGCAAATGCATTTTAACCTAAACAAGTGCAAAGCTATGCACATCTGGGCAAAGAACCTACCAACTGATGGGGACCAAACTTTCTGAGACAACCCAAGAAAGGAATCCTGGGGTTTTGGTGGATAGCTCAATGAAGATGTCAACCCAGTATGCAGCAGCAGTAAAAAAAGCAAATTCCATGCTTGGCATGATTAGGAAGGGAATCGAAAATAGGTTGGCAAGTATTGTATTGCCTCTGTACAAATCGATGGTGAGACCACACTTGGAGTACTGTGTACAGCTCTGGTCACCGCACCTCAAGAAAGATATAATGGAACTGGAAAAGGTACAAAAAAGGGCAACAAGAATGATAAAGGAAATGGAGCGCCTCCCTTATGATACCAGGTTGCAACGCCTTGGTCTCTTCAGCCTTGAAAGACGGCATTTAAGGGGTGACTTGATCAAAGTATATAAAATCATGCATGGGATAGAAAATACTAGGACAAGGGGGCACTCCCTAAAGCTTATAGGAAAGAAAGTGAGGACAAATCAAGGGAAATATTTCTTCACCCAGAGGGTTTATGGAATTCACTTCCAGAAGAGGTCATGACAGCTGTCAGCCTTGATAGCTTCAAGGCAGGATTAGACAGATTCATGGATGCCAAGTGTATCAGTGGTTATTGAAACGGATGTCCATGTGCCGCCTCTATGTTTGTTGAGGCAGGCAGGATTCACTTGAGTACCATTTATTGGGGGTCAAGAGAAAGGGAGGGTCTTCTCTTCTCTTTCTGCTCAAGATCCCCATGGACAATTGGTGGGCCACTGTGTGACACAGAATGCTGGACTCAATGGGCTTTGGCCTGATTCAGCATGGTTCTTCTTATGTTCTTATGACTTGTGTCAGAATGGTCAAACCTATGGCAACTTCAAATCTCAACCAACAAATGCTCTGTCTGGCAAAAACCTTTAGAACACCAAATAGAAGCTGAATAGTCAAGACCTTGCAGATAGCCCTCACTCTGTAAAAGACCTTGAAATACTCATATCAAATGACCTATAAACAAATAAACAAACATTAGAAAGAGATATTTTACAAGAAGAGCGCTCCGCTGCTCTACTCGCAACAGAATATGTTTTGCAACCAGACTTGAAATCCTAGGATTAGAGAGCTTAGAACTATGTCACCTTTGACATGACCTAAGCATAGCTCATAAAATCATCTGCTATAACATCCTTCTGCCAATGACTACTTCAGCTTCAACCACAACCATACATGAGCACACAGCAAATACAAACTCAGAGCAAACCGCTCCAAACCTGAATGTAGAAAGTACGACTTCAGCAACCAAGTAGTCAATGCCTGCAACTCTCTACCTGACTCTCTAGTTTCATCATCAAACCCCCAAAACTTTACCCTTAGACTACCACTGTTGACCTCCCCCGATTCCTAAGAGGTCAGTAAGGGGAGTGCATAAGCAGCGGTGGACTACGAGCTGGAATGCTAAATTGCGCTTGCCACCACGGCTCAGACGTTCTTGCTGGACGAGCAGGATTTTGCTGCTGCACCTGTGGAGCTAGCAAAATCGTACATGGAGCCGCATGTAAAACCTCACCGAAATACGGACGCAATTTTGCTACTTCCACAGGTGCAGCAGCAAAATTGCGTATTCTGGCTCGTAGCCCACTACTGTGCATAAGTGTACTGGCATGCCTACTATCCCTGTCCTAAAGTTTCCCTCTTATTAGTACCCAGCTCATGTATATAAACAGTGTTATATCTATGTATACTACCAATATGTACTTGACAAAGTAAATAAAATAACAATATAAATAAATAAAATGAGCTCAATATACATATTCCAAAATTCTTGTTCCTATTTTCATCTAATGCAGCATGCAGCCAGGAACCACATTTATACAAGACCACAAAATCATGGCATATAATGCTGAGGTTAAATACCTGAGCCCTGAGTTAATCATTCTTTACCAGTCAATGGACTATGAAAAAAAAAAGAACAGCTTTAATATTGAAAAGATAGTTTCTTTCAGACATACATTATTTAGTATTTTGACTATTATAGCTTATTTGTTTATAAAACAGTGTAACAGTCCTACATAGACTTCTTCATTTTTAGGACATTCTAATTTTTATTATATTAATTTACTAGAATAACTTTCATCTTCAAGGTAAAAAGACAAAAACACGTCTTTGTTCTTTATTGAATTGTTCTTTTCATTCACACTTCCTTTCTTTTAAATATCTCTGCTCAGACCGATATGAATTCCTTGTGGTCAAAAGGAATACAGCCAGCTGATTATTATATAAGATATTCTTGTTACGATGTCCTTCACAGTGCGTTGGATTAATATGAATTAATTGTTTGATGTCATAATGCCTTTTTTTCCAGGAAATCTGTTTGCCATAAGGTTTTTATAAATTGTCCATTAAACTTTTTTTTAAAAAAAAAAAAACTAACAAAATTCTTTCTAGTTTGATTTTTATTCCCAGTCACCAACCTTTTATCTCAGAAGACCTATTGTATAATTATCACATTATGGTGTCGAATGTGCCATATTTTAATGCTTCTTTGTTATTTATTTATCTTTTAAAATCAAGGGTGATTGACAATTATTTGTATAAGCCATTAGGAAGTTATTCTGGTGACTGCGGCTTGGAAAATAGTACTCTAAGATGTGTTTGATGGATATGTACAAAATAATTAATCATTAGATATTTTTTGTTTGTTTGCTTGCTTTGTTTTGTTTGTCTGCTTTTCCCCCCTATGTTCTGTTTTTAATGTAAAAAATATTTTTTTTTTTTAAAAAGGAAGATAGTACTTTTCATTATATTTATAGTGTGGATAATTTTAATAAAATACAATTATCTAAAAGTGACAATCAAATAGAAAGAATGTACACTGAACACAATTGAGTCAGCAATTATCAACACAATTATTTTTCTTTGCCTTTATAAAATTGGATGAAAAGAGTAAAAAACAAAGGAGATAGTAAATTTGGACACAACACTGCATTGGTTTGCCATTTTAGCAACAATAATATAGTTTTATACATTATTCTATTTACATAGGAAATCCTCTACTTTCCTCCATTTACTTTTGAATGAAAAATATCTTTGTATTGGCATCATTATAATGCAACAATATATTTTAAAAGTATATTTAGTTAGAGCAATTGTAACTTTTATTATAAATTCTTAGCATAACATATAAAAATATAAACATTCTTTCATCTACAATAATTTGTTTTGCTAAATATACAGTATCTGCAAAATATGATTCATATAACTTTTATTATAAATTCTTATCATAACATATAAAAATATAAACATTCTTTCATCTACAATAATTTGTTTTGCTAAATATACAGTACTGTATTTGCAAAATATGAATATGAGTCTACGGAGTGGGGCGGCATACAAATCTAATAAATAAATATGTGAACAGCTTTGGCAAGTCATTACTTTATTTATGATTAAGATCAAAAGATAGGTATAAAATAAACTACAATATTGTATCTGATACTCCTGATATTTTTTACATATTTTCAGAACTAAAATCATTTTCTAGGAATGGACATTATATAACTTTGTAAAGTAACATAGTTTTTGAAAAAAAAACATATGTTCTCATTTATGTTATTTTTTTAAATGTGATTTATTCCCAAAGTGCAGCATGCAGAGCAATTATCAAATGATACACACTCCAGATGGATCATCAGCAGGGTTAGATGAAAATATATATACATGATTGTAGATGTTTTATAGAAGACATGTTTATTTTAAAAGTTAATTAATTTGTTTCTTATATCTTTTTAATTATTTATTTCCATAAATGCCAATGATTCCCACAGTGATACTCGAAAAACAAACAATAGGCGTCAAATATCAAAAAAGCAACAACAATCTATAATGGGCATCCCAGAACAAGCTTCATCATGACAAACCTATGCATCAACATAGCTCCAAGTTGGTAAAGAAGTGAAATGAAGTAGGGTTCTCTCTTCTTAATTTTCTTTTTTTTTAATTTTTGTTTTCATACCAAGGCAAACTGGATTGAAAGTTGAGTGTGGATTTAAGTTGGAGGAAGAAATGACATAACATTTGTCATCTATGCTGACTCTGATATATGAAAATGTAAAGGACCTGCAAGCTTTAATAATAAAAAACAAGCAGTGCAGAGAAAAAAATGGCACTAAGATTGAATACAAAGAAGACCAAACTAATTAGAACAGTGCTGCCTAACCCTTGGTCCACGGACCAACATTGGTCCGCATTATTCCAGAAAGCAGGCCATGCAAACAAGTTAAGCCTCATTTGTGGGATATAGGCAGAAGATGAAACCACATCCTTTCCAATCCATGGAAAAAAATTATGTCAAGGTTCTTGTTGTCCAAAAGGCTGGGAGCTGCTCCTGAATTAGAAGACATACAGCTAACAACCTTAGAATTAACAATGAGGTTATTGAGGTAGTGGATGGTTTCTGGCTTTAAAGATCAATCAGCAAAGAACTATCAGTTGTACAATATGCCACAACATTTGTTGGTTTTACTGTGATGTGTTAGTACCTATAAAAGTCAGAATTCTGCAGGCAATCATTTTTCCTATGACACTGTATGTAAGCAAAAGTTGGACAAATTTTTGAACTTTGGTGTTGGAAAAGATTCTTTAATAGTCAAGGAATTGAGCAAAGGAGTCACATAATAAATTAATAAATTAATTCATAAATTCTTTTTGCAGCACAAACAGGCAGGATCAAATTATATTGATTAAAATATATCATATTTCAGATTCAGCTTCTTTGAAAAGTTATAATGCGGAAAGAAATGTGGAAAGAGAAAGAAAAATGGATAATTGGCCAGAAGGTGGATGGACTTAGCATAGTAGTGATCGGTGACCTGTTGGAAGACTTGAAGAGCCAGGGTAGGGCTGGAAGGGACATGGCCAAAGCTGCAACAGTACAGATTTTCCTCTCACTCTGCAGGAGAAATCCAATAGCCCCGTTGCCTATAGACCTGGTTCCTTTGGAACCAGGTCATAACCACCCAGAAATTGGAGGGAATAAGGGGAGCACCTGCCGGTGGACTGAAAGGGGTGGAAAAACCCCAAGGAAGCTGGGACAGTCTCCTTGGCCAGCGGTGACAGGAGACGACTCTGAGATATCATTAGCTGCAATGGTCACTTTCACAAGGATTGGTATTGTGAGGTTGGAGTCATCTGGGAAGAGAGAACTGAAGATTTGTGCTGGAAATGTAGAAGAACTGAGTTGGGTGAATGATTTCACCAAAAGAAAACCTACAACATTTACTTACTTAAAAAAAAATACTGTCTTTGAATTAGGTAGTCATATCATTTCTTTAAACAATAAATAACAAAATATTTCCCTATAGAAAAATTTATCATCAATATCTTTAGTTATTTAAGAACAATAATGTAAGGTACAGCAACAATAAAACTTTAGAGAGAACAATACTTTTAAAATTGTGGAGCATGTTGGGAAGATTTTTATGGAAAAAAAATCAATTGAAGTTGTAAATTTTATCCTAATCTTTATCTTTGTAATTAAAAATTAAATTTTATCTCTCTATTCTCAGTAGAAACCAGATTCATGTAATATGCTTCATATAAATACTCTTACTTGTAACAAAACAAATAGTTCTCCAAACACCAGATCTGATATTTTAAAGGTAAGGAAAACTTTTCAGAGGCTTTTATTTAGAATTCATATTCTGGATAGGATTTTTCTTTTCAAAGATATATATTGCAAAGATAAATTAGCTTATTCTGTGAAATGGCTGTTGCTAAAATAGTAACAAGCTTTTCATCAGAGGACTGGTGCTTCTGAATAATACATTTTTCCTTCAAGCTTCATAAGAAAAAAAAATCTTAAATTAACTCTGAAGAGCATGATTAAAAATTTAATGAAGGAAAAATAGGGGAGGGAACATAGCAGTGATGGTGAAACCTTTTTGGTTCATGTGCCAAAAGAGAGATGGGGGTGTTGCACACATGCATGCCCACGCCCATAATTCCATGCCTCCCCACACTTACATGCCTGATACCCCTCCTGGCACATGGTGACACACCCATTTTTCGCTCTCCCTAGACTTCAAAGCTTTTCTAGGAGCCTGGGTAAGGTGAAAAAAGTCTTTCCCAAATCTCCAGAGGTTCTCTAGGGTACGAAAATGGCCCATTTGCCAAGTTGAGGTTGAACTGAAAGACCTGTTTTTTTGCTCTCCCCAAGCTCCAGAGCTTTTCTAAGAGCCTGGGGAGGGAGAAAATGGCCTTCTCCACCCATCTCTTCCAGTCTTCCGGAGGCTGGAAATGTTCCATTTGCCAGCTTCTGATTGAACTGGAAGTTTCATTTTTTTTGCTCTTCCCAGGCTTTAGGACCTTTCTAGAAGCTTGGGGAGGGCAAAAACAGTCCCCCTACAGGCATTTCAGAGGCCAGAAATGGCCCATTTACCATTTCAATTTCCCTGGGGGAGAACCTGAGTTCACGGGCCCACCAATATGGTTCTGTGTGCCACTGGTGGCACATGTACCATAGGTTTGCCATCATGGGGACATAGTTTCTCTTTGTTGTCATCGTTTAATCTCTTATAATGCTTATACCTGAAAGCTCCCTTTCAACAAAGACTCATTTTATCTCTGATTTTTCCAGCAGGTCAAGCTAGATGGCATGCTTCTAGAATGCGAACAAGATCAGAAGAAGTTTAAATTACCTATGACATTATTCAACTAGCTAAAAATCTTCCAGAGATTCTCCATTTTAACCTGATTCTAAAATGCTAACAAAATTGGAGCAAATGTATTTGTTTGTTTGTTTGTTTGTTTGTTTGTTTGTTTGTTTGTTTATTCATTCATTCATTCATTTATTTATTTATTTATTTATTTATTTATTAGATTTGTATGCCACCCCTCGGCTAACAACAATATAAAAAGACAATGTAAACAAATCTAATATTAAAAACAATCTAAAAAATCCCAATTTAAAGAACCACTCATACATACAAGCATACCATGTATAAATTCTATAAGCCTAGAGGGAAGGGAAATTTCAATTCCCCCATGCCTGACGACAGAGGTGGGTTTTAAGGAGCTTGCGAAAGGCAAGGAGGGTGGGGGCAACTCTGATATCTGGGGGGAGCTGGTTCCAGAGGGTCGGGGCCGCCACAGAGAAGGCTCTTCTCCTGCGTCCCGCCAAATGACATTGCTTAGTCGACAGGACCCGGGAACACTTTTACATAATTTAGGGGGCATTGAAGAAAAATACATTTCCACCTCCAGAAATCCAAATAATGGAGCATTATAAACATTTTTTTCTGATATATTAGACAATTTAATTCTAACTAAAAAATGCACTGCTATGCCAAATTACATAAGTCTCTATAAGTAAAATGCCAGCTACATACCTATTCAGAACCAAAAAAAAAGGTCATAGCGGAAGAGGCCATAGCCAATTGCCATGGCGACATGGGGTTTCCCATGCTCTGTGGGAAATTTCATTACCCACACTACTTGGGGGACCTGGTTTGGTCAGAACCAGAATGTCATCCATTTAATTCTGATTAAAGTTTTTGTATATCTTTGATATGCAACCTTAAAAAATCTTTAGAAAAATGTGTGAGCTTGTGGTAAAACAGTGTGAAACAACTTTTATCAGGGTGACCCCTTTCTCCTGGTGGATTCAATAGTTTGATGTCTGGATTCACCCCAATGGAGTGCCTCGACTGTAAGATAAATTGATATAAAAGTACAGATCTGGACATTATAAAGTAATATAATACAATGTCAGAAATCTTTGAAATCATGATATTGCAAATATTAATAATATGTGAAAGAATTCTACCTATTATTATCTTCTCTAGTAGTTTCAATTAATAGCTAGATGGAAAAAAGAAATTTGTTCATGTTAACATGTTCAAAGTTTGTTCAGATAAGGAAAGAAACATTAAAGCTATTTTTTCAAGGATCATTTATAGTGAAATAAAATCAGAATATTATTTTTGAGACAAACCCAGTTTTCCTACTTTGAATTAGTATGTTTACTAATCATATGTAAGCCAATATTTTTCCTTTAACATTTTAATTCCTCTTTGTAGAGTCACAAAGCATCTATAGATTCTGCACAATCATATATCTTCACTGGCAATGCAAGGCAAGAGTAATAATATGCACAAGGAACATTAGCACTAATCACTCCAAATACCCAAATTAAGTTTCCTTTGAAGAACAATGATTAATTTTATCATAATCTTTTGTGGTTATTTACTACAGAATATTGTTAAAATTTAATTGATAATATGAATTAAGATTGTGCAATACATTAGCCAAACTTCAAGTCAAATTCAGTTGAGTTCAGGAAAAAAGACATGTCTAAAATTTTGGATTTAAACCAAGTCTTATGAATAATTTGACACTTGAGAGGACAGCATAAATGCCAACACTTCATCAGACCAAATATTATATGTGTTATTGTTTTGAACTCCTTTTATCAAAATTTTGAAATGAGGAAAGAGGGGGTAAACAGGATTTGAGTGCCAAGTAGTGAGAGTAGCCAGTTACTCTCCAGTTATTTTTTAGAAAATTATTTATGATAAGGGTAAATGCTTTTGGCATGGATTTTAGTTACACCATACTTGTTTTCTGTGACATGTTTGTCATTTGGCATTAAGTAATACTGCCTTTAGTAATACTGCCTCTCACTATTTAGGATTTTTCTCTTGGTTTGATTCCATATGGAGCTGCACATACTCAAAGCAGAGATTAAATCTCAGATCTTTGTTTACATTGTTTTGCCACAGTTGATTTCTTTATGGCCGAGATTGGCCCCACTCACACTGCATGATAGTTTACAAGGAATTTGAAAATTAAGGGAGACTAGGATAGATCTATTTCGGCCTTATTTTGGCCTCATCAGCTAGCCATATCCACTGGGACTTGAACCTGCAACCTTTGCCTTGTAAGGCAGAGAATTATCCTCTAGGCTACAGTATCCAATCCCTTCAGCTCTGCACCAGGGAAGGGTTACATATTTTTTGTGTCGAATCACCCTGGCGTATTGTAGGAACATCACAGCTCCTTATTTGCCTCTCGGCCCAACCCAGGGCCATTTCCAAGGCAGTTAATTTTATTGATAGACGACAATTCTATCTGTATGTGTCACATGTTCATATATATGGTTCTTAGATGGAAGAGAGGGAAAACTATAGCGAACATTCCTAACTGTTCCAAGTTCCAAGCAAGAAAAGCAACCTCATCTACTCATATGTGGATGAGCCTCATTTTTGGAATATGACTTTTCGATATCAAATCAGTGTATGCCAATTTTTTTTTAAGAAAAACACTATCATTTAAAGGATCATAACATCCTAGCTGTGCCTCCAAATGAGAAAGAAACTAAGGCTATGGAAACATTTGGGTTTTTTTTTAAAAAAATGGACATAGAAAGTAAATAGTTCTCAATTATAATTTCTGCTATTATCATAGCTAATGCTTTGAAGACAATATAATTTTTCAGTGTCAGTGTGTTCTGGTTTCAATATGATTCACTTGTGTTTTTTCTTCAATAAGTGTACATTCTTGTTCCGACTGATCAGAACTGAAGACGTTTCTTTGATGAGAGTGAAATGTCTTTAAGGAAAAGCAAAGAAAGTCGAGTTGCCTCTCGAAAAAGCGCCTTTAGAACAGAACATACCGTAAATTAAGGTAATGTTATTGTTTGTTTGTTTGTTTGTTTGTTTGTTTGTTTGTTTGTCTGTCTGTCTGTCTGTCTGTCTGTCTGTCTGTCTGTCTGTCTATCATTTATTTATTTATTTATTTATTTATTTATTTATTTATTTATTTATTTATTTATTTATTTATTTATTTATTTATTTATTTATTTATTTATTTATTTATTTATTTATTTATTTATTTATTTATTTATTTATTTATTTATTTATTTATTTATTTATTTATTTATTTATTTATTTATTTATTTATTTATTTATTTATTTATTTATTTATTTATTTATTTATTTATTGGATTTGTATGCTGCCCCTCTCCGTAGACTCGGGGCGGCTCACAACAATTACAAGAACAATGTAAGAACAAATCTAATAATTTAAAAAACACTACAAACCCCATTATTAAAAACAAACATACACACAAACATACCATGTATAAACTGTATAGGTCCGGGAGTGATGTCTCAGTTCCCCCATGCCTGACGGCAGAGATAGGTCTTAAGAACTTTACGAAAGGCAAGGAGGGTGGGGGCAGTTCTAATCTCTGGGGGGAGCTGGTTCCAGAGGGTCGGGGCCAACACAGAGAAGGCTCTTCTCCTGGGTCCCGCCAAACGACATTGTTTAGTCGACGATTATGCATACTAAGCAATAGAAATGTGATTAAAAAATTAAAAAGAAATCTGAGGCTACTTCAAGCCATATTCCAAATGTGCAGATTTCAAGTCCAAGAATTCTCACCCTTCTGTAAGAGTAAGTCTATCATGTTGCTGGCAAGCATTCCAACTGAAATCTGTTATGAATTATTTGATGAGGGAGTACTTTTTCGCTATTCCTGCCACTTGGAATATTAGAATTTGGTTTTAGATGTAATTCATAAATTATTAACAAAGATGGCAGGGAGTTATCATTTAACCAAATGACTTCTTTTTTAGAGTATTCAAAGGTAACATCTTCTTTTAAACAAAAGAGGAAAACTGGAATCTCAAATACAGAATTTTATTTATTTTCATACATTAAAATCTTATGAAAATTTGAAATCTCATAAAAATTACAAAAGGTAGAGATAGTGCACAGTCGCCTTCTTCTAGCCTGATATTTAACAAATAATCGCAGAGATTATGATAGCAAAATGTTAAGTTTATATCTCTCTGGAGAAGCTGCCAACAGATCAAGCAAAGTTCGTATAAATTGCATGCTGCCCACAAATGATATTCTCGTATTCAGAATGCTTGCTATTACCAAAATCAAGAAAGGTGTGAGTAGTCACAGTATTGATAAGTGTTTGCTCAAAGAAACTTATTTTAGGGAACTAATGAACTAATGAATGAACTAATGAAAAGAATAATTTTTATCAGCCACTTTTTTTTCTTTTTTTAGGGAGAAAAATAAAATTTATCCAACAAAAGCCATCTGCCAGATAATCAAATTCTGTGGTCATCCCAGAGATTCAGTAAAATAAAACTGCAGATGGTAGTTTATTGCAAAATAATATAGAAGGCTTAGAATAGATGATACATGTGCCATTTTTTTGCACATAAACTCTCTGATTAAGTATGAAAAATATGAACATTTGTTTATCTTGGAAAACTGCTATTACTTATGAAGCATGACCAATTAGGGAATTTGAAACTGTTATCTATATAATTAAGAAAAACAGCCATCTGTAAAGTCATAAGTATGTTTCTCTTTTCTCTACCACCTCCATTTATTTTCTTGTAAAAGTAATTTCTCTAATCTGAGGGGAAAAAGTATTTCTGCTTCTTTGAAACTCTTTTGTTTCATTTTATTGCTCCCCTTCCATTTCTACTTAGAATATTTCTGTGACAGATGTTGGCAAATGAAAAGAGAAAACATGAACACTAAACATATTTATTATATCTCAGACTTCTTAGCAAAAATTCAGAAATATAAGAAATGAAATATATTCATAATTTAAAAATATTAGTTTTAGTAGAAGTAGAAAAAAACTTATACTCTTTTTCTGGCAGCTGTCAAAAACATGATGTACCAGCTGCAAAGTTCATGTTAGAATTCTATCTATATCTTCTTTTACATGAGAACTTGCATTTGAAATTGTTTTTTGTTGCTTGATCGTGACCCATTATGCATACAATGGTTTTTCAGAACTCTGATGTGTTTCACCATTTAATATGAGGTAAAGGTCCAAATATAATTTTATTTATTTATTTGTTTGCTTGTTTATTCAATTTTTATGCCGCCCTTCTCCTTAGACTCAGGGCGGCTTACAACATGTTAGCAATAGCACTTTTTAACAGAGTCAGCATATTTCCCCCACAATCCGGGTCCTCATTTTACCCACCTCAGAAGGATGGAAGGCTGAGTCAACCTTGAGCTGGTGATGAGATTTGAACTGCTGACCTTCAGATCTACAGTCAGCTTCAGTGGCCTGCAGTACAGCACTCTACCTGCTGCGCCACCCCGGCTCCTTTTTTGTTTATTAAGAGAGAGTGGAGGGAAAAGAGGAAGAATTAAACAGAATAGAACAAAGCAAAATAAAAACATAGTGACATGCTTCAGTTATTTGCATGCTTTTTAATTCCAACTGAGATTGGAAACTAGCTGAATTATAATAATTGCATTTGCTTCAATAGCATTTTAGAATTGTGTATGTAGGAAACATATAGAATTCACTATCCTATCCCCCAACAAATACCCCCTTTCCAGGTTTATTGTAAGATATATGCTCTATCACAGGGGTTAGCAACCCATGGCTCTTGAACCACATGTGATTCTTTAAGCTTTCTGCTGTGGCTCCCTGCCCTTTTATAGGTTGGCCCCAACCCTCTTACTTCTTTTTTGGATTCCAGCCCTACATGTTAGAAAGTGAAGTCTGCCCTGTGAAGTGAAGGCAGATACAGGGTCACTTTGCTCTTGCACTCTCTGGCAACCTTCCCCCTCCTCCACCCCCTCTCGTGATGCCCTGACTGGCTGTGGTTGAACTGGGAGCATGCACACATGTAAGGAGATCCTCATTAAGTGCCTGTTCCCTGCGCCCCTTTCCTGAGCTTTGGCGCTCACTTGAGGAGGATCTCCTTATATGTGCAGAGGCTCCCAGCTCAGCGACAGCTGGCCAGGGCATAATGAGAGAGGCGAAGGAGGTCGCTGCAGAGCGCAGGAGTGAAGCAGCCCTGTTCAGGCCTTCAGTGCATGTAAGGCAACCTTCGCTTTCTGCCACTTTGGGCTGGAATTCACGCCTTCCACGCTTGGCTGAAGAGCTGCTGGAAATGGGGGATGACAGGGCTGCTGAAGGTGGGGGATAACACAGAGCATTAGTGCAGGAGAGAAGCTATGTCCTATTAAGACCCTCCTTAAGTGAGTAGCCACCCACCCTGTACACACTTCTGGTGCTCGCTTGAGGGGTCTCCCTGTGTGTGCCCATGTTCCCGGCTCAGCCACAACTGGCCAGGGGGTCATGAGAAGAGGGTGGAGGAGACACATACCCACAGAGGGAGAGAGACATGGAGGGGGGAGAGGAATAGATAGGGAGAGGAAGAAATACATAGAGAATGGTTTTGTGGCTGGGTAGGCATGTTATTGTTATTGTTATTGTTATTGTTATTGTTATTGTTATTGTTATTGTTATTGTTATTGTTATTGTTATTGTTATTGTTATTGTTATTGTTATTGTTATTGTTATTGTTATTGTTATTGTTATTGTTATTGTTATTGTTATTGTTATTGTTATTGTTATTGTTATTGTTATTGTTATTGTTATTGTTATTGTTATTGTTATTGTTATTGTTATTGTTATTGTTATTGTTATTGTTATTGTTATTGTTATTGTTATTGTTATTGTTATTGTTATTGTTATTTTATTAATTAGATTTGTATGCCACCCCTTTCCGAAGACTCGGGGTGGCTCACAACAGTAATAAAAACAATATAGTAGTGGAACAAATCTAATATTAAAAAGCTTATAAAACCCTATCATTATTTAAAAAACCAAACAGCACATTCATACCAAACATAAAACAAAGTATAAAAAGCCTGGGGGAAAGGTGTCTCAACTCCCTCATGCCTGGCGGTATAAGTGAGTCTTAAGTAGTTTACAAAAGACAAGGAGGGTGGGGGTAGTTCTAATCTCCGGGGGGAGTTGGTTCCAGAGGGCCAGGGCCACCACAGAGAAGGCTCTTCCCCTGGGGCCCACCAAACGACATTGTTTAGTCGATGGGACCTGTGAGACCTTATCGGTCGCTGGGATTCGTGCAGTAGCAGGCGGTTCCGGAGGCACTCTGGTCCAATGCCATTGGAGTATCATGTGGGTGGGTGGGAGTAAGTGACATTGAGTTGGTTATGCACACCCAGGTTTTGTGGATCCTGTGTGTTCTTTTTCTCCCTGTGGAAGACAGGTCCTTGTAAGGCAGAGACTTAGCAGTTGTGCTATCAGATCAGATCCCTTCCAGCTGTGTACCAGGGAGGGGCTATATGTTTTTTTATGTCGGATCACCCTGGTATATTTGAAGGAACGTCACAGCTCCTTTTTGCCTCTAGGCCCAACCCAGGGCCACTTCAAGGCAGTTAATTTATTTATAGCCGACAACTATATTCTGTATGTGTCAAATGTTTTTTCAGCTGGAATTTTAAAATTAAGGGAGACTAGGATGGTCCCATTTCGGCCTTGTTCTGGCCTCATCAGCTAGCCACACCCTTCCTTACTGGGATTTGATCCTGTGGACTCTGCCTTGTAAGGCAAAGACTTAGCAGTTGTGCTATCAGATCAGATCCCTTCCAGCTTTGTACCAGGGAGGGGCTATATGTTTTTTTATGTCGGATCACCCTGGTATATTTGAAGGAACGTCACAGCTCCTTTTTGCCTCTAGGCCCAACATAAAAAAACATATAGCCCCTCCCTGGTACACAGCTGGAAGGGATCTGATCTGATAGCACAACTGCTAAGTCTCTGCCTTACAAGGCAGAGTCCACAGGATCAAATCCCAGTAAGGAAGGGTGTGGCTAGCTGATGAGGCCAGAACAAGGCCGAAATGGGACCATCCTAGTCTCCCTTAATTTTAAAATTCCAGCTAAAAAAACATTTGACACATACAGAATATAGTTGTCGGCTATAAATGAATTATATAGTGACAAGAAGGTGACAGAATTGCTTGACTGATTTTTTTTTGCATCTGTCTTTACATAAAAGGAAAAAAACACCAATCCAACCTATCAAAAATAGTACTGTAAAAACAGATTAGGAATACAAACCCACATTCTGCACACATAGCATTGCTGGTGAGACTTACATTGCTTGTATTTATGAATTGTTATGTTCAGCAGTAACTTAATACTGTCTATCTTATTTTTGAGTCTCACTCTATGTATCCCTATTTCCTTCAGTTTTACTATACCCTGTTCTCCCAATATAGTATTTTGCCCATGGTCTATTTTATTGGAGGATAGGAAGGTTTAGCTGCTTTTGAGCTGCACACAAACTAACCTGTAGTGGGGACAGAACATTGGAAGATAATAGAAAGGTTAAAGCAGTTAATTAGGTCTTATTGACTATGCAAGACTCCTGTTAAGATCATTTAAATTAAATGTGAGACAATGGAACAAATGTAATAGTTAAAGGACAGTGATGTGAAAATGCAATGCTGCTTAAGTGCCCTGAATATTGGAACTTCTCTGATTGCATTGGACTTAAAGATATGTGTTTCATATATCTTAAAAATTAAAGAAGCAGATAGAAGTCAGGTGTAAAGTTCAGTAGTTTGCCATAATTCATCATATGATATTAAATCAAAAGCTGCAGAAGATCAATACATCCTACACATAATAGTTGAGTATAGTACAATATTTGATTTGGAATCTCATTTCTCATCCAAATATCATAAAATTAAAGTCTGCTTCATGGATGAGATATGAATTAATCCATACTTCATCCATGTAGCGGATTTCAATTTTATCATATTTGCCTATTTCTTCTTCAGCTTGGTTCCAACATTTATGAGAAAGAATCCATGCGTGCCTTTTATAATATGCTTAAAAGACAAATTATACAGTAGTTAGAAGCACATTCTTTTCCAAGTATGTTATCTGTGTGTGTGTGTGTGTGTGTGTTTGTGTGTGTGTGTCTGTCTGTCTGTCTGTATGAATGTGTGTTTGCCCCCGGAAGCGGAGTAATGATGCTGAGACATATTGTGGATTAAATAAGGGTCATTTTATTAAATTAACATAAATTTAAATACATTTGAATACGTCAATTTAAATATTTAAATTCAAAACGAACTAAGGACCTGCAGAGGCCAAAACTAACGGGGCCAAAATTCCTACCAGAATATTCCTTGGCAACATTGGGCAAAAACTCCTTGCTGAACCAGGTGAAGGTACCACCTTCACCTGGATCCAAGCCATGCCCCTTCGTCGTGTGGGAGGAGTTCACCCTCCAATCCCCGTGGGAAATTGGATCCGGTGTTTCCCATGGACATCCTCTCTCCAATCCCCGACGTTGCTCCAACCTCTAGTTCATGGAGAGAGGCAGTCCATCACCCTTTAAGGATGCCCAAAGGAGCATGCGCAGTCGCTTCTAATTGCCCATTTCCGCCCCTAACCTGCCAGCCCCAGTGACCAAAGGGAGGCCTATTAACATCTAAATGCACCGCACCCCCTAACCAATCCAGTCCGTACCATCAGTGTGGAATAGGCGAAAAAACGGCCGCCTCTAAAGGGGAGGCCGCAAAAAATTCCTATTAGGCCCCGAGGAGACCTCCTTAGGACACACTGTTAATAGCGGAGGGTGGGCGGGTGTTCACTTCTTCAACCCCAGGAAGCAAGGAGGAGGTCCTATCTGGATCGCCCTTAAATAGGGCGATCTAGGACCTCCCCCTGGACCAGCAGGCAGCGCGCGACCCTGGCGCGCTGCCAAAAGCCAAAGTTCCAGTTTTCAAAAAACCCCGGAAGTTTGGAGCTCCAAAGAGCTGCCGACAGCGTCTCCCTGGCTCCAGCGGCAATTTCGGCCGGCGGTTTAAGCCGCCGGTCGGGCATTTGTATGTGTCACATACTGAATTTAAACTTCATGGTTTAGAGGAAGATGAGGCATTAGATCTATAAATAAAGTTTGTTCTTAATTGGTTCAGCAGGTTAAGATTCAGTGCTTTACCTGATCTTAATATTTTGACTATTAATGTCTCAGATATTTTTATAGAGGTGATGATTGAATGGCAACATCCAGTTAATTGTGAACTCTTTTTCATAAAATTTACCATAATAGTAATGATTTAGATTTCAATGTTCCTAAGAAGACAGACTTCATATTGGTTGCAAGAATAAGGAAAGCCTTTTTTTGGTTGTGAAACAGAAATGCCTTGTTCCCACAATGTAGAAATTGCCTTTTTTAGTCCATTAAAGATGTTTATGAGATCCTTTTCTCTGTAGTAACTCATATGCTGTGAACAGCATTAGGCATGAGAGGTGGGCGTTTTAAATATTGACTTCTTGCATTTAACATGTTTCCATCAATTTCTGGCTCGCTACTCATTAAGTTAGTGTAAAGCTATAGATACACACACACACATACTCACACAGAAATCCAGTTGTGGTATCTTCAATATCATGCTGACAAGCTGCCAATGCTGGATTATTTTAACTGCAGGGCAACAGTGCAATACAGAAATTTTAAATGTATATAGAGGTTTATAGTCAGTCTCACTGTATAGCTAGCTAGGTAGATAAATATATTTTGCTTTAATTTTTAAGATTGCCTTAATTATTTAGTATTTATCTGTTTCCTATCTTATATTCTATTGCAGGGTTGTCAAACTCAAGGCCCAGGGACCACATTCAGCCCACAGGCTTCTTAGAACTGGCCATGGGGCCTTCCTGGAAACAGCGAAGAGCCATCCCAAGGCTTCTCTGCCAGTGAAAATGGAGCATGGGAGGACCACCGGCAGTCCTTGCGAGCTCCATTTTCACTGGCAGAAGGTTGCAGGAATCTATTCAAGCCAAAAACAGAGTTCAGGAGTCTGTTTTTGTTGACAGAGCACCCAGGCCACCACAGACGCCTCTGAGATGAGTGACCCACCTACCCTGGCCATGACCATCCTTCTGATTTTCTAAATATACAGTGGTACCTCGGTTCTCGAATGCCGTGGTTGTTGTACATTTCGGATACCGAACAGCCACAGAAAATTTTGTTAATTATACAAAATGTTACCACCGGGGGCGGCTGCAATCCCGGCAGCTTCGGGGGGCTCCCTTCCTCAATGCTTCGTCTTGTTACCTGTAGGCAGCTGCACCAACTTTCTCCTTCACGGCAGTGGCTACAGCGGCGGCTTCCCTTCAAGGAGCAACAGCGCTGGGAACATCACGTGATGAAGGAAAGCCACCAGAGCCATCTCAGCAGTTGCCGCCGCTCCAGCAGCTTCCCTTCATTACGTGATGTTCCCAGTGCTGTTGCTACTCGAAGGGAAGCCACTGCCATTGCCGCCGCCAGGAAGGAGAAAGTTGGTGTAGCTGCCTACAGGTAACAAGACGAAGCACATAGGAAAGGAGCCCCCCAAAGCTGCTGGGATTGCAGCCGCCCCCACCCTTCCTGCAGCTTGGAGCGCTTAGACTATAGAGCTCCTCAAATATTTTATCCCATAGGAAATAAAGAAAATAGATTTAATTGTTTCCCAGAGTGTCAACAGGGGCTGGGAACCAATTAAATCCATTTCCATTATTTCCTATGGGATAAATTAATTTAGTACTCGACCAAATCAGTTCTTGAACGAATTGTAGTCGAGAACCGAGGTACCACTGTATTAGTATATTTGTCTGTGATAGATTACAATAGAACAAACTTGATTTCATTGAGGGTTGCATCAGGGTTGTGTTTGACCACAACCCCGATGCAGCCCTCAATGAAATGAGTTTATTCTATTGTAATCTATCACAGACAAATATATTAATATGCTCAGAAAAGCAGAATTAATAAGTGCTGTATACATTTTCCTTAATTCAGTTTGTCATATGTATATTATCATACACATGAATTGTTTATTAATCTGAGCATCCAAAGTCACTTCAGTGGACTGGAAAATCAGCTTTCTTTTTTTGGAATGGATATGAGTGTTCTTGTGGCATCCAAACAGATCAATAGATTTGGAAAATAGGAAATCTTACATTAACAATGACTCTGCTGACAAGAGAAAAACATTTAAAGGCTACCGCTGTTATTCTATAGTTACCATGAAAAGAAAATGGAAAAAAATTGCAGTATAATTTCATCCACAGTGAAATTTATGTGAACTCAAAAGGCAAATTTTGCATATTCAACCGAACTTTAATATTACTATTATAGGTTATCTGTTCATATCTCTCAATTATAAACTCAATTGCTTTCACCAATTGTGTTTAAAAAATCAATACATATCTGCCTTTCAAAACTCTACTATTTTTATCATCATAATAGAGCAATTTTCTTCTACAATATTATCTTTAAACTGCACAAAGATGTACATGGAAACACATCTTGGTTATATTCTCAGACTGAAGCACATAGGTTTCAGTCAGGTCCTCCATTCTGGAAGGAAAATACTGACTTCTGATTGGCTAGACAGACTGGCAGCTCCCTATAAAAGGGCTGACTGTTGGACAGAGCCTTTGGTGGGTTATAAATACAGTGGTACCTCTACCTAAGAACGCCTTTACTTAAGAATTTTTCTAGATAAGAACAGGGTGCTCAAGATTTTTTTCCATCTTCTCAAGAACCATTTTCTATTTAAGAACCCGAGCTTGGAAAAATTTCCCAGGAAATTTGAGAACGGCACGAAGGCCGGGCCAGTTTCCTGCCATTCCCCCTTAAATCCTGGCCATTTTGGGCTTTTCTGGGATGCCAGAGAAGCCTTTTTGTGGCTCTTAAGGAAGCTTTGGCAGTCCAGAGTGAATGGAGCATGTTCCTTTTTATGGGTGCTTGGAGAGGGAATAAACCACTTCACTGTGGTGACTCCCTTGTGATACCTCCCATACACCCAGAGCATCTGGGCACGGAAAGGCAAAAGAGGTTAATTTGCCCCAGCTGGATCAACTTGGCTTCAGCCAAGTTAGTTAGGTTACTCAAACTAACAATCTTAATTTCAATTTTGAAAGTAGATTCTGAAAAATCACTTCAGAATAATATTCCCATTCGCTTCTTCAAATGCAATATTTTTAAAACAACAACAGTCAAATGTTATGCACAGATTTTCTGTATATTATTTATTTATTTATTTATTTATTTATTTATTTATTTATTTATTTATTTATTTATTTATTTATTTATTTTGTCAAACAGTTATAGGGTGGTAACTTGTACAAATAAAACATTAGATAAGTAATGATAAAAAGTAACAAAAGAAGACAATAGGACAGGGACGGTAGGCACAGTGGTGCGCTTATGCACGCCCCTTACAGACCTCTTAGAAAGGGGGAGAGGTCAATTGTAGATAGTCTAAGGCTAAACGTTTTGGGATTAGGAGTAGAAACCACAGAATCAGGTAGTGCATTCCAGGCGTTGATTATTGCTGAAGTCGTATTTTTTGCAGTCAAGTTTGGAGTGGTTGACATTTAGTTTAAATCGATTTCGTGCTCATGTGTTTTTGCAGTTGAAGGTGAAGTAGTCGTTAACAGGTAGGACATTTTGGTATATGATTTTATGAACTATAATTAAGTTGGAATGGAGATGATGGAGTTGTAAGTTGTCTAAATCAAGAATTTCAAGTCTGGCGGAGTAAGGTATTTTGTTGTGAGAAGAAGAGTGAAGGACTCTTCTTGTGAAATATTTCTGGACTCTCTCAATTGTGTTGATGTCAGATATGCAATGTGGGTTCCATACAGGTGAGCTGTATTCTAGGATTGGTCTGACAAATGTTTTGTAAGCTCTTGTTAGCAGTTCAAAATTACCAGAGAAGAAGCTGCAAAGGATTAGGTTAACAAGTCTTAAAGCCTTTTTGGCAATGTTGCTGCAGTGGGCTAGGTCATTGGATATGAGTACTCCAAGGTCTTTGATAGATTGAGGGTTATCAATAAGTTCAATTCCTCCAAGTTTATATTTAGTATTTTGATTCTTTTTACCAATGTGTAAGACAGAGCATTTAGTAGTGGAGATTTGAATTTGCCAGGTTTTAGAACATTCTGCTACATGGTCAAGGTCTTTTTGAAGGGTAGCAGTATTGGTGGTGATATTAAATAGTTTGACATCATCTGCAAAGAGAACGCAATTGCTAGTGATGCAGTTGCAAATATTGTTTATGTATAGTATGAATAGTGTTGGTCCTAAAACACTACCTTGAGGGACACCACTGTTAACAGGAACAGGAAGAGAAGTGGCACTTCCTATTTTGACCTCTTGTTGTCTGTTAGATAGGAATGCTGTTAATCAATTGTGTAGTAGTCCAGAGATGCCATAGGATTTGAGTTTCAGAAGAAGTTTGTCGTGAACAACTGAGTCAAAGGCTTTGCAAAAGTCGATATAGATTGCATCAATTGGTCAAGTTGAGTGGTCCAAATGTTTTTACAGTGTAAGAGTTGTAGATTATAGGATAATTCTTTTCTGAAACCAAATTGTTTATTGGAAAGTAGGTTATTAGCTTCAAGGTAGAGTGTAATGGATTAGTTTATGATTGATTCCATAACTTTGCAGCTCACACAACACAAAGAGATAGGTCTGTAATTTTCAACTTGGATCTCCTTTTTTGAAGATAGGAATGACTGTGGCAAGGGACCATAGTGTGGGTAGGGAGCTAGTACTGAAAGATTTATTAAAAATTATGCTCAGAGGTTCATATAAATACGTCATATATATTACACACATAAACACACACACACACACACAGAGGAACTCACCAAATTTGCAGACAATACTAAACTGGCAGGAACAGCTAATACAGTCTCTTCTTTTGTCCAGTGATAGTAGCTGCAATATGTGTGTGATTCCAAACTTAGAACAGGACTGGCAATTTTAGTTGCTAATGGTTACACCTTATTATTTAGAGTGGAATAAGGGCTGTAATGGAAAGGATAGTGATACAATGATGGACTGGACTGTAGGATGCACAATAATAAGAACCAAGATTTTCCCTCATTCCAGGTTGGAAGAGTTGGTATTTTAGCATGATGCCACATTTTTGTGCATTTACTCTATCAACATGGTGAGAAATTGAAAATGATAATATAGGTAAAAAGATATGAGATGAATAGGAGTAGCTCTTTTAAATTAACATATGCAATCGTTAATTAAATGTTCAAATAGTAATAAATATGAAACAACATATTATTTTGTTCCATGTGACTAATTTTATGTCACAGAAACTAGATTGAAGTTCAGATGCTTTTTTTCTTCTATTTAATTGTGAAACACAAAATCTGGAATTGGATCTAGAGCTACAACATAATAAGTACAAAGCATTTACAAAATATTTAGGATTTAACATATTTATTTATTTAAGAAATTTACAGGGCCATCAAACTCAACCTTTAATTTCGTATATTTTATAATAAACAAACAATATAGTAAACAAACAACTTGTTTAATATAACCTATTAAAAGAGCCGGGGTGGCGCAGCAGGTAGAGTGCTGTACTGCAGGCCACTGAAGCTGACTGTACATCTGAAGGTCAGCGGTTCAAATATCATCACCGGCTCAAGGTTGACTCAGCCTTCCATCCTTCCAAGGTGGGTAAAATGAGGACCCGGATTGTGGGGGCAATAGGCTGGCTCTGTTAAAAAGTGCTATTGCTAACATGTTGTAAGCCGTCCTGAGTCTAAGGAGAAGGGCGGCATAAAAATTGAATAAATAAATAAATAAAAATAAATAACCTAACTTGTAATCTAAGCTCACAACACCACGTAATAGGCAGTTGGGAACTGAGATTTTTCTTACATACTTCTAGGCAGAAGTTCCAATTATCATGGCCCCAGAATATGAAGAAAGATCCAGACTCTTAATTCCTTTCTAGATTCAGGAACAACATTATGTCAGGCTCCACACACTATGAAACACCGCTTCCAACTCTTTTTTATACTTGTTCCATTACAATATACATAACCTCAGCAGCTCTTCAGTATTCATTAAAGAAATCTAATTTTTAATCACTTCTTAATGATTCAAGCAGAAGCAGCCATAGTTTTTCAAGCTTATGAAAAAGCCTAAAAGAGGACAGATTGCTTTAATGAATAGCAGAAAAGTGCTATGTTCATGAGAGTCCCAGATGGGCTTTTTAAAGAGGAAACTGGACTTTCTTGTTTTTCTTTGAAGATGTTTCTTTAGCTTCTTGAATGAGAAGCAAAATGTCTTCAAAGAAAAACAAGAAAGTCTAGTTAGCCTCTTGAAAAAGCAACTTTGGGACAACTATGACCTGGATGACTGAGAATCTCCTTAGACATTAATGTTCATTAAAGGTTTAAAGCACTTCTTCACAATCATTCTGCATGATTGTGAAGCATGAAGCATTTTAATATTTAAAGCTGCACTGAAAAAATTAGCTCATTGCTAATTGCTATAAGAAGTAATATTAAGACTTCAAAACAATTATTTAGAATATGAAAATACAATATGAGTCAAATTCTTAACTAAACTTTCTGTGACAATTTTTTTTACTGAGTATTCAATATAATAATCTGCTACATCAAACCAAGGTAATTCTGGTTAAAACGTGTATTTTCTGAACTTTCTGTATGCTACGGGAAGATAATTCTTATAGTACAATCTTCATTTCACCTCTATTTAAATAAATTCCAGTGACTTGAGCTATTTGCCTCAAAATAGCCCTACATGGCAGTGGACCAGAATACCTCCGGAACTGCCTTCCACCGCATGAATCCCAGCGGCCGATTAGGTCCCACAGAGTTGGCCTTCTACAGGTCCCATCGACAAAACAATGTTGTTTGGTGGGACCCAGGGGAAGAGCCTTCTCTGTGGCGGCCCCGGCCCTTTGGAATCAACTCCCCCCAGACATTAGAACCCTCCCTCCTTGTCTTTCGCAAATTACTCAAGACCCACCTATACCGCCAGGCATGGGGGAACTGAGACACCTCCCCCAGGCTTTTATATTTTATGTTTGGTATGCATGTGTTGTATGGTTTTAATTGTTGGGGTTTTATATATACTTTTTTAAATATTAGATTTGTATTACTATTATATTGTTTTTGTTATTGTTGTGAGCCGCCCCGAGTCTTCATAAAGGGGCGGCATACAAATCTAATAAATAATAATAATAATTATTATTATTATTATTATTATTATTATTATTATTAAAATAGTTGCACAAGTAAAATTGAATATATTCTTATTGGATTGAATACAACTGTAAGAAATATAAAACAATTTGGAGGTCTATGTACAGTGGACATTTGGAAGACATGCTGAGACCTCTCACCAAAGCTGTATGGAAGCAATGAATGGCCAACAAGGCCCAGGACAATAATTTATTATTTTTAATAATAATGCTAATTGGGAATATCGGCCAGATTATCCCACCTCCTTTACATGGACAATCTAAAGCTCTATGAAAAATGAATCTGTATGGAATATGCAATGGAATCACTGCTCAACACTGTTTGTACATATAGAATATCTCCGAGACCGCCTCCTGCCGCACGAATCCCAGCGACCGATTAGGTCCCACAGAGTGGGCCTTCTCCGGGTCCCGTCAACTAAACAATGTCGGTTGGCGGGCCCCAGGGGAAGAGCCTTCTCTGTGGCGGCCCCGGCCCTCTGGAACCAACTCCCCCTGGAGATTAGAACTGCCCCTACTCTTCCTGCCTTCCGTAAACTCCTTAAAACCCACCTTTGCCGTCAGGCATGGGGGAACTGAAACATCTCCCCCTGGGCACGTTTAATTTATGCATGGTATGTCTGTGTGTGTGACTGTTAGCATATGGGGTTTTTTAAATATTTAAATATTTTAAATTTGTCTGATTGCTTATGATTTGTTTTTACATGTTGTGAGCCGCCCCGAGTCTTCGGAGAGGGGCGGCATACAAATCTAAGTAATAATAATAATAATAATAATAATAATAATATAGCCAAGATATGCAATGGAGTTTGGATTGGACAAATGTGCCACACTCACTATCAAACAAGAAAAATAGTGAAAACTGAAGGAATCAATATTTCCTATGAAAATAAAATTAAGAGTCTGAATGAAGAGGATTATTATAAATACTTTGGTGAAGAAGATCTTAAAATCCAAAATCAATGGAGGAAATACTATTATTTCCACCTGCTACCGCACGAATCCCAGCGGCCGATAAGGTCCCACAGAGTTGGCCTTCTCCGGGTCCTGTCGACTAAACAATGTCGTCTGGTGGGCCCCAGGGGAAGAGCCTTCTCTGTGCTGGCCCCGGTCCTCTGGAATCAACTCCCTCCGGAGATTAGAACTGCTCCCACCCTCCTTGTCTTCCGTAAACTACTTAAGACCCACCTATATTGCCAGGCATGGGGGATTTGAGACACCTGTTTCCCCAGGCTTATTATAATTTATGTTTGGTATGTATGTGCTGTTTCGTTTTTAATTATGATAGGGTTTTTAGGGGTTTTTTAATATTAGATTTGTGCCAGTATAATATTGTTTTTATCGTTGTTGTGAGCCACCCCGAGTCTTCGGAGAGGGGCGGCATACAAATCTAATAAATTATTATTAATTATTATTATTATTATTATTATTATTATTATGGAATCAACACCTGAGAAATTCCAGTCATTAGATACACAGCATGAATTGTGGACTGGACTCAAGTAGATTTAAAAGCAATGGATAGGAAGATCAGAAAAATAATGACATCGACAGACTCTACCTACCAACGCAAATAGGTGAGCATGGAATGTTGCAAGTACATCAAGTGGTTGAAGAAGAAGAAAGGGCTTTGGAAGAATATGTGAAGGACAGTGAAGAAGATTTACTGAAGTTAGTATGCTAGGAAGGCTTGATGACTTTTGGAGAGACCAAACTTGCTGACAAGAAAGATGAAATGAAGAACAGAGCGGACGCATGGGAAGACAAAGCACTCTATGGCCAGTACATTAAAAAAAAAAGGCAAAAAAGGCAGGGAAAGCAGATAATAACAAGACCTATAAATATAACACAAAATATAATATTGTTAAGTGAGACATTAGGTAAGTGACTTTTGCACCATTTTATGATATTTCTTCCCATAGTTGTTAAATGAATCACTGCAGATGGTAAGTCAATACCATGGTTGTTAAGCAAATCTGCCTTCCCCATTGATTTTGCTTATCAAAAGATGATCACATGACCTTGGGACACAGCAATGCCAACCAGCTGTGACAAAAGTGTAGGAAAAAATGCTCATGACACTTTCTTCCAGTGCCATTGTAACTTTGAGTGGTCACTAGAAACATAGAAACATAGAAACATAGAAGTCTGACGGCAGAAAAAGACCTCATGGTCCATCTAGTCTGCCCTTATACTATTTTCTGTATTTTATCTTAGGATGGATATATGTTTATCCCAGGCATGTTTAAATAAACTAAATAAACTGTTATAGTTTTAGGACTGCCTATAGGCCCTATGCTATTTAACTACATTGCAGGTAATTGTACAATAGGGAAAAGCCCAAGGAAACACAATCTTTCTGTGCGAAAATTGTAAAGCAAGAATGTTATATATTTAGTATTTAGACACACATACACAGATATAACTTTCTTTTATTTTGATGCATGACCTGAATCCAAGATTTACTATAAACATATCATTTTCAATGCATGAATGTAACTCTATTTCAAATATTATTACCTCAAACGTTTTAGTCAATGTGGCAGTGTGCTCAATCACTCCTTTATACATTTAAACTCTATCTGTCCTTCTAGAGAAGTGAATGAAAGTGCATGGCATACACATTAATATTTTCTGTACATATGTCAGAGTACTTATGGAACTTTTGACAAGGCAATTTGATTTTTCTCTTCATCTGCTTTTTGGTTTATTAGTGTTGTTTGTTTGGAGGATGATTTTTTACACTCTGAAGCACTTTTAAAGAACAAGAAAACAGGAGGTGAAAATTAAACCGGGTGTTCAACAGCTCAACATATGTGGCCTGGAGAATATGCAATGATATAACAATGATATAATGATATGTTGTTGATCTGGAGTCTCATGCCTTGACTCTAGCTTGTTAAAACACACAATGCCTATTGCACCGGCAGCGTAGCCTACAGTGTAAGTATTTCTTAGCAATTCATGCATTCCTTGTTGCAGTTGCACACCGATATTTTATTTTTTTATTTTATTTTTGTATTTTGTCAAGTATGTATTGGTGGTATACAAAGATATAATATTTATATACATGATACTAGTAAAAGAGAGGCATTAGGACAGGGGACGGAAGAAACTCTGGTACACTTATGCAGGCCCCTTACTGACCTCTTAGGAATTGGGAGAGGTCAACAGTGGATAGTCTAAGGGCAAAGTCAGGCATGGGGGAATTAAGATAATATTTCTCCCTAGGCTTCTACAATTTATGCATGGTATGTTTGTATGTATTATTGGTTTTATAACAAGGGTTTTTAACTGTTGTAGTATTGGTTTTTTACATTCTGTTTTTTTGTCACTGTTGTTAGCCGCCCCGAGTCTACGGAGAGGGGCGGCATACAAATCCAATAAATAACTAAATAACTAAATAACTAAATAACTAAATAACTAGATAGATAGATAGATAGATAGATAGATAGATAGATAGATAGATAGATAGATAGATAGATAGATAGATAGATAGATAGATAGATAGATAGATAGATAAATAAAATAAAGTTTTAGGGGTTAGGTGATGATACTACAGAGTCTGGTAGTGATTAAAGGCTCTTCTCAAGCAAAAAAGAAATACAAACATCAGATTCATCCAGAAGAAAATTGAATGCCTGAATATATGCACAAGATAGGAAAATCTAAGGGCGTGCGTGCTTGGAGAGAGAGGGGGAGAGAAGGAGAGAGAGGAACAGCAGGAGAGAGAGGGGGAGAGAGAGGGGGGATCTACTGATTTAGTTAAACAAAGGAATCATTAAGTCTGTAATTTTTAGCACAACAACCAAATCATACAGATTTTAACGGACAGTTAGGACTGCAGAAAAAACAATTGCAATTACTTGCTTTCCACTGAAGACCTGTATTCTGCATGACCCAAAAAGAAGGTTGAAAAAACATCTTCAGATCTCTCACATCAACTCTCTTCTTAGGATGCCGCTATAGGGCATGGCAAACAACTAGACACAAAGATAATATTTCCCCTCCACTGTGATGAACACCTAATCCCAATCTGTTTTAAGCCTAAAGATATTTACCCATGTTGTATAGCTGCATGAGTATTATACTTCTCATACTCTCATCTTTCCTACTACCTTCACCTTTTGCTATCTTATGATTTATAATTGTAAGTATGATTTATGATCTATGACTTATCACTTTTTTGTTTGTATGTATGGGAGAACGTATGCACAATTTCTTGTGTGGCCATTTAAGAATATCTACTCTGCTGCTCTATGTTCTGTCGAGCTCTCTGGCAGAATCCTCCCAAAAAGTCAGATACAAATTTCAGACAAACACACGTTTGAAAATTAAAAACAATGTTCTTTATAACGAAAATTCACTTAAACTAAGCCCTCTTTTCGTATAGCAAAGAGCACTCGTCTCCAAACAAACTGGTAATTGGTACAAGTCCCTTATCAGTTCTGTGATACTTAGCTTGCAGCTGTGAGGCAATTCACAGTCCTTCTTCTTTCACAAAGTGAAACACCCTTTGCTTTAGTTTCAAAGCGGGGAAAAAGCAACACGCCAAGGTCGAAGTCAGCAAAGCAAGCACGAAACACAATGATCAGATAATCCTCCACAATGGCCAAACCCACATGCTGATCTTTATAGCAGCCTCATTAATTACCACAGCCCCACCGAACCACAGGTGGCCTCATTTTCTTTGATAATAATCTCTCAGTTGTTGCTGCCTATGCATCGGTCTCCACATGTGTGGCTGTATCATTAACTCTTGTTCTGAATCCAAGGCGGAGAGAGATAATTGATCTCCTTCTGAGCTGTCTGCCACACTCTCCTCCTCCCTGTCACTCATATCTTCTTGGTCAGAGGAGCCTTCATCAGCAGATTCCACAGGCCTGCGGCATGTGGATGTCTCCTCCACATCCACAGTTCTTGGGGCAGGAGCTGGGCCAGAGCTAACCACAACACTCTACATACGTATATTCACGTGATTCCTTATACTATAGCTATTGATTGTTTGTCTGTGGAGATTCTCATTCATCCAGGTCATAGTTGTTCCAAAGATGCTTTTTTCAAGAGGCAGCTGGGCTGTCTGGTTTTTCTTTGAAGATATTTTGTTTCTCATCCAAGAAGCTTCTTCAGCTCTGACTGGATGGTGGGGAATGGAAGGATTTATATTCCTTGCTGACAGCTGGTGATTTGCATTACTTTAGAGAGTCCACCTGAAGGCCACCTGAAGGTTTAAATGTGTCATCAGGGTCACCTTAGTAGTGTAAATAGGTGGGGAGTCTTCTTGGACCTACAATGCAGTCCTTTCAACAGGTACCCATTTGCAGTACTCCAGTGATTCTGATGATACAGATAAACCTCCAGCTTGCAAATCTATAAAAGAATGCAAATGAACATGCAAGCAGTGTTATATAAGCAAATAGTATAAATATACATTTAGCCTTCACAATATAGGAAAATAAGAATCTGTACATCAGGAACTGATAAATTTTTCACATATTGGGAAGAAACGAATGAGGATAAGATAGGGAAAATTTTAAATCAAGTAAGATTTCATGAGCAACAGCACCAATTATTTGGCAAGGGTCAACCCCTTTTTCAGAGCTGAAAATTCTCATGTGATTTTCCACAATGTCATTTCCACTTCAGATCGTGCAGAATGAAGCTGCGAGAGCTATCATGGGCTTCCCTAAATACGCCCATGTCACACCAACACTCCGCAGTCTGCATTGGTTGCCGATCAGTTTCCAGTCACAATTCAAAGTGTTGGTTATGATCTATAAAGCCCTTCATGACACCAGACCAGAATATCTCCAGGAACACCTTCTGCCGTACGAATCCCAGCGACCGGTTAGGTCCCACAAAGTTGGCCTTCTCTGGGTCCCGTCAATTAAACAATGTCATTTGGCGGGACTCAGGGGAAGAGCCTTCTCTGTGGTGGCCCCGACCCTTTGGAACCAACTCCCCCCAGATATCAGAGTTGCCCCCACCCTCCTTGCCTTTCGTAAGCTCCTTAAAACCCACCTCTGTCGTCAGGCATGGGGGAATTGAGACTTTCCCTCCCCCTAGGCTTATAAAATTTATGCATGGTATGTTAGTATGTATGATTGGTTTTTAAATTGGGGTTTTAAATTAACTTAAATATTAGATTTGTTTACATTGTATTATTATTGCTGTGAGCTGCCCCGAGTCTGCGGAGAGGGGCGGCATACAAATCTGATTAATAAATAAATAAATAAATAAATATTACTGTATTCTTAAATATAAAATATATACCTATATGAAGATATATGGAATCTATTGGTTATTAATTGGGTTTTAAGGAGCTTGCGAAAGCCAAGGAGGGTGGGGGCAACTGTGATATCTGGGGGGAGCTGGTTCCAGAGGGTTGGGGCCGCCACAGAGAACTCTCTTCTCCTGGGTCCCGCCAAATGACATTGTTTAGTCGACGGGATCCGGAGAAGGCCAACTCTGTGGGACCTAACCGGTCGCTGGGATTCGTGCGGCAGAAGGCGGTCCCGGAGATTTCCTGTCACTGAATACATCTAAACTCTTACCACTCCAAATCTGATTTCTAATTTCTTTTGCTGACTGGGGAAAATCTTGCTGGAAGAGACATCTTGTGTTTTGTGTTTGTTTTTTCTTACTGTTGATCTCTGAGGTCCCTTCCACCCTTTGCTATTCTGTTTCAATTCATCCTCTGGAGCTGTGTCTAGTGCCAGCCAGGTTTGTGGTCCTCCCTCCCTCCCTCTTTCTCTTTCTTTCTTCCTTTTGTGGGAAGCAACCCCCCCCCCCCAAATAAAATATTACTCATAATAAAAGTCTCACAGGAAAACAAGGAAAAATCAAGCTGCTAACAAAGAATCTGCCTGAAGCTCATTCTACATTCCTGCCCAATAGAGATAATGAGATAATGACCATATACCAGAGTCCGAAAGGAGTTGGGCAGCTCACAAATCCAATAAATTAAATTAAATTAAATATAGATACTGGAAGCCTGACATTTGGCTCTATTCATACAAGCAGGCAAATAGATCCCTAGAAAACCCATTAAAGATGGGATATTTTGAAATTTCCCCTTGGCGAGATTTGGCAGCTAACAAACCACAGTAGTAGAATCAGAAAAAGCAACCCCAAACTCAACACCCGACACAGGACAAAAGTCATTTATCCCCAATGGAATCACTCAAAACCTTTTAGAAACACAAAGACCATATTGAACAAAACCAAAACTTCATAGACCCATATAAGAATCCTTCCTTTTATTCACTGCTAAATGTCACTTTGCTCCTGCAATTAAAAATCTCCTTCCGAGCAGCTTCTGAAGGCTTTTCTATTTAAAGCAGGACACAAGGTTTGAAATATTAAGACTTGTGCACTTCAACTCTCAGAATTCCTCTGTCATCCATGTGGCTAAATTTGGAGAGTCATGATTTAAAGTGACAGCATTTGTTTTTCTCCTTTGCCAAGCAATCTCCCAGCTCGAAAGTGAGTCCTCGGTTTTTTCTTCTAACACCTCTTTCTTTCTTTCTTTCTTTCTTTCTTTCTTTCTTTCTTTCTTTCTTTCTTTCTTTCTTTCTTTCTTTCCTTCCTTCCTTCTTTCTTTCTTTCTTTCTTTCTTTTTCTGCCTTGCCTTGTCTCGCTTTGCCTTGCCTTCCCCTCTGTCTCTTTTTTTCTTTTAGGGTAACTGGAAAAATTAAATTGTTTTTTTTTAAGAAACCAGGAAGTGATGATGTTGGGGTGGGTAGGCAGAGCCTCGCGCTGTCATCTGGTTCTCCAAACAAGCTGCGACAACTGCTCCCTAATTGCCCAAATGAGGCCAAATCAGGATACTTTCTTCTCTGTATCGATCCATTCTCTTTGTGAAACTGATTATTTCTTTAGATCAATTTAGAGCACTTAGTATTTATAGCAGGCTATAAGCAGTCTGCAGGGTCCAGAATATTGTTCCTAAGAACCTGTGCCCTCATTTTACAAACCTCTGAAGGATGGAAGGCTGAGTCAATCTTGAGCAGATCAGGATAAAACTAATGGCAGTTAGCAGAATTAGCCTGTAGTACCCCATTTTAACAACTGCACCATCATGGATCTATAGCAGCTATAGTATAGCACACCAGTATCAAACTCATGGCATCATATGCAGTAGTGAGTTCCTGCTGGTACGGCTAATTGTGCGTAGCTCTGTGGCTCTGGTACGCGAGCGCGAGTTTGAGTGCAATTTTGCTTCCTGTACCTGTGCAGGTAGCAAAATCTCTCACAGGAATGCATGTGCATGCATGTTTTGCTTCTGTGCATGCTTCTGTGCAAAAAAACTCACCAAAACACGCATGTAGAATAGAATAGAATTTTTATTGGCCAAGTGTGATTGGACACACAAGGAATTTGTCTTGGTGCATATGCTCTCAGCGTACATAAAATAAAATATACATTTGTCAAGAATCATATGGTACAACACTTAATGATTGTCATAGGGGTCAAATAAGCAATGAAGAAGCAATATTAATAAAAATCTTAGGATATAAGCAACAAGTTACAGTCATACAGTCAACATGGGAGGAAATGGGTGATAGGAATGATGAGAAAAACTAGTAGAATAGAAGTGCAGATTTAGTAGAAAGTCTGACAGTGTTGATGGAATTATTTGTTTAGTAGAGTGATGGCGTTTGGAAAAAAACTGTTCTTGTGTCTAGTTGTCTTGGTGTGCAGTGCTCTGTAGCGACGTTTTGAGGGTAGGAGTTGAAACAATTTGTGTCCAGGATGTGAGGGGTCAGTAAATATTTTCCCCGCCCTCTTTTTGACTCGTGCAGTATACAGGTCCTCAATGGAAGGCAGGTTGGCAGCAATTGTTTTTTCTGCTAGTGCAGGAAGCAAAATTGCACTCGAACCCATGCTCACGCGCCAGAACCGTGAGGCTATATGAAATTAGCCATGCTGGCAGGAACCCACTACTGATCACATGATGTATCACAAAGTTTTTCCCTTCACTGAGTGGGGTGGATGTGGCCTGTGCGTGATGCATCTGGCCTGTGTCCCACCAGACACTCCTGCTCTAGCAGATGAAAACTAATATGGGAAATTCCATCTACTTCATGTCCTTAATTATAACAGTGTAAAATGGTAACATCTTGAAAATATCTAATTATATTACACAAATTTTATACAGTAGATTTTTCTATGTAACTCTGCTTTTCCTGGTTGTAAAAATGAACACTACAAAAGTGTAAATATACATTTCAAAATCCATCATGACACTCACAGTCATCTTATAAACCTATTTAATGTAATTGGAAAATATAGAGCAGAGCTGTCAAACTCCAGGTCCATGGGATGGGTGTGTGACACACTGGCCACATCCACACCCAGTTTAGTGAAAGAGAAAAAGTCCTGATAATCATATGATGTCACTGTGATGATGTGAGTTTGACACCCATAGTATAGATAATGTCTTTAACCATGAAAGACTGGTTACCATTATTATTTATAAAGAAAACTTCACTATGAATACAATTTTGTACAACAATTTTTCTATACACATTAATTGAAAAAACTAAATAGAAAGTTCATAGTTTAAGGAATGTTTTAATAAGTACTATTTTTGTTACATTGTATGTAGGTATGTATAAATTTTATAGAGATGAAATTGTTCTTGTTTGTTTCATTCCAAAGAGAAAGTTTTCAGTGAAATTCTTAATGCCAGATCTTTTAGAATCAAGAAAGAAATAGTGAATTTTCAATTTTGTTTGTTTGTTTGTTTGAATCTGTTTCTTGGAAAGAAAATCTGAAACCACTCATTAATAGGAAAACCCTTGAATTCCAGTTCCTTAGCCTAGAATTGATACATTCCATCCCATACTTTAAAAATTTTAAGTTTTGATAAATATACTGCTTAAAAAAATAAAGGGAACACTCAAGCAACACATCCTAGATCTGAATGAATGAAATATTCTGATTGAATACTTTGTTCTGTAGAAAGTTGAATGTGCATAACAGCATTGATAAAATTGATTATCAATCAGTGTTCTTCCTAAGTGGACAGTTTGATTTCACAGAAGTTTGATTTACTTGGAGTTATATTGTGTTGTTTAAGTGTTCCCTTTATTTTTTTGAGCAGTGTATATATTATGGGCTTTCTTTTCATGATATATTCTATCTAATGGGAAAACACCTAATGTGACCAAGTCACATGGCTCAAATTGGGCTGTTAAATCATGCTTCAGTCTAATACTTCCAGTTTTGTAAACTAAAGTAAGAAGACAAATATCATTACAGTAATTTTATAGCTCAGTGTTTCTCAACCTTGACAACGTCAGGCTATCTGAACTTCGCCATCACGGCACTATTTTGGCTGGGTTTACCACTTATTTTTAATGTGGAATTGTTGCAAATAGTTAGGCATTCATGGATCTCAATATTAAAATTTGGTTGGATAGAAATTTTTGATAAAACCATAATGAACATACACTATATTTGACTGTTTTTGTATATTTATTCCTATATTTCAAGAGAGAGAAATTAATCTTGTTACTAATTAATCTTTTTAATTAATTTAATTAATGTCATTAAACTATGTCTTGAACATAAGATGTTCATTCATTCAAATGAAATCTTGTAAAGGGAAAAGGATATGGATCTGCAGTATTCTAAAAAAAAAAAACCCACAAAAACATTATTGAGTATAATTTCTTTAAAATCAATAAAGTTTCCATCAAACAAATCAGAAAATGTAAGTGGTTTTTTAAAAGTATGCATGAATTATAATTGTATAGTATTTAGAAAATATGAAAATAAATTAATATAAGACAATTCTTTATAAAACATGTAAGGCAAAATGATTGTAAACTTTCTTCATGATTTATTTGTATAAATACAATAGTCTATTATTGACTTTCTATTCTTGGTAAAATGAATTTAAGTCATTATAGGTATACATTCATATATAACACATAAACAACATGAGATGTATTGCAGTCTCATCATGCATAGAATACTTCAGTATCATAGATTCTTTACTACCCTAAATTAAAATACTACATTAAAAATAAAAATAGGAGGATTCTTTACATTATTTTTAATAATATTGAGATTTCTGACTTCACAATATATTCAGAATCTCCAAAACATTATTATGGTTATGAAAGTTTATGAAGCAAAAAATATTGTATTATTTTAAACTTTTTTGAAACAAGTGTTGAAAAAACATTTTTCTTTATTTTGCAAGCATAACATTTGAAATAACGTTATATTTATTAATTTAAAAGCTAGTGTAACTAATCAGTCATTGTATGATCAAGGTTGCTATAATAGATTATAGGAAATGAACCATATTTATTTATGACGTTTAATTCCAGCAATTACAATGATGGAACGGCACTGCCTAAAGACTAATGATTATCTGACAGATAAGATTTAATTAATGACCATATCATAAATCAGCAATATGCAATGTGCTTTTTTGTTTATTTGTTTCTACTACAATAAAGAAGACATTGGAATATTCTGCTACATACTCTTCATTCTTGCTTTTTAGTTATTGGCACAAATGGAGTGAGGAGAGGAAAAGATAAAAAGATAAAGCATAATTCGGGGCTCAAACATCAAGACATTTTTATTCTGCCGTATTAAAAAATCATGATAATGGGAGAACGACAATGTATTCTTACATCTATCAAATTCAATGTGCAAAATAATATTTCCCAGTTTCTATTCTCTTATAGTGTGATAGATTCTCTCCATATTTTTTAATTTTATTTTTCAGCTTAGTTCTTGTCTGTAAAATAAACTTTGGCATGGTCATTAACTCCTATGACTTAGTTAAGAGCTTTACAAATACAATTTATTTTGAGCAACATTTTACACAAACCCTTTCCACGTTTAATTGATTGCTTATAAACTAGTCCTCCCCATTACAGAAAATGCACTTGAACTTCCTCTAATTGGACATGAATAAGTTCACCACCATCTCATCTATCTTGTCCATCAAAGAAAAGAAATGGATAATTGCAAAGCCTCTTTCATATATGGCAATAACATTTATATACCGCTTCACAGTTACTCTCTAAGCAGTTTAAAGAGAGTAATCATGTTGCCCCCAACAATCTGGGTCCTCATTTTATCGACCTTGGAAGGATGGAAGGATGAGTCAACCTTAAACCTACTGAGATTCGATCTGCCAGACTGCTGGCAGCCAGTGATCAGCAAAAGTAGTTTACAGTACTGCACTTTAACCACTGCAACGCTGAGGCTCTTTTATATTCTTTCCAGACAGGATTATAAATGGTTTCTTCAATCATTTAGTATAAAGATTGTAATAGATGAGAGAAATATAACTATAGGCTATATAGCATGAAATACATTTACAGTACCTAGTATCAATTTTGAGAAGAGAAAGAATACCTGGCTGGTGACTTCATCCCTGGACTGTTTTGCTGCAGGGCCAGGGAGACACGACCCTTGGCGCAGCCGCCATCTTGTTTTCGGCTGAGATCTTGTGAGATTTTGTGAGATCTCGGCCAGCTCCTGGGAGGCTTTGGCCTTCCGAGTGACATCATCGAGGGGCAGAGCCTGCAGCCCTATAAAAGGGCTGGTCAGGCTCCAGGGCCTCCTTTTTGCCCTGGATGACGACGAAGCGAACACCCACCCACCCTCCCTATCTGTCAGTGTGCCAAGGGGGTCGCCCTTAGGGGGGCAGAATAGGAATTTTTGGTGGTTGCGGTATTTTCTGCGACCATTTTTTCACCTATTCCACACTGCGGTTAGGGGGTGCTTTGCCCTCCATTTAGGCTAATTGACTTACCTTTGGTCATTTGGGTAGGCAGGTTAGGGGCAGAAAACTGGGTGGTGTTTAGCAACTGCGTGTTCTCCGTTGGGCATCTTTGGGGATGATTGACAGGTTCTCTCCAAAGGCTCATGGTGGAAGCGACCTGAGCAATTGGGGGGAACCTGTCTTTGGGTCCCGCCCATTTCTTTCCCCTTGTATGGGATAGATGGTGAGACCTCCCACATGCAAGTGCATGGCAGTGAGTCAGGTGAGGGCGTGGCCCCTCACCTGGATCAGCATGGAGCTACGCCCATAAGTTGCCCCGGAGGTTTTTTTGACGTCATTTTCCGCCCCGAAAGTAATTGTTTGACCCTGCGGGTCCTTGTTTAGGGTTATAGTTAATTTATGCTAATTTATTTAAATAAATTATGCAAATTTAATTAATAAAATGACCCATTTTAAATCCAGCTCTTGTGTCCGTGTCGTTATTCCACTTCTGCTGCAAAGAGAAACCATAAAGAAGAGAGTAGAAAGATACTGTATATGGAAACTTATACAGTATATACTGTATGGAAGAATGATATTCCAACAAATGAACCATCAATAGGCACAATTGAGATAAACAACATTTAACAATCAAAACAATTAGACAATTAAAAAGCTAAAAGGAAACAAAAAGATGAGAACTTCTTGACAGCAATAGTCATTAGGTTAGCAGGAAGTAACATCAGCAGCAACACCAAACAAGCAGTGAACAACTGCCTAACCAAAGAGAAAACAACCTCACAACAACACTAAAAAGTCAAGCTAATTGTATGTAAATAGAGAACAAACCCTACTTCTTCAAGCCCTGAAGCTTTACCATATATATATAAAAAAACAAGCTCAGAAAACAAGTATTCTGTAAGAAGATAAACATTTAAATAATTTGCAAATAATCTACCTCCATGCCACTTTTTTTTCTATTTAAAGAAGCATTTTAAAAATCAAAACAAATATTTATTAATAATTCATAAAACAATCAATAATAATAATAATTTGTAACATAGTCTGGAGGATTTGGGTAACCGAAAAACTAGGATAAAAATCATCTGTATGTCAACATTTGCTTATTTTTGTATTAAGCCCCTTTCTTCCGTTTTTACTAAATACTAAACACTTATAAACACTACTGTGAAGATTAGATGAGTGCATCCTGTTTCCATTTTTGACATGAAAAAATTATATACCTTCCAAATATCTCATCCCCAAACAAAAAAATTACAGAAAACAAATGTTTTTGAATGAAATAAGCTAACTTTTGTCTTACTAATTAAATACAAGTATTCTAGTTTTAACTAGAGAAACAACATAAGAAAAAAGAAATATATAAAAGGATTATATGAATATGCAATATTTGTAAAAGAGAATGAAAGTGTATTAATAAGATAATAATTTGTTCGGATGATTCAAACTATTTATTCAAATAAAATTTCCCAGAATAAGTATCAAGGAGACATAACCAATCAATTTAATATAACAAAAGGAGTATGGCAGGGTGGTTCAATATCCCCCTTATTGCTTCAACAGATCAGACAGACTCCAGCAATTAAAAGATTAAAAATTAGAGATCAAGAATATAAACTATAGGTATTTTCTGATGACTTAGTATTTAATATAAAGGATCCAACTGAAACAGCAACAAAGCTATTAGGTGAAATTAATAGATTTGGAAATGTAGCGGGCTTAAAAATTAATAAAAAGAACACTAAAATTATAACTAAAAACATATCCAAAAATCAAAATCAAGAACTAGGGGAAAAGGGGAATTCAAATAATAAAGAAAATCAAATTCTTTAGACTTAGAAAATTGGAACAAACTGCAATTTTTTCTAATTGGAAGAATATCAACTATTAAAACATCAATTGTACCTAAACTTCTATGTTTATTCCAAACCATACCAATAAAATTAGAGAAAAATATTTGGGTTTTTTAAATTGATTTTTTATTTCAAGACAAAACAAAGACACGAACAAAAACACAAAACAAAAAATAGGAGCCAGAACTGTTCCATTCTTCACAGAAGTCCTGGAAAAAAAGAGAGAGAGAGAATCTTAAAGATAAAATTAGGAAAAATAAAAAGTATAAAGAAAAAGAAGACGTATACCATATATGTTACTACTATTTAAAGAATTTACATAATTTTATACCATCTAATATAATATATTCTGTTGCATAGATGTTCTTTTATTCAACAAATCATAAAACCTATACCAAATTTTGTAATATTCCATTCTTCTTGTTCCTTTAACATGTTAATAGATAAAAATACTTTGACAGATTAAACAGAATAGTAATGAAATTTATTTGGGTAGGAAATAAACCATAATCAAACAGAAATATTTGCAGGACAACAGGAAACAAGGAGAATTTGGACTACCCAACTGGAAACTTTATTATCAAACATCATCACTACAATAGGTCAAAGATTGGATACATATAGAAAATAAAAGAACATTATTGCTCTAGGAAAATGACCTGAAGGTTGGCTGGTATGGATTTCTTTGAGAGGAAAAGCATAAAACACATTCATATTTTTTTAAACCATAAAATTAGAGACTCCTTACATAAAATTTGGATGAATATCAAAAAACATTATTATAGAGAGATTCCAATTTGATTTTCTGGCATGGAAGCAATTACATGCCTGACTACAACTGACCTTCATAAAATGATTAGACAAAAGTCATTCTAGATAAAAAGGGGAACTAAAAGACATGCCAGAATTGATAAAACAAGGAATTAAAATAGACTGGTAGCCAGTGTTCCCTCTAATTTTTTTTTTTGGGGGGGGCGAAAAGTATAGTGTCTGAGCGGCAGTCCCTTCGGGACTGGGTGGCACAGAAATAATAAATAAATAAATAAATAAATAAATAAATAAACAAATCAATCAACAAACAAATCAACAAACAAACAAACAAACAAACAAACAAACAAAAAATCCACCCTGTTTTGCCTCAGAGAATTTCAAAATAAAATACTGTACTGTGTGTCTATAACAGTGAGCTCATAGTAGGGCAACTCTATCAATATCAAAATGCCACTTAAATAGTTGAGCTAGTTTCAAACTAGATTTTGATTTTTTCTCTCTCTTCCTTACTCCCATTCTTTTTCTTTCTCTTTTCCTTCCTCTCTTTTTTCTATCTGTTTCTCTCTCTTCCTCTCTTCCTTTCTCTCTCCTTACCTCTCACTCTTTCCCTCTCGGCTTCTGGGCAGGTTTGGAAAACTCTGAGTTGATGATGATTTTTAAGTGAGCGATTGCTCACTGCTCATCTTAGAGGGAACTATGCTGGTAGCCATATCATCAAATATGGGAATATGATTGGATGGGCTAAACATTTGAGCTATAATTTGAAACAAGAATTATAAATTAACGAAATCAATTGCTTACAAAGAATATATATATATCTATATATATATCTCGGTCTTGGTATATTCGGGTTTCTTCCCATGTAGGATTTGGAAATTTCTGGCGATGTTTCGACGAGGTCCCACTCGTCATCTTCAGGCTGGTGTTTCTGTCCTTGTTCTAAGGCGAACAAGGACAGAAACACCAGCCTGAAGATGATGAATGGGACCTCGTCGAAACATCGCCAGAAATTTCAAAATCCTACATGGGAAGAAACCCGAATATACCAAGACCGTCATACCTGTACCTGTGAAAATCTACGAAAACATATATATATATATATTATGTATTATAGATGGCCTTTAGCACCAGATTGACTAAAATGTACTGAAATTTACCTTTGAAATGCTGGAAATGTGGCTATAAAAATGGAACCTATTATCACATGTGGTGGACCTAACCAGAAATACAAAAAAATTGGTATAAAATGCAAACATGGCTGGAGAAAATAACCAAGCAAAAAATAAAAAAGAAACCAGAAGCATTTCTACTGGGGTTACTATACTGAGACCTGAAAAAACAATATCACTATATTTTTACACACCTTTAGAGCAGTGAGAATTAGTTTAGCACAATATTGCAAACAGGGACGTGTACCAACCAAAAATATAGTAATCAAAAAGATTTTGGAATGGGCAGAATTAGACAAGATAACATTATAATTGAAAGAAAAAGAAGATTCAGAATAACATGAAACTTGAAATCTACTGTATGACTGGCTTGAAAAAAGAAAACAAAATAAACACATTAAGGAATAATTTTGTACCAATTTTAGAAAATACTAATATTACGATCGATAGCTATTTATATATTATGTTATGTTATGTTATACAATATTTATAAGATAGAATAAGATAGAACACTACATTTAAAGGTGAAAACATATAGAATTATATTAAATTAGTAAAGAAGTAAGAATGATTCATCAATACGAATATCACAAAACACCTTAGAAGTATAAGTATATATATGTAACTGTTTTGTTTTATTGTGTTTTATCTAGTGTTTTGTTTTTGTGCCTTTCTTTATGTATATAAATCAATAAAAACTATTTTTTTAAAGTATATTAATAATAGAGGGCTAATGCTATATACAACCTAATTATATGAAATCTAAGAAGTATGGGAAAATTATAAAACTAAGTTCCAATATATATCTCATTATCTCTCACATTCAACAACATATTAACTTTGGCTGAACTTTATTAATTGCAAGTCAATGTAATTTCATTTGCATTTCATTTTATACATTATGTTTAATACCCCAGTATTATCTCACATAAATCAAATCAGTGACACTTAAGACTTTAATTATTAACCTTACAAATATTAGAGACAAATATGGAACTACGGTATGTTTGGTGTTCCTGTTCCTGTTGGAGAATTTATTTAGAAAAAAAATCCAGCGTTAATATGGTTGACATTATAGCAAAGCCTTTGTATAATCATTTACCGTAATTTTTGGTGTATAAGATGCACCAGTATATAAGACCCACTTAGATTTTAGAGGAGGAAAACAAGGAAAAAAGTATTCTGCACCAAATGGTATAGTATTATATTGTTTAATAAAATACCAGTATAGCAGAATACTTTTTATAACCATGTATATATTTAAAACGATGTACACTTTTTAAAACTTCAAACTTGACAGCTTCAAGACTTGTGGATTTCAACTCTGAGAATTCCTCCACCAGTCATCATCATCATCATCATCATCATCATCATCATCGTAATAACAATCCCTTCTATGTAATCTATTGGAATATTTTCTTTTAGACTGCTTATTTTTTTACCTTCAAATATTGTTTTTTTAAAAAAACATGTCAAGTACGTTCTAAATCCTTTCACCATTCTCATCGTCAATTTCCAAAGGTAAACATTATAAAAGATAATAAAAATGCAAAAGATGAGAATGGTAAATATTTATGGGGCAGTTGAAAAACCCCTGCCTAGTAAAGGAGCCAACACTGACTGCAATTACCCTGATATTCATGATTCACATTGAATATCACATTAAATATTACTCACAAATCTTTTACGAGCACACCCCCAGAATTAATTTAACAGCCAGCTTCTCATAGTGATCAGAGTGGTAGAGTTGGCACGCTCAGGTCCCAAACATACAGCCATCACTTCCTCCAGGGCACTCGGGTCCTGCCTCCTTTGGGAGCCACAGAAAGTTTTGGCATGGGGGAAAGCCGAGCTTCTGTCCTCCATCGTTTGGGCGCCCCTTTTCCTTGGTAGGTTCATCTCACATGAAGGGACTGGGGTGGGGGCTGATGGAGCCGAGCCCCATCCTGCTGGATGATCAAAGCCGCCCCATGGGCTCCTCCGTCAGCTTGATGCGTTGAGGGGATGACCACCCGCTTCTCCAAAGCTGCTGCCGTGCGCTCCGAAGCTGCTGCCATGCGCCCCACTTATCCTTGGAGCTGAGCCACTTGTTCCAGCCGCTGGACCGCCAGGCAGCCTCGGGGACAGCTACCGCCGATGCTGACTTCCACCCAACATTTGGTGTATAAGACGCATCCGATTTTTGATGCACCTTTTTGAGGTAAAAAGGTGCATCTTATACACCGAAAAATATAGTATTTTATTTTCTAAATTATCTATAATATCGGAACAATCATTCTTCACTCTTTTCTAAAGCCAGTTTGAGCATCTGATATTCCTTTTTTTACCTGTAGAGTTTTAATCTGCACTGGAAGATCTTAAACATTATTTTTATAACCTATTAAATTAAGGATACATTTTGATAGTTTGCACTGTTAAGTTTCCTTTTCCCTGATATCACTACGTAGATCAATTGACCATTGTGCTGTTTTCCAGGATTATTTGCATTGTTTGGATACAATTTTCATTGATTCTTCTTATTTTCTTTTTAGCCTCTGACTCAGTAATGGCAGAAGCATTGATCTAATTTCAACTTCAATTACCAAACAGTTTATAAATATAGAATAGCTTCTGAGATATCTTGGAGATTGTCATCTCTAATATGCACAATTGTCCCGATATATCTTTCATTTTTATTTTTGTTTTCGTGAAATAAGTTACTATCTACCCAATGGCTTATTTTAGTAAACCGGTTTGCGGTGGGAATCTATTTCTGAGTACTGATATCTTTAGGAAGAATGTCTTGTTTTTCTATGTCGTTGCCATTTTTTATGTCTTTGTAATACTGCTTGTCTCTTGAATCAACTCTCTGATAGTCTTTATTTAATATTTCCTAATGTCTTTTTTTGTTTCTTGGCTTTCCCTTTCTTTCATTTCCATTTTTGTTTTATATTTCCTTTCATTTGCTTCTTGTTCTTTGGCTGTCTCTTTCCATACCTAACCTTAACATCTTTGATTTAATTCAACAGATTCCCTGATTTCCTATTATCAAAGTTCAGGGTTCTAAAACAGTTCTTGGTGTTTTCCTGAGAATTGTATCAAAGAAACTGACTGGCTTTCTTGTTATTTTTAGTAGGACTTAGTCAGAGGTGGGTTCCTGCCAGTTTGGACTGGTTCTATAGACTTTGATGGTCTGAGTCTCTAGAATCGGCTGCGACCCATACCTGCCATGCCCCCAAAACAGCTCTCTTGGCGGCAGCATAGGTGCCACCATTTTGTTTTTTGCTTCTGGGTTTTTAGCAGTGTCGATGTGCACACACTCATTGTTCTGTCTGGGTCCCTCCAGAAGCAAACACCAACCCAAAAAGAGAAGCCAGACACACTGGTAAAAATCAAAGGCAGTTTATAGAATTCAAAGCAAACACATGTAACAGAAAATGTCCTTACAAACAGGAACACGCTGAAACTTCAAAGATGTTTCACGAAGGCCATGAAGTAAAACAGGATTCTTGCTGTCAAAAACAACGCTGGAGATAACAAACATACGCCTCCACCAAGTCTTCCAGTCTTCTAGGCCACAAGCCAAGATCAGAGATGCCGAGAAGCAAAGCAGGGTCACAGAACTTCCAGTTGATAACGCTCCACATGGCTTAAAGGGCTTGCCTGCCTTTTAAACCCTGCTGAGGAGAACCACACCCAAACCCAGCTGTTGCCAATTCAGTGATGCCAATACCTTTCTAATTGGTCCCGTCTCTGAGCTGCACGTCGTTGTCTCATGTCAATTATAGCCTGTGCTTCCTCATCCAATGAGGCCAGGCTACTGGCTGGGGAGAGCCCCCCCCCCATGGGCTCTCAGGCTGCTCCCCCTCATCCTCTTCCTGACTTTCCTCTCCCCCATCTGCCTGGTCCTCCCCCTCCTGTTCACTGTCCTCCTCCTCCGGGCCTGGATCCAGCAGAGATGCAGCCGGTCCCTGAGGAGCCTCAGGCTGAATCACAACACTCATAATGCAATGGGGGAATATTTAGATAATGAATTAAAGGGGAGGGATAAAATGGCAGGAGCGAGCACCCAGTGGACTGTATTTAAAAAGGCCATCTTAAAAGCCACTGGACTGTATGTAAGACAAATAACTAAAGGTAAAAGGAAGAAGAAACCGCTATGGTTTAGCAATGATGTAAGGACTATAGTCAATGAAAAAAAGGCTGCCTATAGGAGGTATAAAGAGTCTGGAAGTATAGCTGATAGGGAGGTGTATAAAATGAGACAGAAGGAGGCGAAACAGATAATATATGCTGCTAAAGCCTCAAAAGAGGAAGAAATTGCCAAATCTCTAAAGAAGGGGGGTAAAACCTTCTTCAGATATATTAGTGATAAGAAGAAGAAAAACTGCGGCATCACGAAGCTTAGTACCGGGAAAAATACATGCATTAATGGGAATAAGGAGATCGCTGACCATTTCAATAGCTACTTCTGTTCAGTTTTCTCAAAAGACACCTTACAAAATAATACTATAGAGGGATATAGCATTGCCTCCAACTGTACGGATTCAGCTCCAGTGATCTTAGAAGCCGATGTCTTAGAAGAACTTGAACGATTAAAGATAAATAAGGCAATGGGTCCAGATGGCATCCACCCCAGAGTTCTTAAAGAACTCAGATCTGTCATTGCTACCCCCCTGACTGATTTGTTTAACCAATCCTTGTTAACAGGAGATGTTCCTGAGGATTGGAGAATGGCAAGTGTTGTGCCTATCCACAAGAAGGGCAGTAGAGAAGAAGCTGGTAACTACAGGCCAGTTAGCTTGACATCAGTTGTCGTTAAAATGATGGAGACTCTACTGAAAAAGAGGATAAATCAGCACCTAAAAAACAATAAATTATTGGACCCAAATCAGCATGGCTTTACTGAAGGCAAATCATGTCAGACTAATCTCATTGATTTCTTTGACTATGTCACAAAGGTTTGGATGAAGGTGGTGCCGTGGATATTGCCTACCTGGACTTCAGCAAAGCCTTTGATACGGTTCCACATAAAGAGCTGATAGATAAATTAGTGAAGATTGGACTTAATCCCTGGATAGTTCAATGGATTTGCAGCTGGCTGAAGCATAGACACCAGAGGGTTGTTGTGAATGGTGAGTATTCTGAGCAGAGTCAGGTTACAAGCGGTGTGCCACAAGGGTCTGTTCTGGGTCCTATTCTTTTTAATATGTTTGTGAGTGACATAGGGGAAGGTCTGGTAGGGAAGGTTTGCCTATTTGCCGATGACTCTAAAGTGTGCAATAGGGTTGATATTCCTGGAGGCGTCGGCAATATGGTAAATGATTTAGCTTTACTAGATAAATGGTCAAAGCAATGGAAACTGCAGTTTAATGTTTCCAAATGTAAAATAATGCACTTGGGGAAAAGGAATCCTCAATCTGACTATTGTATTGGCAGTTCTGTGTTAGCAAATACTTCAAAAGAAAAGGATTTAGGCGTAGTGATTTCTGACAGTCTCAAAATGGGTGAACAGTGCAGTCAGGCAGTAGGGAAAGCAAGTAGGATGCTTGGCTGCATAGCTAGAGGTATAACAAGCAGGAAGAGGGAGATTATGATCCCGCTATATAGAATGCTGGTGAGACCACATTTGGAATACTGTGTTCAGTTCTGGAGACCTCACATACAAAAAGATATTGACAAAATTGAACGGGTCCAAAGACGGGCTACAAGAATGGTGGAAGGTCTTAAGTATAAAACGTATCAGGAAAGACTTAATGAACTCAATCTGTATAGTCTGGAGGACAGAAGGAAAAGGGGGGACATGATCGAAACATTTAAATATATTAAAGGGTTAAATAAGGTCCAGGAGGGAAGTGTTTTTAATAGGAAAGTGAACACAAGAACAAGGGGACACAATCTGAGGTTAGTTGGGGGAAAGATCAAAAGCAACATGAGAAAATATTATTTTACTGAAAGAGTAGTAGATCCTTGGAACAAACTTCCAGCAGACGTGGTAGATAAATCCACAGTAACTGAATTTAAACATGCCTGGGATAAACATATATCCATCCTAAGATAAAATACAGAAAATAGTATAAGGGCAGACTAGATGGACCATGGGGTCTTTTTCTGCCGTCAGACTTCTATGTTTCTATGGTGTGTATTCACAGCATATCGGAAAGTAAATCAGCAGTGACGTAAGCAAAACCCACCCCTGGACCTGGTATTTATTTAATTATCATATTTGTATAGCCATCCACGTTACAAAAACTTAATTTTGTATTGTTGCATTTTACACATCAGCAATTGATCATCTGCTCCACAATCAACCTTTAGTCACATGTTTATTAAAAGTGAGCATAATCATCTAGCTCCAATAGTCATTTTGATTTCTGTGTGTCCATCTGGTTATGTCCTTACATATAAGCATTGTTTTGGATATTTGAGTGTCATCATCCATGAATGATATTCTTATATCTTTTGGGAGGTAGAGATTAGATAGAAGGGTAGTGTTGTGAAATAAGTATTTGAATTTAAGCAAGCTGTTTCTGCCAAGGTCTGCTTTGCAGAACCGGAAAATAAAGAATGTTGATTGGTTCAGCCAGCTGGAAGCCCTCTATTTAAAGAGTGCCTGCCAGGCTGGCTCTTTGCTGGATTCACTCTACTTGCAATAAGAAGCTGTTAGTCACTATTCTGCTTCAGACCTCTTCTGTACAAGAACTCAACAGATAGCTAGATAATTGGATGGATCAAGACACTGATAGATCGAAAGATAGGTAGTCTGGTAGACAGACAGACAGACAGACAGACAGACAGACAGACAGACAGATAGAGGGATATTACCATGTTTTCTTAATATTTAGATTTAATGAATTTTCCTCTGCTGATAGATAAACAAACAATCTCTCCTATGTGTATGGGATATTACCATCAATACATTTCTATTGTTATAAATACTACTTGTGGCTACAGAGTTCAAATGCATGCAGTCTATGCATGCATTTATTTCCTTTAAGATATTATTTAGGAGTCTCTGTAAAAATGTCCTTGAAATTAAGCTGAAATATTTTATAAATTTGTCACAGAATGTTAACTTAGGTAATGAATTGCTGTCTGGTATGGTGATTAAAATGTTGAACTATCACTGGGGAGACCTGGGTAAGTTCACCTTCAGCCACAAAAGTTCAGTGGATGACCTTCCAGCAGTCAATCTGTCTCAACCAAAGTTTTTGTTTTGAGAAAAAATAAGGTGAAATATACTTCAAAGAGATAAAGAAGAAAAATATGTTTTCTGCAGGTAAAACATTAAGATTAACAAATATGAGAGAAGGGTTTTTTTTGTTTTGATACATGTCTGTTCTGTCGAGCTCTCTGGTAGAATCCTCCCAAAAATTCACAGGTACAAATTTCAGACACACACATGTTTGAAAATTCAAAACAATGTTCTTTATAATGAAAATTCACTTAAACCAAGCCCTCTTTTGGTATAGCAAAGAGCACTCGTCTCCCAACAAACTGGTAATTTGTACAAGTCCCTTATCAGTTCTGTGATACTTATCTTGCAGCTGTGAGGCAATTCACAGTCCTTCTTCTTTCACAAAGTGAAATACACTTTGCCCTGGTTTAGTTTCAAAGTGGGGAAAAATCAGCACACAAAAGATCAAAGTCAGTAAAGCAGTCACGAAACACAACGATGAGATAATCCTCCACAATGGCCAAATCCACAGGCTGCTATTTATAGCAGCCTCACTAATTACCACAGCCCCACCCAACCACAGGTAGCCTCATTTTCTTTGATAATAATCTCTCAGTTGTTGTTGCCTATGCATTGCTCTCCGCATGCATGGCTGTATCATTAACTCTTGTTCTGAATCCAAGGAGGAGCTAGATAATTGATCTCCTTCTGAGCTGTCTGCCCCACTCTCCTCCTCCCTCTCACTCACGTCTTCTTGGTCAGAGGAGCCTTCATCAGCAGATTACACTGGGGGCAAAACAGGCCTGCAGCATGTGGATGTCTCCCCCACACGCACAGTCCTTGGGGCAGGAGCTGGGTCAGAGCTAACCACAACACATGTCTATATGTTGTATGGATACATGAGAAAATAGTTGGATTCTACTCTTTAAACAAATAGATGGATATAAAATTGTCAGCATACCAAACTTCTGCCCCTCAAAAAAAAGAAAAAAAAGAAAGCATTGATAGATCCATATATTTCCATATATAGGCATATATATGGAAAGTTCCATTTAAGATATTTGGTTATCTTTCAAATAAAGTCCTACTTTTAGAATAACTGCTCGTATTAATATGGTTCATATTCTGGGGGGAAAAAACATTGCTTCCCAAGTACTTCAGTAGCTTAGCATTAATTTGATCTTAATGTCTCACTCAGTACATTACAAGAGAATATTACAAATTTTGTTTAGCTTCAAACAAAATCCTTTACATTTTATCAGAATAATTAAATTTTAAATAATTGTATTACTGTCTTAGAAGCACTGTCGTAATTTGGAGATGCATATGAATTAGTTACCATCAGTATTGGGTTGCTAGCCAGAATGCACTACACTGGGTTCCAGTAGCTAAAATGGAGCTGCGTGCTCAGTTTTGTGTTGCCGGTGTGCATATGTGCGTGCCCTGGCAAAATTTTGCTTCTGTCCTAGAAGCAAAAAACTTGCAAGAGGATGCACACACATGTGAGATTTCGGCAATTTTTTGCTTCCACACATGCATGGAATTTTTTAAAAAATTGCTGAAATCTCACATGCGCGCATCCTATCATGAGATTTTGCTTCCACGCACATGCACAGAAACAAATTCTCGCTGGGGCGTGTCCAGAGCTGCACTTGCATCATTCCAGTAGTGGCGGTAAGTAGCAACCCACACCTGGTTACCATGCTGTACAAAAAGGTATAGCAGTTCTATAGATGTTGAAAAAAATAATCACAAGAGGATGGATAATGACCTTTAAAGCCCTACATGGCATTGGGCCAGAATACATCCGGAACCGCCTTCTACTGCATGAATCCCAGCGGCTGATAAGGTCCCACAGAGTTGGCCTTCTCTGGGTCCCGTCGACCAAACAATGTCATTTGGCGGGCCCCAGGGGAAGAGCCTTCTCTGTGGCGGCCCCGGCCCTCTGGAATCAACTCCCCCAGAGATTAGAATGGCCCCCACCCTCTTTGTCTTTCACAAATTACTCAAGACCCACCTTTGTCACCAGGCATGGGGGAGTTAGGATATTCCTTCCCCTAGGCCATTACAAGCTATGTATGGTATGTTTGTGTGTATGTTTGGTTTTTATAATAAGGGTTTTTAGTTGTTTTATTAAATTGGATTGTTACATGTTGTTTTTTATCATTGTTGTTAGCCGCCCCGAGTCTTTGGAGAGGGGTGGCATACAAATCCAATAAATAAATAAATTAAAAAAAATAATATCCATATGACAAAAGACTTGACCTTATGAAGGCTTTTAATTTAGCGGGGGGGGGGGAAGGGAAAAGAGTTTTACGTATTTATGCATGATATCAAGAAAAAGCTAGTGAAAACCAACTCTAAAAGTTTTTCTTCTAATTAAAAGATCAAATATTTTCCTTCCAGATGTCACAGCTCACATTGCCCAATGAAAGTAGCTGGCAAGCTGCTTGGTCATTCCTCTCTTCCTTCAACTGCTACCTGTTCAGATGATCTTGGTTCCTACAACCCTTGTTTTCACTGTTAGACGGTCTATCTACATCCCCCTCCCATCCACCTCTCAAAGTTTATGACAAATACGAGGTAGCAAAAGATCATTTCAGTCAGATCAGTCTCAGAATTGAAAGTTGTGAGATCCAAAACAGCTAAGTAGCCTACAAGCTCCAACTACTCAGGATATCACCCTCAATCTACAAACATCAACTAATCAGCATACATCAATTACATCAACGACCCCAGATGTTACCTCACTGACTCACTAAGAGGTTTCAACTCAGCTTGCAGGTGTTGAGCCAGCACACCACACCCACCCACCAGTATTTATAGACGGAAGGCAGCTCAGGTCTCGCTGTGTTCACCCTAGAACAAGGACAGAAGCACCAGCCTGAAGATGATAAGTGGGACCTTGTCCAAACGTCGCCAGAAATCTCTGAATCTATATGGGAAGAAACCCAAATATGCCAAGACCTTCATACCTGCACCCATGAAAATCTATGAAAACATATATATATGTGTGTGTGTGTATGTGTGTGTGTGTGTGTGTGTGTGTGTGTGTGTCTCCATCTTTTCCCAAAAACATGATATAAAGTAATAAAATAAACTGTGAATGCTTAATGGAACAGGTTAAATTCTATTGGTAATGAACCCTGAATATGCAATGGATTTTGGCTAAATAACATCAAGCAGAATAAGGTTTAAGAAAAGAAAAGAGTTGCATTGTTGATCTCTAATAAATGTGTCAAAAGTATATTAATGAAATTATAGACTACATGCTTAATACTTCTATCTATTCATTTTTCTTTCTTCTCCCTTTCTTTTTAATAGGATATCTAAAATAGACTCATATGACCTATTGGACTTTAAATTAACTATGACTCAACTGTATTGATTTTCTAAGACTACTCTATATATTATTTGAGAACATAATCAGAACTGAAGAAAAAACAATTACTGCCAATCTGCCTTCCATTGAGAACCTGTAGAAGTCAAAAAGAGGATTGGAAAAATATTTACTGATACCTTGCATCCTGGACATAAATTGTTTCAACTCTTACCCTAAATATGATGCTATAGAACACTGTACACCAAGACAACTAGTCACAAGAACATGTTTCCCTGATCACCATCACTCTGCTAAACAAATAATTCCCTCAACACTGTCAAACTATTCACTATTAGTCTTCTCATTGTCATTATCACCCATCTCCTCCCACCTATGACTGTATGACTGTAACCTGTTGCTTGTATACTTACTATTTATATTAATAGTGTTTCCTGATCGCTTATTTGTACCATATGACTAGTGGTGGGCTCCTATGGGTACGGTCAGGTATGCTGGTTTTCCTATCACAGTAAATGAGGTTGAATGTGTATAATTTTAGAAGAATGGTGCATGCCTGCGTGTGTGTACATACACTGTATATAGTAGATAATCAGGGGTGGGCTACTGTCCAGCTGGGGGGGGGATGCAGTGGGGTAGCAAAAATGGAACTCCAACCCAGAACACCCAATTGGCACTGAAAGATGTTGAAATAAAATGTATAAGCCACGCCCACAGGGCGGTAGTAAAAATTTTGGTAGCCCATCATTGCATATGACAATCATTAAGTATTGTACCTCATAATTCTTGACAAATATATCTTTTCTTTTATGTACGCTGAGAGCATATGCACCAAAGACGAATTTCTTATGTGTCCAATCACATTTGGCCAATAAAGAATTCTATTCTATTCTATTAATATGTCTGGTTCTAAGCTATGTATCTTGTGCAAACTGCTTAAAGGAAGCAGAGAAGATGTTAATTTATGATGTAATGTTAGTGCCCAACTAAATTTATGGAATTTCATTTTATTACTCTTACAGTCTTCTACCTACAACAGTGGCATAGATGAACTCACTGAAATTAACTTTATAGAATTTACACTATAAACTTTAAAATACAATGTAATAATTACACTTTAAATTAAATTTAGTGAATGTTAAAAGTGCTTATCTTTCTAGCTGGATATATACCACATTGGATTTAACACATACAAATAATATTTCATTTAATGATTTTGATTATTATATAATTAACAGATTAGTATCTCATAACAATCTTCATTTATCCATAATGAAAACAAACCTTAACATTCCAAAATGATATAAAGAACAGTGCATGGCAATAGAACTCTTAATTATGTCACATTCCTACATTTTCTCACAATAATTGGTATTTAACATTATCTAACATATAATTTAATTTTTAAGAACTTGCTCTTGATTTTGACCTGTCATTTCACTTGTTTGATTCTTAAACTATTCATTTTGAAAATTTATGAATAATTTGAAACAAAAAAGTGACTTTTATACCTGTACTCAGTCTTGAAAATAACAATATAACTTGATTATAGATTAGACACTATATATGTCAAACTCCAGGCTTGTGGACTGGATGTGTCACATGATGGCTACACTCACACCCAGTTTAGCAAAGGGGAAAAAAGTCCTTATATGTCATGTGATGCCGTGAGTTTGACATGCCTTTTATAGATCATATACTGTATGTCATTTAATATTTTTAGTTGAATTGAAATTTGAACTACTTTCAGACAAGTGTGTTTTAAAAAAAAAAATCAAAGCAACTAAGTTAACATAACTGGAAAAATCTCTAATTAATTAATTGTTTTTTAAAATATCCTTCCTTCCTTCCTACCTACCTACCTACCTATTCCTTCCTTCCTTTTTCTGCCTTCAAATCAGACTCTTTTCAAGCTCCTCAATGTCACACAATTTTGGTTTCTATGTTTAACACAGAACAAGGGCTCAGTTTTCTCTATCAGATTAATCAATAAACTAAACTGATTGTCATTGAACATCAGCAATTGCTTTTTATTGAGAAATTGGGTGTCATGTTCAATAACTGTTTAAATTATTGGGTTATTTATATTTACATTCTTTATTGATCCTTCTAATGGTAAAATAGGTATCACTATCAAAATGTATGGCTACAATGCTGCAGAGTTGATTAATTCAACTTCTTATTTCTTATTTATTTATTTATTCATTTGTCCAATATACAAATACATAGGAAGAAAAATAGACATGTGATAATATAAAAGAGGATGAAAGTGAACTTAGAGGAGAGGATATATGAACGGAAGAGAATATATAAGATAGGTGAAAGAAAGGAACGACAATTAGACAGGGGACGGAAGGCACTCCAGTGCACTTATGTACGCCCCTTACTGGCCTCTTAGGAACCTGGAGAGGTCAATCATGGAGAGTCTAAGGGAGAAGTGTTGGGGGTTAGGGGTTGACACAATTGAGTCCAGTAATGAGTTCCACGCTTCGATAACTCGATTGTTGAAATCATATTTTTTACAATCAAGTTTGGCACGGTTCGTATTAAGTTTGAATCTGTTGCGTGCTCTTGTGTTATTGCGGTTGAAGCTGAAGTAGTCATTGACTGGTAGGACGTTGCAGCATATGATCTTGTGGGCAATACTCAAATTGTGTTTTAGGCGCCGTAGTTCTACGCTTTCAAGGCCCAGCATTGTTAGTCTATTTTCGTAGGATATTCTGTTTCGAGTAGAGGAGTGAAGGGCTCTTCTGGTGAAATATCTTTGGACATTTTCAAGGGTGTTGATGTCTGAGATGTGATATGGGTTCCAGACAGATGAGCAATAGTCTAGGATGGGTCTGGCAAAAGTTTTGTAGGCTTTTGTGAGTAGAGTGAGATTGCCTGAGCAGAAGCTGCCTAGGATCAGGTTAACAACTCTAGAGGCTTTTTTTGGCGATATTGTTGCAGTGGGCTTTAGCACTTAGATCATTCGATATTAGTATTCCAAGGTCTTTTACAGAATGCGGGTTAGCAGTGAGAGATTGTTTATTCAGTTCGTATGTGCGGTTAGGATTCTTTTACAAGTGACATTTGAGCAACTTGACTGTTTGTTTTTTTGTTTTTTTGTTTGTTTGTTTGTTAATTATGTATTGGAGGTATACAAAGCTATAACAGTGTTTATGTAAGTGATAATAGTAAGAAAGAAGCATTATGACAGGGGACGGAAGACATACTGGAAGACACACCGGAGGAACACTAAGACCTCAGCTAGGCCATTGCATTTAAGTCTTAAATTTCAATCTCCATTTTCAAACTTTGGACTTTAGTGACATCAGCAACACTTAAAGATGTTTTTTCCCTTACATTTTCCACAGGCTATTCTCCCAGTGCTCAAATTTCTGAGTTCATTACTTTTCACCCGTAGGCTCATGTCTATCATAAAGGCTGCCATCGAAGACACAGAGAGCTCTAATAAGATGTTCTAAACCAGTCAGCTAAAAATTGGGCAAATATATTATTTTCAAAATTTGGCAGAGAGAATGTGAAAAGACTTGAAGTGTTTTACATACCAAAGAAATTAGGATTGATTATAGTTTATAAAGATTACTGAAGTTAAGGAAGGCTCTGCTTTGTCTAAATGCACCAATTAAATCAATATTTTGTTTATAGTCACAGGTCCTACATATCTGAATAAATTCACTCTAGCTGTTGTTTACATTTGCTGTCAATGTTTCAAACTGACAACTGGCTCATGGTTAATTATTTGATTCTCCACTGTGTCTCAGAGAACATATCTATAACAGTTCTAGTACTATAAACATCTCTCTATTTTTTAAACTTCCATACAAAATCAGTCCGAATTGTCAACCTTGGAATGCAGTTTAAAAAGTTATATTCAACCCTAAAGTTCATCAGTAGTATTATACTGGGTACATTAAAAAGTGTAATTATTTTTCATTGGTCAAAGCTTACTAAGAATATATATTGATTTCTGGGCATCATATTTTAGAAAGGATTCTAATAAACTGAAGCATGTCCAGCCATGGTAATAATGAGACTGCAAGAAAAACACTTATGAACAATTGTTGGCACACTGAAGATGTTTAAGCCACAGAAAAGAGACTGAGTTGAGCTGTGTTAGGTGTCTTCAAGTAGTTGAAGGATTGCCATGTGGAAGACAGAGTTTTGTTCCACAAGTTAGGACAAGAAATAAAAACAAAAATTATTCCTTACATGAAAAAATTAATAATGATAATAATTATTAAGCAGCATAATTGCTGGAAGAATTTAAACAGAGTTAGGTGGCCATCTATCAATCTGTATTGCTGGAGTCCGACTAAATGGCATAAAGTTTCTTTCAAATCACAGCATATCATTTTAATTGTTCAAGCATTTGCTGGTAGTTCTTGATTTATGACTACAATTGAGCCCAAAATCTATCCCTTCTTTTCAATATATTGCAGCGAACTGGAACTTCAATATATACAACGAACTGGAGTTGTATAAAACAAAACCAAGTGTATGAAAAAATGGGAGTGGGTGTTTCCTATCTATTCTTGGCTATTGGCCCAACTACAGTTTTACTGCTCCCAACCTTAAAACAGTGTTTTTTAAAATATTTTAGGTATCATAATATTTTAATTGTTATAAATGTTTTTGTACATTTATTCTGGGTACCATTTTTCTTTTTCCTATTTAACTTGAATTATGTTTTCATAAGGATACAAAATTGGAATTTATCTCCGAGACCGCCTCCTGCCGCACGAATCCCAGCGACCGATTAGGTCCCACAGAGTTGGCCTTCTCCGGGTCCCGTCAACTAAACAATGTCGGTTGGTGGGCCCCAGGGGAAGAGCCTTCTCTGTGGCGGCACCGGCCCTCTGGAACCAACTCCCCCCGGAGATTAGAACTGCCCCTACTCTTCCTGCCTTCCGTAAACTCCTTAAAACCCACCTTTGCCGTCAGGCATGGGGGAACTGAAACATCTCCCCCTGGGCACGTTTAATTTATGCATGGTATGTCTGTGTGTGTGTCTGTTAGCATATGGGGTTTGTTAAATATTTTAATATTTTAAATTGTCTGATTGCTTATGATTTGTTACTACATGTTGTGAGCCGCCCCGAGTCTTCGGAGAGGGGCGGCATACAAATCTAAGTAATAAATAAATAAATAAATAAATTTTCATATAAAATATTTTTGCCATAGTTATGGAAAAAACAGCATATGATGAAATGAAGCTAAATAACAATCAAAAACATTTACTATACAATATCATATTATCTTATTTGATCATTACTTCCAGAAAATTATGTTCATAACTGGGCATAACCAATATACAATATTTATATATTTTAGTAAAGGTATTCAATTGTTCTTTAAAATGACTGATATTTAAAATCCCAATGTATGTTATACAATATGAACATTTGAATGAAAAAAAGCTAAACCATACTCCTTAGGACTGGTATTTAAATGATTTGCCTGCACTAGTATTTTTGATTGCATTATTTCTATTATTTCTGTGCATGTATTCTAGCGGCATTCCTAGATCAAATTACAACTGAAAAACCAACAACAACAACAAAAATCGATAAATTTTGCTTTGTTATTTAATTTCCATTGTTTTAAAAAACTTGTAAATAATGCTTGCAGAACTTTCTTTAGTTGCAGATTAGTGAATTGCAAGATTCGTTGTCTAAACTAAAATCATTTTAGGGACATTTTCAAGTTTTAAGACTCTGGACACTTTCACACCATCATCATTTATACTGTCCAATCTCCCTGAACAGCTGGAGATGACTGTAATCTTTCTTTGCGCTGATCTGCAGAAATTGCCATGCACCTAAAAGTGTTCTGGTCAGCTGTCCCACTGGAAAGTAAAAAATAAAAAGAATTAAGTACTCCTGCTGCCGGCTCTTCTGTAACAAAACTTTCTCAGGCTATTCCATGTAAGAGAGAAATAAACTAAATTGTTGGTGCTCAATTTTCAGTCTCTTGGTTCACTATTCTGATCATCATCCTTTTCCCCTATTCCCTGGAATCTGAGTGATTGTTCTCTTTGGAAAGCACATGTTCTTTTATCTTTACCTGTTTCTGAAGTGAAAGTATTTGGCCAATATTGGAAGGATCCTCCACCCCACCCAACCCACCCCAAGAAGCTATAACCATGGTTATATCTTTCACTTTTGGCTGTAATGAAGAATAGAAAATATTATAATATACACAATAGAAAGACACAGTCCTATTGTGTATATTATAATAGGTAGTTATTTGAAAAGATGCTTCATCATGCCTTGAGATAATCACATAATACCTGTCTACAATTTTGAAAGCAACCATGTTTTAAAGCAGCTGGAGCACAATTTTGGAAAAGGCAAGATTGGTTTAAAGAGTTGAAATCAGAAATTATGTGTCTGCTATAGCATGCCTGGAAACATCTTTTTTGCATTTAAATATAAAATGTTTCCCAGCTCTAATAAACAGAAAGGCACCAGAAACATAAATTCTATTGATGCCATGAAACTAGAGATTTCTAAAAGTAAACACCTCGCCACAGGTTTAATGGATCAATGGTCTTTCTTCCACTTTGTAAATCACAATAGAATCATGATTTCTAATTTGCATGGCTATTTTATTTTATTTATTTATTTATTTATTCATTCATTCATTTATTTATTCATTTATTCATTTATTTATTTATTTATCTATCCAATACACAATATATATTAGGAGAATAGACATGAAGTAATATATATATAAAGAAAAGGATAGAAGAAAACATATAAAAATAGAGGAGAAGATATGTGAAAGAAAGAAAATATATATGAGATAAAGGAAAGACAATTGGACAGGGGACGAAAGGCACACTAGTACACTTATGTACGCACCTTACTGACCTCAATCAATCGTCATCTGTCGATAGTCTAAGGGGAAAATGTTGTGGGTTAGGGGTTGACACTACTGAGTCCGGTAATGAGTTCCACGTTTCGACAACTCGATTGCTAAAGTCATATTTTTTACAGTCAAGTTTGGAGTGGTTAATATTAAGTTTGAATTTGTTGTGTGCTTTTGTGTTGTAGCGGTTAAAGCTGAAGTAGTCATTGACAGGCAGGACATTGCAGCATATGATCTTATGGGCAATACTTAGATTGTGTTTTAGGCGTCGTAGTTCTAAGCTTTCTAGACCCAGGATTGTTAGTCTATTCTATTCCATGAAAATATCTTTGTTTCCCTCTTTCACTTAAATTGGGAATAATATGTGATTTACAAAAGGTTGAAAAAAAAGACATATAACAAAACATGGACAGGAAAATAGTAAAATTTTAGTGAAAAATATGCCAAAAATATTTTGAGAGATAAGAAAAGCTGATTGTATCCATGACTGACTTCAGGTATCCTTACACATATAGGATAATACGGTATATAAGTCATTGCAGAGAGATATGATTTATGGATATTTTACATTTCTGTGCATGGAATTATTGATCTTGGAACCAAAAAGCCTGTAATTTACTATGAGCTTAATTGTAGTAACTCTTAGAATGAAATGTGAGATGAAGTAAATGGAAAAGGAAGTATAGAATTAGGGTTTGTTACCAATTTGCTATCACTGTGGCCTGTTCAATGATGACATGGCTCATTCAGCACAGCCCATTCAATGTGGCCCATTTTCTGCTGTTTGCCATGGCCCATTCACCACCACTGTAGCCCATTCATCATGGCCCATTCCCACCACCCATTTGCTACCGCAACAGCCCATTTGGCACAGCCCGTTTGCCACCACCAATCCCTGCTCCCTGGAAGCAGCCAAAAGTGTGACACACACAGAGGCCAAAAAGGGTACCTGCGCAGGCCGAAAATGTGACTTGAAGAGGCTGAAAATGGCAACACTCAGTGTATAAGAATGTTATACATGCACCACAATTTGGGAAGGTGGGAATGCATCTTATACTGTGAAAAGTACAGTAATTGACTTATAAATAGAAAGTTTTTAAAGATATCTGTTCAGCACTATAATGTCCGATCCTTAAAAACTGAAACCATTAATACAAAACCCAAGAGAGCTGAGCTTCTTGAATGAGAAGCAAAATGTCTTTTTTTAAAAAACACACAGGAAAGTCCAATTGTCTCTTTAAAAAAAGGTACCTTTGGGACAACCAGGACCTGGATGACTGAGAATTTCCAGATACATCAATACAAAACTAAATTTCAAAGGGATTTAAATTATTATAGAATACATTTGATACTTTTAAAACTGTAATAAGATAGCATATGGCTCAGATCATGAAAGACGTCAACACATCCCAAAGATTAACAATACAGTGATACCTTGTCTTACGAACTTAATTGGTTCCAGGACAAGGTTCGTAAGGTGAAAAGTTTGTAAGACGAAACAATGTTTCCCATAGGAATTAATGTAAAAGCAAATAATGCATGCAAATCCTTCAGGAAAATCCCAAACTTTAGAAGGGAGGTGAACAGAGGGCAGAGGGCAGGGTGGAAAAAGCAAGGCTAGGCTAAAGGGTGAGTGGAAAGGAAGAAAGGCAAGGGGACGCCCCTCCCTTTTCTTTCTTCAAAAGACACCCTTTCAATGCCTCTGCAAGCACTCCGTACTCCTAGCTTTGTTAATGCAAACTCTTTCCATCTCCAAGCCGCCCCTCCCTTTTCTTTCTTCAAAAGACACCCTTTCAGTGCCTCTGCAAACACTCCATTCTCCTAGCTTTGTTAATGCAAACTCTTTCCATCTCCAAGCTGCCCCTCCCTTTTCTTTCTTCAAAAAAGAAAAAAAAGAAACCCCTTCATCCCAGCAGCAGCGGCTTGTGTTTGTAAGGTGAAAATAGTTCGGAAGAAGAGGCAAAAAAATCTTAAACACCAGGTTCGTATTTCGAAAAGTTCGTTAGAAAAGGCTTTCGTAAGACGAGATTACACTGTATTGTTAAATGTAGCTACCTGAGAGTTCATTGTACAATAATTTCTCAAGCAGCTTTAAACTACATTGCAACTACAGTATATTATTAAAGAACACCTTCATAGTATTTTTTTCACCAGTCCAAAGTAATAAGGAAACCTACAAAATTGTTTGTTCTCTCAAAAATAAAATTAAAACAACATTAAATGAATTATAAAAGAACTTTAAAATACTTTGATAAAGTGATGAGCAGAAAAAAAAGCTTTCCTTATACTACAGTATTCCATTCTAAAAAAAATGGATAATATTTTCTATAAATAAACATACATTTATTTTAAACGTTATAGAATTCTAAATTTTAATTACAATTGGTTTGGCATTAAATGTAAATGTTCATCTGGGAATTAATGTCATAAAGTAATTGACTGTAATTATTGGCAATCAATGTGACTTACAATTTCTATTATTACATGAGGGATTGTTTGATTTTGCTTGACCGTGAAAAATAGAGTGCAATTTTAACTTATATAAGGTAAATATTGGGAGCCAGTTTGTTGTAGTTTTGATGCTTCAGGACAGAAACCAGGAGACCATGAGTTCTAGTGTTACCTTACATGTCAAATTCAATTTAATTGAGGGATGTATCAAGATTGTGTTTCATCTCAGGGGCCAGGGTGGACATGGCCAGTTTGGTATCACTCCTGTCAAGGGCACCTGTGGTGGCCCGAGAGCTCTGGCAGAAAAAAATCCTACAACCCGCTGCCAATGAAAACAGACCTCAGGAGGACTGTGGATGGCCATTGAGAGCTCTGTTTTGGCTGGGACGGCCTCCTGCAACCCTCTGCCACAGAAAACAGAGCTCAGAAGGGCCACAGGAGTCCTCTCCAGCCTCATTTTTAGAGCAAGAGGCACTGTGGGTTTGTCCATCACTGTTTCCAGGGTGATCTAATGGGTCAGATCTAAACATCTGGCCCACAGGCCTTGAGTTTGACAACCCTCCCTTAGAAACAAAGTCAGCTTATTGGTAGTATTGAATCAGTCAGTTTGTCTAGGATGTAGGAAATAACAAACCACTTCTGAAAAATCTTGAACATCTGACTGAATAAGAAGGGGATGTACATTTACCTAATTTAATTTTTCATATACCTATAAACCTAAAAGATGCATTATTATTATTTAAATAATGTGTATGTAAATAAATAAATAAATAAATAAATAATGTGTATGGAATAAAGTGTGTATGTATTTTATATATTGAGTTTTTTTTTCTTTTTTAGACTTTTTAATGTAAAACTGTTATTTTAGATTTTAATTATTAGATTTGTTACCATGTATTGTTTTTATCACTGTTGTGAGCCGCCCCGAGTCTACGGAGAGGGGCGGCATACAAATCTAATAAATAAAAATAATAATAAGAAGAAATCCATTCAGTGGTTGTAAAACTGGCTATTTGTAATTAGCATAAAAACTGGTTTTTCTTCAGTTGGTTGGATGGATGTTCTCCTAGCCAGCAGAATGCTGAAATATTTTCTGCTTCCATAATTCTATTTATTTTTCAACATTTGCTAAAACTAGCTAAAACTATGAAATGCATGGATATATTTGTATATTAGTTTTTAGAACGTATGTAGATTTTGAGATAGAACACTGCAAAGTTTTGGTAACGTAAACATCTATTAGCATATGCCTACAAATATTAAAACATATATAACTTAAACCTATCAACTATTTCTTGAAAGTCTGAAATACAGCTCTAGGTAGTAAAACAAAGCAGAAGTGTGCCCATCACTTCAAAATAAGTGCTTCTCAAACTACATAGCTATTTTTATTTATTTATTTATTATTTATTTATTTTGTCCAATACACAATGAGGGTTTTAGTGGGTATATATCTATATACACATAGTAAAATACATGATGAAGGTTATAGAGGAGATACTCATAGTAAAATATATCTAAGAAATAATAGAAAATAATATATAGTAATAGAACATATCAATGAAAGAGTAGAAGAAGAGATATAGGAATAGAAGAAAGGTATAGGAGATTTGGAGAGCAATAGGACAGGGGACGGAAGGCACTCTAGTGCACTTGTACTCGCCCCTTACTGACCTCTTATGAATCTGGATAGGTCAACCGTAGATAATCTAAGGGTATAGTGTTGGGGGTTTGGGGATGACACTATGGAGTCTGGTAATGAGTTCCCTGCTTCGACAACTCGGTTAGCTATGAGTATAGCTCTTCAAAGTTAGGATAGACACAGGTCCTAAAGCTCTGGCTTGCACACAAGCATTAAGAAAAAGAGTCACTATACTTCCCAGTGCAGGCATTGGTTGTGTCTGCATTCACTTGACCATTCAGGAAAATCCTTCAAAGCAGCTATATCAACCCTTCCATAGGCAGTGATGTGCTACCAGCCACCAGTGCTCACTGTGTGTTCTGTGCACACATACATGCATATGGCATGCACACTTGCGCAAGTCTCCTCTCACGCAAGAGATTTGGACAATTTTCGCTTTTTGCTTCCACGCATTGGAGTTGCTGAAATTTTGTGTATGCGAGCCTCCTTGTGTGAGATTTCATCAATTTTCGCCACTTTTTTGCTTCCATGCACGCTCGCGTGTGAGAGATTTGGGTGATTTTCAGCTATTTCTTTGCTTCCGTGCACACACAGAAGCAAAAAATGGCAAAAATTGCTGGTATCTCGCCAGTTGTGTGTGTGCACAGCCAGTGATCTACCAGAGCTCCGCACCTGGATGCAGCTGACCTACTGTAGCCATGAACCTGGGCACACTGGGTGCTGCCCATCCCTATTTATTTATTTATTTATTTATTTACTTACTTACTTACTTACTTACTTACTTACTTACTTACTTACTTACTTATTTATTGGATTTGTATGCCGCCCCTCTCCAGAGACTCGGGGCGGCTAACAGCGACAATAAAACAGTGTACAATAGTAATTTGGTATTGATGATTAAAAATCTATTAATATAAAAACCAAACATACATACATACATACCATGCATAGAATTGTAAAGGCCTAGGGGGCAAGAGGATCTCAATTCCCCCATGCCTGGCGGCAGAGGTGGGTTTTAAGTTGTTTACGAAAGGCAAGGAGGGTGGGGGCAGTTCTAATCTCTGGGGGGAGTTGGTTCCAGAGGGCCGGGGCCGCCACAGAGAAGGCTCTTTCCCTGAGTCCCGCCAGGCGACATTGCTTAGTTGACGGGACCCGGAGAAGATCCACTCTGTGGGACCTAACTGGTCACTGGGATTCGTGCAGCAGAAGGCGGTCCCTGAGGTAATCTGGTCCGATGCCATGAAGGGCTTTATAGGTCATAACCAACACTTTGAATTGTGACTGGAAACTGATCGGCAACCAATGCAGACTGCGGAGTGTTGGTGTAACATGGGCATATTTGGGAAAGCCCATGACTGCTCTCGCACCTGCATTCTGCATGATCTGAAGTTTCCGAACACTTTTCAAAGGTAGCCCCATGTAGAGAGTGTTACAGTAGTCATAGAACATGAAAGCCTTGACGCTTTCTTAAGGGTCTTTTTCAAATACTTTTCCAGGGCTGTTTGCAAGTTCCAATAAATATCAAGAGAACCATAAAAATAAGATTGAAGCTTATTCAAGCTTGTGGCAACCACAAAAACAAGATTGAAGCTTATTGAAGATTTGTGGCAACCACAAAAATAAGATTGAAGCTCCATTCTTTTCCTTATGTGAGTCACAGATCAAAAACAGGCAGAGCTTTGATCTCACTGCTGCAGCTGCTGTCTCAACGTTTTTGACCATATGTTACAGTAGCTCAGTGCATATTTCCTAGAGAGTATTTTTGAATTTTAAATGAAAACAATTCTGTGTATTAAAATACATGGTAAGTCTGAGGTAAATTTTTTGGGGAATTTAATTACCAAATCAAATTACAGATTTAATTTATCACGATGGTTTGTTCTAAATAGCAGTAGATTATTCATTTATTTATTTGCTTGCTTGCTTTGAAACATCTATAAAGAATTCCTTGTAAAATTAATAATATGCTTACATTTAAAGCAATAAGAGTTCATGAAGATTGGGGAAAAGAATCTTTGTAGTTTTAAACTACAGTATAAAGTTTTAATTTTCCTTTACACAAACTTAAGCCATTATATCTTTATGTGTTCCAATGTGTTCCATTGAGCATTGTGGAATTTTTTATGCTTATCAAAATTCATAGTGAAATTTCCAAAAAGAGGCAACTGCAGCATTTATTGTTGCCTTTATTCTATCTCCAAACATGTTGTAAAAGGCATTCCCTTTATTTGGCATTGTTCTCAAATATGATAAATTTATTTAAGGGCTGTTGAAATAAAAATCCAGGTCCAGTTCCAAGTCGGAAATAAAATGGAGGCCAATTGGAAAGAAAGATTCTGGTTTTTGGCGAACAGAACCAACACACACATAGCATGCAGTTCTGTGACAGCTGACAAAATGGAGTTGAGAGTGGGTGGGCTTTATGCCCTCTGCATGTAGAGGTCATGTAGGGGTCATGGCTGGCTTTATAGGCAAAAGGAAAAATGCAAATCCCAATTGTTTCTCTGAGTTAATCTTGAGAACCTTTTACTTGTTGCTTATCTAAAGTGTCAGCCTGACCCAGTCTTTCTGAATGGGGTCTCAAATTTGCATTACTAAAATCTAGCCCCAGTTTTTGCTTGGGACAAGGAGCCTGTAGCTGGTTTCTTCCTCCCTTAAGCTCCCCCCACCAATTTTTATTTTATTTTATTTTATTTATTCATTTGTCCAATACACAAATACATAGGAAGAAAAATAGACATGTGATAATATAAAAGAGGATGAAAGTGAACTTAGAGGAGAGGATATATGAAAGGAAGAGAATATATAAGATAGGTGAAAGAAAGGAAAGACAATTGGACAGGGGACGAAAGGCACACCAGTGCACTTATGTACGCCCCTTACTGGCCTCTTAGGAACCTGTAGAGGTCAATCGTGGAGAGTCTAAGGGAGAAGTGTTGGGGGTTAGGGGTTGACACAATTGAGTCCGGTAATGAGTTCCACACTTCGATAACTCGATTGTTGAAATCATATTTTTTATAGTCAAGTTTGGCGCGGTTCGTATTAAGTTTGAATCTGTTGCGTGCTCTTGTGTTATTGCGCTTGAAGCTGAAGTAAGGGAAATATTAAGGGAAATATTCTATCCTGCCTTTTTTAATATTCCCCAAAATATTTCATTCTCTAGGAGGGTGGGTGGATGGGTGCTGACTTTCTATAGGGCTTATGTGTAGTAATTGGCAGCCAAAATTTTTACTGCCATTCTGTGGGTGTGGCTTATTTTGTGCGTGTGGCTTAATGGTCATGTGACTGGGTAGGAGTGGCTTGCCGGCCCTGTGATCAGGTGAGAGTGGCTTGAATGGTATTAATCACTCAAGTGAACTGTTAAGTCCTCGACTTACAACCTTACCAGTGTCATTCGCTGGGGTGACAATTTGCTTTGCCTTTCCTGTGCTCTCCTTCCTGGGTCGCCCCCCCCCCCACCTCAGGCTGGGTAGCTAGCCGAATGGGTGCTGCCAGAAGCATAAATGCTGCCAGCGCTGCTTCCAACCACGTCTTCTGCTTGCAACTCAGATGGGAGGTGGCCATGGGAGACTGGAGGAGAGCCGAGCAGCAGAGAGGGAAGCTCGTCTGAGGCCAGGAAGGAGCAAAGAGGAAAAAAGCAAGGAATGCAGATGCAGCAGCAGGGGAATAAAGGAGAGCCGAGCCGAAACCAGTAATCCAGGAAGTTACAGCTGCCGACCAGCTGGAGCTGCATACGCATCTTCATTTCCGCCAGTGGAACTGCATTCCACCCCGTCCTGCCTGCTGCCCACCCCTGCTTATGTGCCACGTTAAATTTTTACACATAACAAAAATGCCAGGCATTACCAAAATCTCTAACTTTTGGTCTAGGTGACTCTGAACTGTAAAATCTTGGATATGCGATATCTCTCAACAGATGCTGAAAAAGAGAATAAGAAGAATATCCAATGTGTTATTGGAAGCAAATCTTCCTTACATTAGTTATAGATCTTGCTATAAACAATCCATAGAACCAATCCATAGGTATCCATAGAATAACACAGATCAGCTGATAAAATAAATAATATAAATAATATTTTTTTCTGTAAATAAAATTCAGAAAAATTCTTTTTGCTTTTCAGATAATATGCCAAATTTTATTTTTTTTAAAAAAAGGTCTAATTGTACAACTTACATCATTATTAGTAAGGAGGGATGAATTCTAACAGAATGCAATAGTTAATCTTATGCTATCTATACCTTCAAAATAAAGTTAATACCCTTAGTAATTCACATGAGCCTAAATAGTAACAGATCAATTTTGTCCCTTATGATTTCAGCTTCCTGACAGGAAAATGATTATGAATTGCCTGCAGGCAAAGCTTTTCTTTTAATAAAATGTTGAAAATTCAAACCTTCAAGTATATCTATTCTTTGGTGGTGTGATAGGAGAAAAATGGTGTGTACTTATTAAATTGTCAGAACATTAAAAGTCTATAAATCATAACGATTAAACTGTAGACCAGCCAAATTTTATTATGTGCAGGTGAATTTGGAGAAGAAAGCTACAAATAGATATTACAATCAGAAAGACAGCTACATAAGACTGTCTCTTAGACACATTTTAATGAACAACTATCAGAATACAGTGATCCCCCGCTCTTTGCGAGGGTTCCGTTCCAGGACCCCCCGCAATGAGCGGGTTTTCGCGAAGTAGCGCTGCGGAAGTAAAAACACCATCTGCGCATGTGCAGAGGGTGTTTTTACTTCCGCACCGCTAGCGAGGAGCCTAAGATTGGGGGCGGCGCGGGTGTTTTAAAACATCCCCGCCGACATGAGGGGCTCGCTAGCACACCCCCAAACCCGGGTTGGGGGTTCGGGGGTGTGCTAGCGAGCCTCCCATGTCGGCGGGGATGTTTTAAAACACCCGCGCGACTTTCCAATGAGTCCCGAAGACAAACGCGTTGTCTTCGGGACTCATTGGAAAGTCGCGCGGGTGTTTTAAAACATCCCCGCCGACATGGGAGGCTCGCTAGCACACCCCCGAGCCCCCAACCCGGGTTTGGGGGGTGCTAGGAAGCTCCCATTGTTGGCGGAGACCTTTTAAAACACTCGCGCGGCTTCCAAACCGAGTCCTGAAGCCAAGCGCAGAAGTTCGTCTTTGGCGCTTGGCTTCAGGACTCGGTTTGAAAGCCGCGCGAGTGTTTTAAAAGGTCTCCGCCAACAATGGGAGCTTCCTAGCACCCCCCAAACCCGGGTTGGGGGTCCGGGGGGCGCTGTCTCTCGGCGCTTTCGTGCTGAGTCCGGGAGCGAACTCGCTCCCCGACTCAGCTGGAAAGCGCCGAGAGACAGCGTGGACAGGCCCGTTCCTTGGCGCTGTCTCTCGGGGCTTTCCAGCTGAGTCGGGGAGCGAGTTCGCTCCCGGACTCAGCACGAAAGCCCCGAGAGACAGCGCCAAGGAACGGGCCTGTCCACGCTGTCTCTCGGGGCTTTCGTGCTGAGTCGGGGAGCGAGTTCGCTCCCGGACTCAGCACGAAAGCCCCGAGTGACAGCGCCAAGGAACGGGCCTGTCCACGCTGTCTCTCGGGGCTTTCCAGCTGAGTCGGGGAGCGAGTTCGCTCCCGGACTCAGCACGAAAGCCCCGAGTGACAGCGCCAAGGAACGGGCCTGTCCACGCTGTCTCTCGGGGCTTTCCAGCTGAGTCGGGGAGCGAGTTCGCTCCCGGACTCAGCACGAAAGCCCCGAGTGACAGCGCCAAGGAACGGGCCTGTCCACGCTGTCTCTCGGGGCTTTCGTGCTGAGTCGGGGAGCGAGTTCGCTCCCGGACTCAGCACGAAAGCCCCGAGTGACAGCGCCAAGGAACGGGCCTGTCCACGCTGTCTCTCGGGGCTTTCCAGCTGAGTCGGGGAGCGAGTTCGCTCCCGGACTCAGCTGGAAAGCGCCGAGAGACAGCGTGGACAGGCCCGTGCGGCGAGAATGAACGGCGTGGGCGGGCGAAGGGCGGGCGGCAGCGAGGAGTTTGCGTGGGCGGTGGGGAAACTCCTTGCTGACGCCAGCAAGAGGGGGAAGACTCAGGGAAGCCGCCCAACAGCTGATCTCCCGGTTGCCATCTACGCATGCGTGCCCACGGGCACGCATGCGTAGATGGTATTTTGACTTCCGGGTTGAAAAATAGCGAAGTACCCTGTTCGCAATGGTTGGGGACGCAATAAACGGGGGATCACTGTATACTTATAGATCAGTAATAAAATAAAAATAACAGAAAGAAATTGAAGATGACACAAACATGTTTGCAGAAAGCAGAATCCATAGGTAGCCTGTCCTTCCATTAGAGTGCATTTTTGAGTGTATAGTCAGAGAAATATCTGATTGCATGGAGGCTGGAGTAGTTTTGGATCTGCATTTGGACTCATTTGGGCTATTTAGAATGCATTTCAAGAAGATGGAAAAATGTAAATTATAAGTATTTGCTTATAGATATGAGAAAGGCTCTTCCTCAAGGCCACGCCCAAGGATGCAACCTGGAGAAGGCCGAGTATGTGCATTACATAAAAAAGCAATCCTTAAAAAGGGGCCCTTACTGGCCTCTGTGAAGAATGAGAAAGGAGGCGGTCCCATAAATGTTATGCCGGGCTTCACGTTACAAGCACCCAATTAAGTCCAAAGGAGAAATTCAAACACACACATTTGTAAAGTAAACAAAGTTGGTTTATCAAAAGGAAAATGCTGTCCAAAATGCATTTTTAATCATCCAAAGTGCTTTCCCACTCAGCACAAGCCTTGAAGGCTGTGAAAAACATAAAACAAAAGCAAAGCAGATAAAAGGCAGCTGTGAAGATGTCACAGCCACCCCCCTTCAAGAGTCCTCACTCTGAAACTTAACTGTGAATTGTTCCACAACATCCTTGAAAATCCTGAAGCTATCCACAAAAGTCTTTGTAAATCCCGAAGCAAACAAAAGTCTCTCTCTCTCTCATAAAATGGATATGAATTTTCCACCTCCTTGTTTATTTTTATGGAAAAGGACACCGCAGTGCTGCTGCTGCTGTTCGGGTTCGGCGAACTCACCCGAACTTCATGGCAAAATTTGGGTGAGTTCGCCGAACCCGAACTTTTTTGGATTCGCCCAACACTATTCATTAAGTCTTTCCTGATACGTTTTATGCTTAAGACCTTCCACCATTCTTGTAGCCCGTCTTTGGACCCGTTTAATTTTGTCAATATCTTTTTGTAGGTGAGGTCTCCAGATCTGAACACAGTATTCCAAATGTGGTCTCACCAGAGCTCTATACAGTGGGATCACAATCTCCCTCTTCCTGCTTGTTATACCTCTAGCTATGCATCTAACCATTCTACTTGCTTTCCCTACCACCTGACTGCACTGTTCACCCATTTTGATACTATCAAAAATCACTACCCCTAAATCCTTCTCTTCTGAAATTTTTGCTAATACAGAACTGCCAATACAATACTCAGATTGAGGATTCCTTTTCCCCAAGTGCATTACTTTACATTTGGAAACATTAAACTGCAGTTTCCATTGCTTTGACTCCTTTCTAGTAAAGCTAAATCATTTGCCATATTACAGATGCCTTCAGGAAAACAACCCTATTGCACACTTTAGAGTCATTGGCAAATAGGCAAACCTTCCCTACCAAACCTTCTCCTATGTCACTCACAAAAATATTAAAAAGAATAGGACCCAGAACAGACCCTTGTGGCACACCGCTTGTAACCTGTCTCTGCTCAGAATATTCACCATTAGCAACAACCCTCTGATATCTATGCTTCAGCCAGCTGCAAATCCACTGAACTATCTAGGGATTAAGTCCAATCTTCACTAATTCTGGCTATCACTATGGAATCAATGTGACATGAAAGTATTAAAAAATGTGTAAGAGTATTTTACACTTGGTTGAGACTTTTATTTTTAGATTATAATATAATGGTAACCACCAAAAAACCTAGCAAAAATGGATGAGAAGAGAATATTATTAGAGCAACCTGCAGAGAAAATAATTATACCAGATTTGCTTCAGAAAATATTTGATTGATTAGCCAGTAAGTTAGCTAAATCACTTTATACTAATTAAAGGTTTGGGGAAAAAGGGGGGGGGTGCAAAAGCCTTTTAAAGAGGAAAGAGGAAAGAAAAGAAGTTAGGAAGGTGGGGAAGGTCTGAAAGACAATGGAGATGTAAAACAAATGAATGACATAAGAATAAGTCAGAAATTACAAAACAAATGTTGGAAAGAAACCCAGATAATATGGCTCTATTGGAACTGAGAGAGTAGAATTTTCGTTTGCGATGTAGGTCAATCTCAGACAAGTCTTGTAAAGATATTAGATAAAAATGTTATTAAAGTGTTAGCCTTTTTTTAGATTTGAATGAGAAGATTACAGAGGCTATATATAATAAATATAATATTTTTGAGAATAAGAAATGCTACATGGGAAGTTTTAATCTGCACATTGTCAGGATTATGATAAGGGATCAAGTTTTATATTCAAAGAATTTAACTAAGATTTCTAAAGTAGAAACCTTACCAAAGATTTTTTTTTGGATCATAATCTTGTGAGTTTAATTTACAAAATAATATCTAATTCTTTTAAATAGAGACTGAACAAAATATTGCTACAGAAAAAAGTGCAGATGGTTGCAAAAAGAAATTAATAAAAAAATAAGTTAGATAAAAGGCCCGATTTAAGATGGCTTGAAATGCAATAAAATAAAAACTTTTATTAGTGAATTTAAAACCAATAGTGAACAAATAGTGAATTTAAAAAGAAGTCAAGAGAAACAATTTGTTTTAAAATAAAGAGAAAAGAAGAATTAAAACTATTTCCAGAAGAGTTAATTCTCAACAAATTTAGTATCTTTATTAACAAAAAGAAAAATGAAAATAAATTAGTTTGTAAAGCAAAAACAAAACAAAACCACCTTTTCAAATACACTAGCAAAATGACCTGTAGAAAAGATTAGGAACAGTGGTGGTGTAATGGATAGAATGTGGTATTACAGGCTAACTCATTATTCATTCCAGTTTGATTCTAAATGGCTGAAAGTTGGTTCAGCCTTTCAGTCTTCCAATTTTGGTAAAACGAGGACCCAAATTGTTTGGGACAATGCGCTGACTCTGTAAACCACTTATATACTGTATATATGCTGCCCCAGCTCTGTGGAATCAACTCCCCCTGATGTCCCTACTGGCCACAAAGACCTGGAGGGGAGGGGCATGAATTAACAACTATCATGACCAAATTGTATGAATGATAGTATGCATGTTGTTGTGATTGTTTAGTTTGTGGGTTTTTAATTAGGGTTTTATAGTTTTTAGATTTAATATTTGACTTTTTTATTGTTTTGTATCCACTTTGTTGTTGTAAGCCGGCCTGAGTCCTTCGAGATTGGGCGGAATAGAAGTTAGATAGATAGATAGATAGATAGATAGATGATAGATAGATAGATAGATAGATAGATAGATAGATAGATAGATAGATAGATAGATTTAAAGCACTGTGAAACAGTTTATAAGTCAAAATATTACTGCTATTAAACTAGGAAAGATGCCTGGATGGATTTTCAGGTTTTTATTGTACATGTTTTAAGATAAATTTTTAAAACATTTTCAATATTTATAAAACACAAAGAACTCTATCATATAGAGAAGAAAGAAACCAGAGTCTTAGAGAGACACCAAAATATGAAGGACAAGATTTGAAAGATTTGATATTAACAGGAAATTTCATGGCAATATTATTATTTAATACTGACTAAAAGTTGTTCACAATGATTCTATATGATAGATTTCAAGCTGGCTGAAGCATAGACATCAGAGAGTTATTGCCACAAGGGTCTGTTCTGGGTCCTATTCTTTTTAATATGTTTGTGAGTGACATAGGGTAAGGTTTGGTAGGGAAGGGTTGCCTATTTGCCGATGACTCTAAAGTGTGCAATAGGGTTGATATTCCTGGAGGGGTCTGTAATATGGTAAATGATTTAGCTTTACTAGATAAATGGTCAAAGCAATGGAAACTGCAGTTTAATGTTTCCAAATGTAAAATAATGCACTTGGGGAAAAGGAATCCTCAATCTGAGTATTGCATTGGCAGTTCTGTGTTAGCAAAAACTTCAGAAGAGAAGGATTTAGGGGTAGTGATTTCTGACAGTCTCAAAATGGGTGAACAGTGTGGTCAGGCACTAGGAAAAGCAAGTAGGATGCTTGGCTGCATAGCTAGAGGTATAACAAGCAGGAAGAGGGAGATTGTGATCCCCTTATATAGAGCGCTGGTGAGACCACATTTGGAATACTGTGTTCAGTTCTGGAGACCTCACCTACAAAAAGATATTGACAAAATGGAATGGGTCCAAAGACGGGCTACAAGAATGGTGGAAGGTCTTAAGCATAAAACGTATCAGGAAAGACTTAATGAACTCAATCTGTATAGTCTGGAGGACAAAAGGAAAAGGGGGGACGTGATCGAAACATTAAAATATGTTAAAGGGTTAAATAAGGTTCAGGAGGGAAGTGTTTTTAATAGGAAAGTGAACACAGGAACAAGGGGACACAATCTGAAGTTAGTTGGGGGAAAGATCAAAAGCAACGTGAGGAAATATTATTTCACTGAAAGAGTAGTAGATCCTTGGAACAAACTTCCAGCAGACGTGGTTGGTAAATCCACAGTAACTGAATTTAAACATGCCTGGGATAAACATATATCCATCCTAAGATAAAACACAGGAAATAGTATAAGGGCAGACTAGATGGACCATGAGGTCTTTTTCTGCCGTCAGTCTTCTATGTTTCTAATATATTCATGAGAATCAATCTGGTTTTTTTTTTACCTAAAAGACATTAAATAACAATGTTAGAAATGTGCTGGACCTTTAGAATATTTGGAGGAACATAATACAAGCCACATTGATTTTCTTAGATGAACAGAAGGCCTTTGACAATTTTAACTGGGCTTCCTCGTTCAACATTTTGGAAGATACGAATTTTAGAGAGAACTTTATAAAATAGATAAGATCGATTTACACTTCACAGAAAACCCTGTGAGATACAAAAAGGATCAAGACAGTAGTGTTACTGTCTTCTCTTTTGTTTATTTTGATTCTGGAAATACTGGCTAGAGATATAAGACAAGATCAGAAGATCATGGGAATAAAGATTTTAAAAGAAACTTTTAAGTACAGGGATTTTGCAGATGACTTGGTGTTGGTTCTGGAATATTCTTTAAAGGGAACTGAAACATTAATGGGAATTTTTTTAAAAATAAAAATTGTGAATTAGCAACAATAAATAAAAGGCAAAGATGCTAACACAACTATTTAAATAAAAGTGCATGAATTCATGAATAAAATCAGTGGTGGGCTTCAACAATTTTTACTAACGGTTCTGTGGGTGTGACCAGGTGGGTGTGGCCATGTGATTGGTTGGGCATGGCTAGGTGACTATGACTTGGTGGGTGTGGCTAAGTGGCCAGGTTACTGGGTGGGCATGGCCAACAGGACATAATTTCTTTGCCTTAATTAGTCTTTTAAGTATAAAACAATTTGGACTTGATTGTGGTTGTAAGTTGAGGACTAACTTTATATGTGAGACAGAGGATTTCCAAAAAATAGTAGTTCTCCCTACAAGGATTTTCCATCTGGATCTTTTGCGATCTTCCAAAGAGTCAAAGGAAACCAGATTCCATATAGCTCTGAACCCTTAAGGCAAATCAAATACAAGTCGTCCTCGCTTAATAGTCGGTTGCTTAGCAAGTATTCTAATGTAGGAATGGGCTTTCCAATTTACTTGACCTGTGTTTGGAGTTTTGACAGCCATGCACACACACACACACACAAACAATTTATGACCAGTTACAACATCACACACGGTTAAAAATGCCCATTGGGGAAAATGGACTTGTTTAACAACCGCAGTGTTTGCTTAATGACCACAAGGTTCACTTAACAACTGTGGCATTTGCATAACCCAGGGGTCTGCAACCTTAAACATTCAAAGAGTTATTTTTTCCTTTAAACAGGTATCTTTGTGTATGTGTGTGTATGTGAGACAGTGTGTGTGTGTGTATTTCTAATTTGCTCTCATTTATCTATCTCATCTCTTTCTTTTTCTTTCTCTCTCAACCTCTTTTTTATCTCTTTTTCTCTCTCTCATCTCTCTTTCTTTCTCTTTGTCACTCTCTTTTTCTCTCTCTCTTTTCCTTCTCATCTCTTCTCGCTCTTCTCTCTTTTGCCCATCTCTTTATTTCTCCCTACCTTTATCTCCCATCTTTCTCTTTTTTTCTCCATCCATCCATCTTTATTTATTTTATTGATTGATTTTGTCCAATACACAATGAGGGTTTTAGTGGGTATACACATAGTAAAATACATGATGAAGGTTATAGAGGATATACTCATAGTAAAATATATCTAAGAAAAAATAGAAGAGAAGATATAGGAACATATCAATGAATATATCAATGAAAGAATAGAAGAAGAGATATAGGAATAGAAGAAAGGTATAGGAGATATAGGAGAGCAATAGGACAGGGGACGAAAGGCACTCTAGTGCCCTTGTACTCTCTCTTTCTCTTCCCCTCAATCCCTCGCTCCTCTCCCTATCTCACCTCTTCCTCTTTCTCCCTCTGTTATATCTCTTCCTCCCTTCCCTTTTTCTCTCATCACCTCTCACTCATATCTCATCTCTCTCTTTCCTTTTCCTTCTCCTTCTCTCTCTCTTTCTCATTTTTCTCGTCTTTCTTCCCTCTCTCTTTCTCTCTTCTCTTCTCACTTATCTTTCTCTCATCTTTCTCTTTCATCTATTTCTTTTCCTTTCTGACTGTTTTGAAGTTTGAATAAAATAGTGGGTGCAGATGAAACTCAACCTGAAACCCAAATTATTTTTGTTAGGAATAACCATCGACAAATATAAGAAAAATAAAGTATACTTAATGTTACATATTTTAACTGCAGCAAGAATAGCATATGCCCAGAAATGGAAAAATAACGATGCCCCTACAGAAGAGGAATCAACATTCACAAATTGGGGTTATGAAAAAGTAAAAATAAAATAACTTTGCAATTCCTAATCTGTGGTCCGACGCCCACCCTCTCTCTCCACAAAAGAAGGCCAAAGTTGATAACATTTTAGTTAGTTTTCTTTCTGAAATGATGTATGTATGTTCCAGCATAACTCTGAAACGGCTTGAGTGATTTCAAACTTGGTACACCGATGACTTACGTTCTGGAAACAAATACTGTGGAGGTAAGACAACCCTAGCACCCCCCCCCCTCTCTCTTTGTGTGTATGTGTGTTCCAAGATAACTCTGGAAGGCCTGGGCATCCTACAGCTCATGGGAGGGGGAAGGTAGAAGACAGGGATGATGGGCATGGGAGTAGGAGGAAGAGACGCCGCTTCCAATGGCTCTCTGTCAGAGGAACATGATACCCCTGGTGGATTTGGGGCAAAGTGAGAGGATCATAGAAAGGGCAGCAAAGAGGAGCATTTGAGAAGGGGAAGAGGGACAAGGATGATGGGCATGGGAGTAGGGGGGAAGCCCCCTCCCAATGGCTCCCAGTCAGAGACAGACAGCACCCCCTGGTGGATTTGTGGCAAAGTTCCAGGATCATAGAAAGGATGGGAAAAAGGAGTGCATGGGAGGGAGAAGGGAGAGTGTAGTGACGATGGGCATGGGAGTAGGGGAAAGAAAGACCCTTCCCAATGATTCCCTGTTAGACAAATGCTTTGACATCTATAAATACATCGGCAATGCTGGGTTATCAGCTAATAACAAAAAAGGAAGAAAGATAGATAGTTTGTATTTGCCTGTTTGAAATCTCTTCATCTAGGCTTTCTTTAGATTAGTGATAATGGATGGATGGTTTTGTTTTGCTTTGCTTTTTTTCCTTTTCTGTTCAATATATTTATTTTTGCATTATTTTTTTCCTATCAAATTTTATTGCTGCGTGTTAATAATTTTTACTATTGTTGCAAACCCGTCTGAGATGTGACTTTTTATAGCAGTATAAAAACATTTAATAGACAAATAATTTCCTTCCTCCTTTTCCAATAATTCAATTGTCCTGGAAAACTTGTAAATGCTATGATAATATTAATAGAAACTGGCATTATTTGCAATATAGTTCATCTAAAACCTCCGAGTGTTTCATCTGTGTAATAGTTTAACATAGAGCTGCACTCAACAGAAGAACGAAAAATGACATATTTATAACTATAATTCTAGTTTTCAGGGAGCAAAAGAAGGAATACAACATAAATAATGAGAACCAAATAGTAGCCTAAACATAACATACTCTTCACATGGTGTTGTGAAATGAACAATAGTAGGAGTGAAAAAGAAAGACATTTGTAGAACATCTGAAGAAAACATCTGTTAAGCTCGTAAATACAATAATAAAAATAGTTTTTCCACCAGCTGTTGGTAGATTGGATTATATATTTATAACTACACAAATGAAAAAAACAATAATTAAAACATGACTTAGCATGCATATATTCATGTCTGCATAGCAACTGATTGAAACAAATGAATATGTCTAATAATTAGAAAGCCCCAAATGAAATAAAGAAAACAATATTATTTTCCAAATAGAGATCATATACTAGCTTTCTGAAAGGGTCTATGACAATTCAACACAGCCAACTCACCATAGTAAACTCACCATGGGAAACTCGCTGCATGATAACTTGCCATAGCTGTCATCACAGAACAACTTGGTGTGGGACAAAAGTTGTACTAATATCAAATAAATGGTGGAATACAATAATTAAAGAAAGGATGCAAACGGAGAGACAGAATGAAATGTGAATGGCAAAAATGAAAAAAATGTTTATTTATTTTAAATAATTCTTAAATTGTTCCGCAGCAAGTTGTCCTATTGTAAGTTGACTGTGATGAATTGGCTGCAACAAGTTGGCCACAGCGAATTGGTCATTTATTTATATATTTATTTATTGGATTTATATGCCGCCCCTCTCCGGGGACTCGGATCATGCTAAACTGGCTGCATTAAGTTGGCTGTGGCAAGTTATCCCATTCCCTTCTGAAAGGAACACAATCAGTGAATGCTTACTAGTATTTGTTTATGAATTTATTCTGTAGTAGTTTGGTAAATAATTCGTATTGTTGGTTATATCACAGATAAAAAATAACAACATAACTTAGGGCCACAAAACAAATTATGTGACGTAAATTTTCCCTTTATCATTATTTTTGTGGAAGCAAAAAACCCAAAATGGTGGCACCTATGGTATTGCCGAGTGAGAGACAATTTGGGGGCATGGCAGGCCTGGGTCACTGTCCATTCCAGCAATCCAGGCTGCCAAGTTACTACTGGTTCCATAGAACCATTCAGAATCAGGAAAAACCCACCTCTGTCTATGTGTAGGGTCATGTTGTCATAAGATAATTATATTATAATTATTATTTATTAGATTTGTATCCCGCCCATATCGGAGGACTCAGAGTGGCTCCCAACAAACAATACAGTCTACAAATCCAATGTTAAAAAGCAGAACAATTAAGAAACCCCTATTAAGAACAATCACACAACTCAACATACCATACATAAAGTGGGACAGCCAGGGGAATCAATTTCTCCATACCTGGCGACATAGGTAGGTTTTCACTAGTTTATGGAAGGCAAGGAGGGTGGGGGGCACTCCTAATCCCTGGAGGGAGTTGGTTCCAGAGGGCTGGGGCCACCACAGAGAAGGCTCTTCCCCTGGGTCTCACCAAACAACATTGTTTTGTTGACGGAACCCGAAGAAGGCCGACTCTGTGGGACATAATTGGTTGCTGGGATTCGTGCGGCAGAAGGTGGTCTCAAAGGTATTCTGGTCCGATGCCAGAATAATCAACACTTTGAATTGTGACCAGATACTGATTGGCAGCCAGTGCAGGTTGCGGATTGTTGATGTAATATGGGCATATCAGGGGATGCCCATAATTGCTCTCGCAGCAACATTCTGCACGATCTGGAGTTTCCGAACACTTTTCAACAGTAGCTCCATGTAGAGAGCATTGCAGTATTCGAACCTCGAGGTGATGAGGGCATGAGTGACTGTGAGCAGTGACTCACGATCCAAATAGGGCCCCAACTGGTGCACCAGGCAAACCTGGGCGAACGCCCCCCTTACCACAACCAAAAGGTGGTGTTCTAATGTCAGCTGTGGTTTGAGGAGGACACCCAAGTTGCAGACCCTCTCTGAGGGGGTTAATAATGCCCTCCCAGGGTAATGGAATTGTCCCTGAGAGGCAAAACTCACAGCCACTCCATCTTGTCAGGGTTGAGTCTCAGCCTGTTGACACCCATCCAGATCCTAACAGCCTCCAGGCACTGGCTCATCACTTCCACTGCTTCACTGACTGGACATGGGGTGGAGATGTACAACTATGTATCATCAGCGTATTGATGATACCTCACCCCATGCCCTTGGATGATCTCTCCCAGTGGTTTCATGTAGATATTGAATAGCAGGGGGGAGAGGACTGACCCCAAAGGCACCCCACAAGGGAGAGACCTATAGGCTGACCTCTGACCCACCACTAACACTGACTGTGACTGACCGGAGAGGTAGGAGGAGAACCACTGTAAAACAGTGCCTCCCACTCCCAACCTCTTCAGCCAGTGCAGAAGGATACCATAGTCGATAATATCAAAAGCTGCTGAGAGGTCAAGAAGCACCAGGACAGAGGATAAATCCCTCTCCTGCGCCCGCCAAAGATAATGCATCAGCGCGACCAAAGCAGTTTCTCTGCTGTAGCCGGGCCTGAATCCTGACTGTTGAGGACCTAGATAATCAGCTTCTTCCAAGCACCGCTGGAGCTGGAGCACCACCACCTTCTCAACAATCTTCCCCATAAAGTGGAGTAACACCTGGGGTCATTGATGTAATTTGTGTATGCTGATTAGTTGATGTTTGTGGCTCAACTACTCAGGATATCACCCCAATACACAAACATCAACTGACTTACCAGGAAGTTTCAACACAGCTTGCAGCTGCTGAGCCAGCACACCACACCCACCCACCAGTATTTATAGAGGGAAGGCAGCTCAGGTCTCAATGTGTTCGCCATAGCACAAGGACGAAAGCATCAGCCTGAAGATGACAAGTGAGACCAGTGACTGCATGCACAGTGCTGGAACTCAGATTCTGCAAATGCTCAGAATGGGATTGTTTTTAAAAAGTCTTTTTAAAAAAAGGTAGCTATGCCCAGAGTGGCACTGCTTGATCCAGTTTGGTGACATCATCGTGATATCACCAGCAGGTGGTTACCAGTTCAGGTGAACTGATCTGAACCTGTGTAGCCACCCGATAGAGCATGAATGTTAGGATAGGATAATATTATATCTGTACTTCTAGCATAATATGCCTTGCTCACTTTTGATTCCATTATAGCCAGGACAGGACTACACGTGTTTCACATAGTCTGCACTTCTGTTGGAAATCTACTAAAGGAAATAGCTGGCCATAAAACGGTTCAACAAACATCCCCCTGATTACAAGAATGCATCACTCAAAGATGAAAGCTATGCAATATACATTGCTTGAAGACAACAGGATGAGACTGTGATGAAAGGACATTTGCCCATGGTAAACAGAGATTGGCTGTGATAAAGACAAATGGTTCAAGGAAGTTAGCCACATGAAAGGACATTACCTGAAAGGACATTTGCTCAAGGAAATTATTTGTGAGAAACATTTGCTCAAAGGAAACTATTCAAGGAAATTGGTTAGTGACATATGGAGATAGGAAGGACTTGAAAGTTATGTCATGTTTTAGAGTTATGTTATTAGATGTTTGCATATCAGTTGACATGTACGTGTAATCATTCCCATTTGCATATGCTCCCAAATAAAAGGAGGTGCACAGCTCAATACTGTGTCACATCACCCAGAGAGAAATGTGTCCAAGTCTTCTTTCTAGGATTGGCGTTCGTGAGTGACCCCCCCTTGGCTGGGTTGCTCTAAGTCCCTCTGAGACATCGCTCCCCTCAGGGACTTTGAACCCACCTCTGCCCCTAACAACTTTTACAAAGAACTAATTCTTCCCAATATTTCCTCCAAGTTTCCTATTCCATCAGAGTATGTTGCTTGGTTGATTTCACTTTGCAGTCTAAGAACCTTTCATAGAACCAGTAGTAATTCATGATGATTGTTTGAGATTGGAGATTATTTTTTCCCTTTCCTTTCCTGTCTTGCATGGATAGAATAATCTGAAATCAATACATAAAAAAATAGATGTTTTAAATTCTCAACAGCAAGATTTACTGTTTATATGGAATTACAAAAGTAATTATAGTCATTCCTGCAAATGAAAAAATAAAATCAGATATGAAGTCAAGACACATAATTGGGTTTAATGAGCAATAGTTCCATAAAATTTATTTGTGCTGTGATGAGAAGAAAAAAATCCTGCCAATCTTGATTCTTGTATTTTAGCTTTTACTTAGAACAATAAACTTGTCCTGTTAAGTACTCGGGTGATTCCACAATACTTTTATGTACTGGCACAGTCATCGGTCTGGAGCTGAACTCTAATTGTGTACATGTTTTTCCTTCAACTTTCTAAACACACTGTCACATTCTGCTACAAGTCAAATAGAGAGGCACCATGTCAAACAGTGAATGAATATGTCTAACCTTGCTAGATAACACCTCTACCTAATTACTTACAGCTATTTGTTTATCACATATTTTCTGTAACAATACTGAGCCATTGCTGGCATTCTTTTCCTAAAATGTTTTATAAGCATTTAAATAATCTATTTTTCTCAAAGAAAGCTCTAGGTTAGTTTCCAGAAGAATACAGCATTAATAGAATCATTAGTTCATAATGGACATAAAGATTACTACTAATTTGCTAAGGCTTTGTGTAAAAGGCTGTATACCAGTGAACAAAGGAATTAGTTTTGCTGTTCTATTAGCACTTTAAATTAGGTTGTATTCTGCTAGCCATAAACATTTCCCGAAATATGTTCAGCTTTATAATAAACAGCAGCCGAATCAGAAATTTAAACCAAAAAATAAAATGAAATGAAATGAAATAAAATAAAATGAAATGAAATGAAATGAAATGAAATGAAATGAAATGAAATGAAATGAAATAAAATAAAATAAAATAAAATAAAATAAAATAAAATAAAATAAAATAAAATAAAAACGGAAACAAAACAGTAAAGTAAAGTAAAGTAAAGTAAAGTAAAGTAAAGTAAAGTAAAGTAAAGTAAAGTAAAGTAAAGTAAAATAAAATAAAATAAAATAAAATAAAATATTGGTGTGAGGGATAAGAAACAAAGCCAAAACTTATACCTTTCAAACATAATGCCTGGGATGTCAGTCTTTCACTGACTTCATAGGTTTGGAAGGATTCAAATGATATAGGAGGTCAGGTCACCCTCTTAGAAAACCCGATCAGCTGAATCAACAGGATAGAAGATGTTGCAGCTATCATACATTAAGTAAAAAGAAAAGATAATACAAATAGCATCAAATTCAGTGATGGTTTTTTGCTTCCGTGCATGCCAAAACATGGGCGCACCTGTGGGTCCGTGTGCGATTTTGCAGAAGCAAAATCACGCTGGCCTGCAAACTCTCCAATCTGTGGCAGTGAGCCTAATTTGGTGTTCCGGCTGGAGCCCATCCCTGCTTTAACTGGTGTTATAGTAGAAGAAACAGATTTGTCTGAACTGAGGAGGAAAATAAGGGGGGGGGATCTGTCTCTGCCTACCAGCATCCATTTATATTCATCTCGCTATCATCCTGTTAGTGTGAAGGGTGTGAGAGTGAAGTATGTTGTATGAGCAATAAAAAGACAGGAAAAAGTCTGATGCATGGCTTAGCTCAATTGTTCTGTAGTAAAGCTGCTTGCTGTGGTGAAAGCAAAAGCAAAATTGAAACTCCTCTGCTTGTGTTCTATATTTGGATCAGATTTCTTTTCAGGCGGGGAGAGATTAGTAGAACTCCTTAGCATCAGACTTTGTTAATAATAAAAAATACTCATGCTCCAATGGTCATTTTGAAAAAAAAAATCTTAATGAGCACCTAGAAACCAAGGGGAACATACGTGGCAAATTTCAAGTTTGTAGGCTTTATGGTTCTGGATATTTCATGATTAATGCATGAGTGGCTTTAATTTTTACATACAATATATAGATATGCCAGAGTTTTTGTTATGCATACACCAAATATAATAGAGTATAGCAAGTATAACATAATATATTTACACTGATATATTTATTTGTTTTATTTATTTTATTTATTTGTCAAATGTGTATAGGATAGTAGTTTGTATAAACATAACAAGTAAAAAGTAATGATCAAAGAGAACAGTAGGACAGGGATAGTAGGCGCATTGGTGCACTTATGCATGCTCCTTACAGATATCTTAGAAACGGTGACAGGTCGACTATAGTCAATCTATGGTTAAAGTTTTGGGGGAGAAACCACAGAGTCAAGTAATGCATTCCAGGCATTGATCTCTCTATTGCTGCAGTCAAGATTGGAGCAGTTTACATTTAGTTTGAATCTATCACATGGTTGTATATTGTTGTGGTTGAAGGTGAAGCAGTCATTAACAGGAAGGACATTTGGGTATATGATTTTGTGAATGACATTTAGATCAGACCGGAGGCAACAGTATTTCAAGTCTGGTGGAATAAGGTATTTTTTTTGCAATAGCACTTAGACTTATATACCACTTCCAGGTGCTTTAGATAGTCTACAGATTCAGCATATTGCCCCCAACAATCTGAATCATAATTTTATCGACCTCAGAAGGATGGAAGGCTTAGTCAACCTGGAGGAGTGAGAATTGAACTGCCAAACAGCTGGCAGTCGGCAATTAGACTGCAATATTATTATTATTATTATTATTATTATTATTATTATTATTATTATTATTATTATTAATTAGATTTTTATGCCGCCCCTCTCCGCAGACTCGGGGCGGCTCACAACAGTGATAAAAACAATACATGGTAACAAATCTAATAATTAAAATCTAAAATAACAATTTAACATTAAAAGTCTAAAAATAAAAAAAACCCCAATATATAAAATACATTCACACAGTCATATCATGCACAAAACTACATAGGCAAGGGGGGGAATGTCTCAGTTCCCCCAAGCCTGACGACAGAGGTGGGTTTTAAGGAGTTTACGAAAGGCAAGGAGGGTGGGGCCAGTCCTAATTTCTGGGGGGAGTTGGTTCCAGAGGGTCGGAGCTGCCACAGAGAAGGCTCTTCCCCTGGGTCCTGCCAGACGACATTGTTTAGTCGACGGGACCCAGAGAAGACCAACTCTGTGGGACCTAACCGGCCGCTGGGATTCGTGCATTCTAATAATTGCGCCACCATGGTTCTTAATATAATTTATATTATAAATTACATGTATAGTATAGTGCAAGGCAGGACAGGGCAGGGCAGGACAGGACAGTACATAGTATACAAACAAAGCATAATATAGTATCCAGAGTATAATACAATGATATTCTGGCTTGCGAGGCAAATAGTAAAGCATGCAAATTGATTTCTGTGAAAATGCATAGTCCCAAGTAATTGTTCAGTTTTGGGAGATGGAAGTGAAGTGAGAGAGTGGAACTATAGCAGACATTACCATACAAATACAGATTTGATGTAGGGATTTAAATGTCCATAGTGGAGCCAGCATGTGATATGCAACAAGCAAAGATATTGAGAATCTGACATGTTTTCTTTTATGCATGACTTGAAATATAGAGCTGTCTAGGAATCTTTTGTCTTTGAACTGATAAGTAGAGTTAGATTATGGGAAAAGTTGTTAGGTAGAGATATTGATAGGTATCTTGAGTAGGAAGAGATAATGAATTTCTATGATGAATGTAGAAAGGGCTTCCTTAACCATAACCCACCTGCTTTAAACTCATTAAGCTATAGTCTTGTTGCAAATCATGTTAACAGAACTTTAAATTTTCTAAATATAGAGTATTGTACTTTTTGAAAATGCTTGTCAAGTCCAATAAGAATATTTGCTCTGTATATCTATATATTTTTTCTTTCATGTTAATAGAAGTAAGATCAAGAACCATAGAATGGGAAAGATATCAACCTGAAATACCAAATGTAATGGTTAGAATATACAGTCACAGTGTTTGCAGCATGACTACTATTAGTTCTACACAGGAATCATTGAGTCTGTCATCTGCACCTCTGTAACTGTCTGGTTTGGTGCTGCAACCCAACAGGATCGACACAGACTTCAGAGGATAATCAGAACTGCAGAAAAAACAATTGCTGCCAACCTGCCTTCCATTGAGGACCTGTATACTGCACGTGTCAAAAAGAGGGCGGGGAAAATATTTACTGACACCTCACATCCTGGACACAAATTGTTTCAACTCCTACCCTCAAAACGTTGCTACAGAGCACTGCACACCAAGACAACTAGACACAAGAACAGTTTTTTTCTGAACGCCATCACTCTACTAAACAAATAATTCCCTCAACACTGTCAGACTTTCTACTAAATCTGCACTTCTGTTCTACTAGTTTTTCTCATCATTCCTATCACCGATTTCCTCCCATGTTGACTGTATGACTGTAACTTGTTGTTTATATCCTAAGATTTTTATTAATATTGCGTCTTCATTGCTTATTTGACCCCTATGACAATCATTAAGTGTCGTACCACATGATTCTTGACAAATGTATATTTTATTTTATGTACGCTGAGAGCATATGCACCAAGACAAATTCCTTGTGTGTCCAATCACACTTGGCCAATAAAATTCTATTCTATTCTATTAGGGGGCAACCCAGAAGCAAAACACAGCACCCATAGCCTTAGATATTTAATAGTGGTTTATATGCAAGAAGTGTACAGAAATATACTTGGTAGGAAGTAATCAACCTTCTTCTTCTATGGAGTGTTCTATGGAGAAGACAGCAGTGGATACCAGATACAAGGAGAGAGATGCCCTCTTATGGCTCCCTTATATAAACAGTTTCTTAAAGTGGCAGCAACCCTGTTGACTTATCCTCATTACATCAGCATTTCAGTTTACAGCCTTACATCAGCTGGTCAGCTATTAAATCATCATTACTATGACATATACACTAAAGATGAACAAAGATGGTGTGTTGAACATTCCATTAGTTTTATTTAGAAGTAGATTTGTAAGTATAAATCCCAGTAATAAAGTTTGCAATTATATTTACAATTGGTACAACATAATACTAAGCAAACACTAAATGTAACAAAGTTTCCAGTCTAATAATTCACATCAGAGTTATACATGGAATGATTTTGCAAATGTCACCAAGCAATGTGAATAAGCCTGTCTACTATCAGATTGAATTATGAAAAAAAAATCTATAATGCATCTGTATGAAAGATATTTATTTCCTATTTTCTGTTGTTATACTGAAAAGAATGATATTGGTCAATACAGTATTTGTTCAGTGATCAAAAGTATCGATAATATAGTCAAAATAAATATGACTATAATTTTGGAATTTCCTGAAAGAACAGAGCATTTTATATCATCCACTGAAATAAAAAAAGCAATATGCAATTTCTGAGGTTTTTTTTTTAAAGAAAATTAACCAATACTTTCCAAAATTACATTTTGGAAGTTACAGTTGTTTCCCTAAACTTATTGCTTGTGGATGCGAGATGTTTCATAAATAAAATGCAATATATTTATGATATTTATTGAATCTCGGTGATGGATAAATAAAATATATAAATCTGAAGTGCTAAAAGGTTACGCATTGGAAAACAATGTATAAATATCCATTTTTCCCACTTAATTTTTCAGTTTGTTACATGAGAAATGTATATGAATATTCTATGCCTGCCAATAAGATAGATTTAGGTTTGAACAAAAGGCACAGATGTATTTTATTACTATAGAAAGAAAACATACGAAACTACAGTGGTACCTCGACATACGAGTCTAATTTGTTCCAGACCCGAGCTCGTATGTTGATCAACTTGCATCTCGAACGAATGCCTTTAGACTTTGTTTTTCATGCCGAGATAACTGGAAGCAAGGAATTCTTGTGCCACCTAGTGGAAGCTCGGCTCGTATCCCGAATTTGAGCTCGGGTGTCGAACAGAAATTTTGCTCACGTCTCGGCTCGTAACTTGGAATACTCGCATGTGGAGCAGCTCGTATCTAGATGTAATACTGTATTTACAGGAATACAGGTAAGATATATTTTTTTAGGTTATTTGATTTGTAATATTTACAAATAAATCTATCCACTTACCTTCATAGGAGTTCAAATGGTATTCATTGCAGTATTTTCTCCAGTTTTTTCCCCACTGTAACAACTCTTCAAGATAGGTTGGTCTGGGGAAGAGTGAACATTAATGGCTGAGGGTATAGCTGAACACTAGGTTCCTGCCGCCAGTCTAGCACCTTAATCAATATATCAATTTACCTATTTAGAAACTAAATAGGTTTTAAAAAAGCAGAAATAGCAATATAAATATAGCATGATAAATTAATTTTATACATAAATCTAGCCCTAGATGGTATAATCCTAAATGTGCTTTTTCAAGAAGCAGTTGGACCTTCTGATTCCATTCATACTCCCGCACGTTTTATTTATTTTATTTTATTTTATTTTATTTTATTTTATTTTATTTTATTTTATTTTATTTTATTTTATTTTATTTTATTTTATTTTATTTTATTTTATTTTATTTTATTTTATTGTATTGTATTGTATTGTATTGTATTGTATTGTATTGTATTGTATTGTATTGTATTGTATTGTATTTTATTTTATTTTATTTTATTTTATTTTATTTTATTTTATTTTATTTTATTTTATTTTATTTTATTTTATTTTATTTTATTTTATTTTATTTTATTTTATTTTATTTTATTTTATTTTATTTTATTTTATTTTATTTTATTTTATTTTATTTTATTTTATTTTATTTTATTTTATTTTATTTTATTTTATTTTATTTTATTTTATTTTATTTTATTTTATTTTATTTTATTATTTTATTTTATTTTATTTTATTATTTTATTTTATTATTTTTTAATTTATTTACTTATTTACTTATTTACTTATTTATTTACTTACTTACTTACTTACTTACTTACTTACTTACTTACTTACTTACTTACTTACTTACTTACTTACTTACTTACTTACTTATTCGATTTTTATGCCACCCTTCTCCTTAGACTCAGGGCGGCTTATAATATGTTAGCAATAGCACTTTTTAACAGAGCTAGCTATTGCCCCTGCAATCCGGGTCCTCATTTTACCCACCTCGGAAGGATGGAAGGCTGAGTCAACCTTGAGCCGGTGATGAGATTTGAACCACTGACCTTCAGATCTATAGTCAGCTTCAGTGGCCTGCAGTACAGCACTCTACCTGCTGCGCCACCCCGGCTCATTTGAATGGTGTTCATCCCAAAGTGCATAGCTAAATGTCTATGGAGATTCTCAGTCATCCAAGTCACAGTTGTCCCAAAGGTACTTTTTCAAGATGCAACTGGACTTTCTGATCTTAACTTTCTGGTCTTTGGGGACAACCATAACCTGGATGACTGAGAATCTCCATAGATATCTAGATGATATAGATACAGATATCATATTACAGACTAGTTGTTAAAAGTCTTTGGCAGAAAAGTGAATGATGGTTTGAATGATATGCAGTCAAGTAGAAGTTGATTACATATCTTTTAACATTCCTAGAAAATGTGTAAATATTTTAATATTCATTTATTACTTACCTAGGCTTACCTAGGCCTATTCATGCATAAAGCAGTATAATTGCATAAACAGGTCCTGGAGGACAGGTTTTTTTTAAGGTGAGACCTTAAAATATCTTTGAACTGTTTACAAGTTTAAACATAGACTTCATTTTTACTAACTCATGATATTATGATGCCATTATCCATAGTTGTTCTGTAGGGCTCTCTGGTAGAATCCTCCCAAAAATTCACAGGTACAAATTTCAGACACACACACGTTTGAAAATCCAAAACAATGTTCTTTATAATGAAAATTCACTTAAACCAAGCCCTCTTTTGGTATAGCAAAGAGCACTCGTCTCCAAACAAACTGGTAATTTGTACAAGTCCCTTATCAGTTCTGTGATACTTAGCTTGCAGCTGTGAGGCAATTCACAGTCCTTCTTCTTTCACAAAGTGACACACACTTTGCTCTGGTTTAGTTTCCAAGCGGGGGGAAATCAGCACACAAAAGGTCAAAGTCAGTAAAGCAGTCACGAAACACAATGATCAGATAATCCGCCACAATGGCCAAACCCACAGGCTGCTATTTATAGCAGTCTCACTAATTACCACAGCCCCACCCAACCACAGGTGGCCTCATTTTCTTTGATAATAATCTCTCAGTTGTTGCTGCCTATGCATCGCTCTCCGCATGCGTGGCTGTATCATTAACTCTTGTTCTGAATCCAAGGAGGAGAGAGATAATTGATTTCTTTCTGAGCTGTCTGCCCCACTCTCCTCCTCCCTGTCACTCATGTCTTCTTGGTCAGAGGAGCCTTCATCAGCAGATTCCACCGGGGCAAAACAGGCCTGCAGCATGTGGATGTCTCCCCCACATCCACAGTCCTTGGGGCAGGAGCTGGGCCAGAGCTAACCACAACAATTATGATGCCATTATCCATAGTCTAGAGCAGTGGTTCCAGTGGTGGGTTTTAGCTTGAATGCTAAATTGGGCTCGCTGCCATGGCTCTTGAGTGTTTGCAGGGCCAGCGTTATTTTGCTTCTCCACCTGTGGAAATATCAAAATTGTGCACAGAGGTGCAGGTGTACCCATGTTTTGGCATGCACAGAAGCAAAAAAACCCTTGCCGAAACACACCTGTGCAATTTTGCTATCTCCACAGATGCAGAAGCAAAATTGTGCTGGTCCCGCAAGGACTCATGAGCCACAGCAATGAGTCCAATTTAGCATTCCGGCTAGCAGCCCACCCCTGAGTGGTTCCCAACCTTTTTTTGCCCATGCCCCACCTAAACATCTCTAAAATCCTCATCCACCCCCCCCCCCACGACATATAAGTCTTATTATTCAAAAAGTAAACTCCTACTCATGTGGCAGAAGCCTAAAAAGGCCATTAACTTGGTTTAAACAAGGTTCCAATTGCCCCTATTAAAAATCAAATTGCCGCTCTCTGGGGTGTGGGCCCCACATTGGGAACCAGGGGTCTAGAGGATTTGCTCCATGTACACTGCTGGTCTAACAGCCAGTAATCTATGAGATTTTTGGCAACTATTTTCCTTCTATATCTCTTTTAATTAAGTAGCCAGTTATTGAATATTGTTACTTAATTATTTTGACCTAGCAAGTGTAATTATTATTATTTTTATTATTATTATTTATTAGATTTGTACGTCACCCCTCTCCGTAGACTCGGGGCGGCTCACAACAATAACAAGAACAATGTAAGAACGAATCTAATAATTTTAAAAAAACACACTAAAAACCCCATTATTAAAAGCAAACATACACACAAACATACTATGTATAAACTGTATAGGCCTGGGAGAGATGTCTCAGTTCCCCCATGCCTGATGGCAGAGATGGGTCTTAAGAACTTTACGAAAGGCAAGGAGGGTGGGGGCAGTTCTAATCTCCGGGGGGGAGCTGGTTCCAGAGGGTCGGGGCCGCCACAGAGAAGGCTCTTCTCCTGGGTCCCGCCAAACGACATTGTTTAGTCGACGGGACCCGGAGAAGGCCAACTCTGCTTTACATCATTTTATTTTATTATTTTTTTAAAAACCTGCAATTTAATTTTTAAACATGAAGGATAAATGAGGTGAAAAAAATTCTGTTTGGGAAGATGAGCTATTTTGGAATAGGCTCACCATCACTGTTTACTGATCTATGTTAAGTTTCATAGAAACTGCATCAGTTAACTTAAAGGAGAGGCTAAACTCAGCTTTGTGTTGAATGCAGATAAGCACAGAATAAGCACATTTCCTCCTGGTGAGCTTTAAAATATATTTGGATTGCAGCAACTAAGAATTGTTTTGATGTCAGTTTCTAGTATTTTACAAAGACATTTACAAAATCAAATAGAAACATTATATTGGTAATAGCAGTTAATGCTATAACCTGGATATCAACAAGATATATCTTTAGAGACCTGGCTGGCGCACTGAATAAAGTTGATGATTTTACAAGTATCAGTAGGCAATAATCTTCAACATACAGTACATTGCTGAAACAAGATATATGAAGGAACATATATCAAAATGCCATGATATATACAAAAGTATATCAATGCTCCATTTTTCATTGCAATGACATGCAATTTTAAAACCAAACCAGTAGCAAATTGCTTATGGTCATTGTGTTTCTCTGTAATAATAATAATAATAATAATAATAATAATAATAATAATAATAATAATAATAATAATAATAATTATTATTATTATTATTATTATTATTATTATTATTATTATTATTAATTAGATTTGTATGCTGCCCCCCCTTCTGAAGACTCAAAGACCTGAAAGGATCATTAGTTTTCTCATATACTTATAATACATATGTCTCAGTCATTCAAGCAGGGACATTATGTTTTAGACAAGGAAGGTCTCAGAAAAGTGTTTCTTCTGGTGCTGCCACATCATTATAGAACATCCTGCCCCACTCCCCTGGCCTTCTAAAAAGGGTTCTAAACCTGGCTCTGTGGCTTTATGTGGGAGGCACAGGGAACCATGAGGCTGAACCATGGACTCCATGAGAGCACTCATCCACCTGAATAGACAGAACTTCAGATCGTGCAGAATGTGGCCGCAAGAGGAATCATGGCTTTCCTAGATATACCCATGTCTCGTTAACACTCCGCTGCCTGCACTGGCTGCCGATCAGTTTCCGGTCACAATTCAAAGTGTTGATTATGACCTATAAAGCCCTATATGGCATCGGACCAGAATACCTTCGGGAACGCCTTCTGCCGCACGAATCCCAGCAACCGATTAGGTCCCACAGAGTTGGCCTTCTCTGGGTCCCATTGACAAAACAATGTCTTCTGGTGGGACCCAGGGGAAGAGCCTACTCTGTGGTGATCCCAGCCCTTTGGAATCAACTCCCCCTGGAGATTAGGACTGCCCCCACCCTCCTTGCCTTTTGCAAACTTCTGAAAACCCACATATGTCACCAGGCATGGAGAAATTGACATACCCTTAGCTGTTCCATTTTATGTATGGTTTGTCTGGACTATATGATTGTTTTTTATAAGGGTTTTTAAAATTGTTTTTTAATATTGGATTTGTATTTCATGTATTATTTGTTGTGAGCTGCTCCGAGTCCTCGGAGAGGGGATGGCATACAAATCTAAAATATTATTATTATTATTATTATCATTATCATTATCATTATCATTATCATTATCATTATCATTATCATTATCATTATCATTATCATTATCATTATCATTATCATTATCATTATCATTATCATTACCAACATTAAATGGCCATCTTAAGATTTTTACCCTTTTGAAGTTTATAATAGAATTATTGTAAAACTTTTTATATAATATATAATATTTTGTATGTTTTATTTAGAAATACGAAATATAAATAAATAATACAACAATTCAAAGGGAAACCTGCTATTTATGCATTTTAAAAGCTGTCATTTATTAATTTACTGAAGTGGTGGTTATCAGCCTAAAGCATAATTCATTAATGCTTACACAAAATGTATTATCAGTGTCAGATATGAAAAAAAATTTCCCAGCAAATAAAGGAAATACAGACAAACTACAAATAATAGGTTTTACTTTGAGATTCAGAGGTTTATTCATGAGCAATTGAAAACATGAAAGAAAGCTGTAACAACTTATTGCAATGTGCGATAGCTACATCCAGCAATGATTAGCTATGGTCAGAGGCCCTGAACCCATCCCAAGACATTATTTTTATACTTTTCTGCATGCATGTCACAACTTACTTCCTTGTTCTGTCTTAGTGCCATACAGTTTCCACATATACCTGTGTACCTCACAAACCTCTGCTTTCATCTGCTTTCAGTTCCCTATTTCTCACAGTTTCAATGTTCTAATTCCAAATATATCTCAAAACTACATACAGTGATACCTCGTCTTACAAACCCCTCGTCATACAAACTTTTTGAGATACAAACCTGGGGTTTAAGATTTTTTTGCCTCTTCTTCCAAACTATTTTCACCTTACAAACCCAAGCCACCGCCACTGGGATGCCCCGCCTCTGGACTTCTGTTGCCAGTGAAGCGCCCATTTTTGTGCTGCTGAGATTCCCCTGCTGGGATTCCCCTGAACCATCACAAAAACACAGAAGTCCGGAGGTGGGGTTTCCCATGGAGGGGAGCCTCAGGGGAATCCCAGCAGCACAAAAATGGGCCCTTCGGCTAGCAAAAGGGGTGAGTGCATGCATTAATCGCTTTTCCATTGATTCCTATGGAAAACATTGTTTCATCTTACAAACTTTTCACCTTACAAACCTCATCCCAGAACAAATTAAGTTTGTAAGACGAGGTATCACTGTACTTTGCAAAATCACATTTCATAGTAACAGCTCAGCAAGATTACAAATAGTTCCGATACACTTTTCAATCTTTCTGTCTAAGCCTTTAGTTCATATAACCTTTTAGAGCCTAATATCCTTCCAAGATCTATATAAGCAAACCCCAATTTTTCTTCCCTCACAATGATTTATACCCATATTTACATCAAATGTTTGTTGAAAGCCATGTTATTGTCAAAGATAGCTTGTCATGTTATTTCAAGGAAGCAGGTAGCCTTTATCATGTGTTCTGATTACCTTTATCCATGCTTATTTTGTATACAATGTGAGTCAGTATAAACTATAATGTGTTCAGTTAACTGCCTTTGAATTTTCATGCTTGAATGGTTGCAAAGTTGGAATATATAAATATTTTAATTAGTCAGCTCTATTAAAATATTATGGTATGAGAATTCTATCAAAGTGGTAAAACAAAGGATTCCTTTATTACTATAATGAAAGACCGAGAAGTTATAAATTAAATAACTTATAAGTGTACGTACTATTGATTTAACAAGTAATGTTACAACGGAAGAAAACAATCAAGAAAAAACCCCCACCCTTAACTGTTATTATAGAAAACTTTCATATAAACCATCTTCAAATTTTGGGCAAGGAAAATTTTAATCTAAGCAGCAAAATACTGCAAAAGCATTTTAAGCAAAATAAATATGCCAACTTTCTTTTTAGTTCTCTATTAAATATTTTAATTGCCTATATTGCTATATGGTATGTGCCAGAGTCATTTCTGAGGAAACAGCTTAATGATTGAATTTTTAAAATACCAAAATATGAACACCACATACAATTAATTACATGATTTCTTCTTTTCCACAATTTTCTATTGTATTGTGACTTTGGGATTTTTAAATATAAACTTCCTCAAAATTAGTAGTGATCATACTTACACAATTATTATTTCAATGTAAATTTCATTGTTTATACAAACAAACAAACAAACAAACAAACACTGTAAACCTTCCCTGATAACCCAAAAGAATGTTAACTTGACTAAAATGGTACTCTGATTTTGAAATAGATTTGCCTTCCTCAAATTCAAAAGAAATTGACAGGGGAATAAAACCAGGAATTTTTTGGGGTGGGTGGGTGGTGAGAACAGTTCCCTTTATAGAGAACTGTGATATTTCAAACTTCTATTCTGTAGCATCTGTTATAGTAAAATAATTTCAGCAGTCGTTCACATTTAAAACAAATAGTTCACTTGAGGCTGGTTTCTTTGGTTCATAGCCTGGTATCAGGCACATGGTGGGCAAAATTTGAAACTCCATTTGCATAAGTGATGGACTTGTGTATGAAGCTACCTTCTCTTCCCTCCCCGCTGCTCCCTCCACTTCAGTCTGCACAGCCAAAAGGGTTGGGAGTCTGCTGGCTAATTGTTGTGGTTCAGCCTCAGTCAGATGAAAGACCAGCTGCGTCTCTGCTGGCTCCATGCCCGGGGGAGGATGAGAGCGAAGAGGAGAGTTCTGGGCAGTCGGACAGGGGAGATTACAGTCAGGAACGTGATGAGGAAGAACGGCCTGGGAGCCCTGGGAAGGGGCTCTCTCAAGCCAGTAGCTTGGAGTCTCTGGAATCATTGGATGATGAAGCACAAGCTATCATTAGTATGCGACAGAGACGCATAGATCAAAGGAGGAATCAATTGAAGAAATATTATTAGCATTGAATGAGGAACACCAGGGGGTTGGGTGTGGTCCTCATTAGCAGGGAAGGGTTTATAAGGCAGGCAAACTCTTTCGGCAGTGTGGATTGTTATCAGAGTGGAGTTGCTGTAATCTGCTTTGTCTCTCATAGAAACATAGAAGTCTGACGGCAGAAAAAGACCTCATGGCCCATCGACTCTGCCCTTATACTATTTTCTGTATTTTTTCTTAGGATGGATATATGTTTATCCCAGGCATGTTTAAATTCAGTTACTGTGGATTTATCTACCACGTCCACAGTAACTGAATTTAATCTCTCAGCGTTTCTGTTCCTGGCTCGTGGCCCAGCAGTCTTGAAGACCCGTGGCAGGTATATGTCTGTTATCTATAGCCTCGTCTTGGCCTCAAGGATCCTGTGATTCTGTATGAACAATTGCCTTCATGTATCCATTTGGAGTTCCAGTGTTTTCCTGATTTGTAAGGACATTTTCTGTTGGCTTCTTTTCTCTTTACCATTATAAAACTGTGTTTGGATTCTACCGGTGTGTCTGGCTTATCTTTTTGGATTGGTCATAGCTTCTGGAGTGACCCAGACAGAATATGACCAGTTTCTAAGCAATAATCCTAGTTTACAAGAATTTATTTTAATAAATATAAGATTAAACACAATTCCAAACAGAAATATTAAAAATAACAATCAGCAGAAGTATAATTTGGCTTGGAGAAAAAAGTTTATCCCGATACTGCTACAATTAGAGATAGAATAATGTCAGTGAGAATATTCTTTTTCATTTTCTCAATCTCAAATAGTAGACAGATATCTGCCTATTTGGATTTAGTGAGAATTCTAAGAGTTTAGTGAGATAAAACTGTGGAAAAAAGTATGTTCAATGAAAACATAAGTATATGGGCAGACATATCTAACTTACGAAAAAGCTATTACTGGTATAATAGAAGCTAAGATGTTACTGAGGATGCTCCGAGAGAATTTAAAATGAAGGTTACTGCAGTATTAGGCATATAGATTCATGGCTGACAGCATTATTGTAATCAATCATTAGTCATGGGGTTGTAGGGTTGAGACGGGGCAAAGAGTCAGGAACTTTATCAGGCAAAGGGACCCTGCTCTCTAGAATACTAATAATCTTTATATAAATTTTTAATTTGTATGCATAGCAGGACAAAAAAAATGACAGGCATGAATGCATGCATGCAGTTAGTAGCAACAGTCTGTCCCACTTTTGCTGTGTATCAAGTCGACAGGTTTGTTTTGTCGTTAATATCAATTTGCAAAAGCCTTACAGCATAAATTTAACTTAAATTATTACAATTTCAATTCAGATTTCTCTCAACATATTCCTTTAGCAAAAAAAAAGAGAGCAAATAAACCAATATTCACTTGGTAAATCCAATATTAGTGAATCCAATTTTGGAACAGTAATATAAACACAATACTGTAATATTTTTGCTGAAATGTAAATTTCAGATTTTTCCTACTCAGTTCTATCTAATTAAAGAATCTGATTAAAAGTTTTATACTATGGTGCAGGGAAGCAATTATGAGTATCAAGTCTGGAAAAGTGCCATGTTAAGTCAGAGGGTTCAATATAAAACAATGACATAAGGAACAACTGCTTACTTCCAAAATAGACTCAGATAAAATCAGAGCTAGGTTCCAAATTTTTTACTATCACTCTGTGGATGTGGCTTAATTTTGTGAGAGTGGCTGGATGGTCATGTGACTGGGTAGGAGTGGTTTGGCAGTCATGTGACTGGGGGGAGTAGCTTTGTGACCATGTGAATGGGTGGGAGTGGCTTGATAATCATGTGACTAGGTAGGCATAGCCAACTTGACATCTCTCACATCAATGATTAGGGTGCCTGGTCTCTCTTCGCCCCAAAGCCTCAACAAGATACAATTTCCCAATCAACTTACTACTACCGAACATCCAAAATATACCATTTAATCCTATGTATATATGCCATACGTGTACATACATCAAATACTTCAAATATCAACCAACAAATGGTCTACCCTCCACATCGGCAAAAAGAATCCAAACCACATATATGAACTGAATAAACAAATCCTCACTACCAACCAACACTCAGTAAAAGACCTCGGAATACTCATTTCAAATGACCTAAGTGCTAAAGCCCACTGCAACAATATCGCCAAAAAAGCCTCCAGAGTTGTTAACCTGATCCTACGCAGCTTTTGCTCCGGCAATCTCACACTACTCACAAGAGCCTACAAAACCTATGCCAGACCCATTCTCGAATACAGCTCATCTGCCTGGAACCCACACCGCATCTCAGACATCAACACTCTCGAAAACGTCCAAAGATACTTCACCAGAAGAGCCCTCCACTCCTCCACTCGAAACAGAATACCCTACGAAAATAGACTAACCATCCTGGGCCTTGAAAGCCTAGAACTACGGCGTCTAAAACACGATCTAAGTATTGCCCACAAGATCATACGCTGCAACGTCCTTCCGGTCAACGACTACTTCAGCTTCAACAGCAACAACACAAGAGCACACAACAGATTCAAACTTAATATCAATCGCTCCAAACTTGACTGCAAAAAATACGACTTTAACAATCGAGTTGTTGAAGCGTGGAACTCATTACCGGACTCAATAGTGTCAACCCCCAATCCCCTACACTTCTCCATTAAACTCTCCACGATTGACCTCTCCCGATTCCTCAGAGGCCAGTAAGGGGCGTATATAAGTGCACTGATGTGCCTATCGTCCCCTGTCCAATTCTCTTTTCTTACCTCTTTTATCTTATATATTCTCTCCTCTATACATATTCTCTTCCTATCCAGTTCCCTTCTTTTTACTTCCTATCTTTATATATATATTCCTAATGTATATTCTCTCTCATATGTATTGTATATTGGACAAAGAATAAAATAAAAAAATAAAAAAAAATATTACACACAGGCGCACAACAATATGCATTATCTATTATGTATACCAGAAACTCGGCTTCTGCACATGCTCAGAAGAAGAAAAATTCAATTTTTTTAAAAAAAGATGGCGTAACCTATTGACCAGCATGGACCGGCACCGACTAATCCAATTTGGTGACATCAACATGACATTACTAGAAATTTGCTACCAGTTCAGCTGAATCAGTCTGAACTGAGAATAACCCTACAGGGAATATATACACTCCTTTGGGTGCTACCATGTATTAGAAAATGCAATTTATTTTTATCCGTTCAATCATTGCTGGGGAACAAAAGCGTAATTTATATGTCAAAAGTCATCATGATTATCAGATAATGTAGGTAAAGTTTCTGAAGGTTTCTGTCAGTACTAGAAACTAGAAATATTTTATATATGTGTGTTCTGCCGGGCTCTCTGATAGGAGCTTCCTGAAAATTCAAGGGTACAAATTTCAGACACAGACACGTTTGAAAATTCAAAACAATGTTTTTTATCACAAAATTCAAAATAAACAAAGCACTCTTTTTGTATTGCAAAGAGCACTCTTCCCAAAACAACCGGGTAGTTTCCTTTAACCAGTCATTAAGTACTTAGCTAGCTGCTGTGAAGAAACTTCACACCCCTTCTTCTTCCAACAAAGTGACACACACACACACACGTTGCTCTGTTTTGGTTTCAAAGGCGTGAAAAAGCAACAAAGTCCAGCAACCAAGATTCCTGATGCACTCCTATCAGATATTATTCCACAACGGCCAAACCCACATGCTGCTATTTATAGCAGCAGCCCTAATTACTGGAGCCCCACCCAAACACAGGTGGCCTCCCTTATTTCCTGTAATATGTTCTTACTTGGTCTCTTCTACGCATAATTCTGCGCTTGCATGGGTCCAATGTCATCATCTGAATCAACAGAAGATAAGAGAGAGTGACTGCCTGGGCTGTGTGCCAAGCCCTCCTCTGCCGAGTCACTCCCACCTTCTTCTTCCTCCAAGGAAGCTAAACTCTGAACTGATTCTGTCGGCACTAACACAGGCCTGTGAAATGTTGAATTTTCCCCTGCATCCACCTCCCCATTCCCTGGGGCAGGAGCTGGGCCAGAGCCAACCACAAAAATGTGTAACTTAATTGGAATGTCCTAATGTTTTCCCTAATTTCTACTGCTAGACCTGCTTGAATTTCATTTCTTAATTATCTGTTGTTCAATCTGCTGAGTTTTACCTCATTTTAAGTTCATTTTCACAATTACTGTTTTTTTTCTTTTCTTTTATATAATGCATTGCTATGATAAGCTGATATGTAGCTGTATTCTTCAAGCAGTATTATTGCTCCTGCTCTGCAAAATATGTATATGTCTATTTATATTTAAAATGTTATTTAATACACATATTTGAAAACACTGGGTGCAACCCAACTATATAAGCTCCAATGGGCCCTTTGATATTATTTCCAGTAGGAGGTAAATTTGCATACTATAATTCCCTTTGCGGCAATTTAATTTTAAGTTATTTACTGTTTGTTTTCGAAAGAGAGCATCATTCTGACAATAATAAAGAAAACGAGAAAAAATTGATTCTTTGATATTTTTAGTACAGTTTATTGCAGAGTAATTAAATGCATGATAAGCCAAGCTATGCATTAATGTGAAAACACAATAGGATTTGGAGCCCTAGAATGTATAAAGTACTTTTGTAATTCTGAATGCTGTGAATAAGATTTCAAAAACTGCATAAGACTTCCAATTAAAGATGCTCGGCTGAAAAATGCTTGCTCCTTCCCCAGAACAGTTGGTTGTCATTATGAAGTTTACTCAAACTGTGTAAACAGCACTCCAAATGTTATTACCCTCCAAATGTTTTTCTAGCCTGCTGGGCCTTTCTGTCATAAGCTTGGAAAGAGATTTTCCTTATCAAAATGCTTGTTTATCTCCTATAATACACAACACAGAGAGAGAGACACACACAGAGACACACACACGTGTGTGTGTGTGACGTGTTTTTGTTGAATTTGAAAATTAAGGGAGACGAGGGTAGATCTATTTCGGCCTTGTTTTGGCCTCATCAGCTAGCCATACCCTCACTGGGGCTTGAACTTGCACCCTTTTCCTTGTAAGGCAGAGAATTAACCTCCATCCAATCCCTTCAGCTCTGTACCAGGGATGGGTTACATACCCTGGTATATTGAAGGAACGTCACAGCTTCTTTTTTGCCTCTCTTTTTTGTCTAAATAGATAAGAAAGATAGATAGATAGATAGATAGATAGATAGAAAGATAGAAAGATAGAAAGATAGAAAGATAGAAAGATAGAAAGAAAGATAGAAAGATAGATAGATAGATAGATAGATAGATGAAAGAAAGAAAGAAAGATAGATAGATAGATAGAAAGATAGAAAGAAAGAAAAAAAGAAAGATAGATAGATAGAAAGAAAGATAGAAAGATAGATAGATAGATAGATAGATTAGATAGATAGATAGATAGAAAGATAGAAAGATAGAAAGATAGATAGATAGATAGATAGATAGATAGATAGATAGATAGATACTGTAGATACAAAGACAGACAGACAGAGGGGGGGGTGTGCATGTGTGTATGTAATTTCATTATTGTTTCAGCCATGTAATCTCTCACTTAGCTCTTAGATCTCTCACTCCATGCAGTTTATTTACACAAGCGATGTCAAAATCGAGGGATGCATCAGGGTTGTATTTGATCTTGGGGAGCCAGGTTGGGTGTGGCCAGCATGATGTCATCTTTTGGGGGCACATGTGGTGGCCCGAATACTCTAATAGTGAAAACAGGATCCTGAGCTCCATTTCTGGCTGGGATGGCCTTCTGCAACCCTCTGCCAGTGAAAACGGAACTCGGGGGGGACTCATGTGGCCCTCTCAAACTCTGTTTTCCGCTGTGGCAGCTTCCTGCAACCCTCTGCCAATGAAAACAGAGTTTGGGAGGACTGCACATGATCCTTCCAAGCTCTGCTTTTTCTGGAAGACTCACAATGGGCCAGTCCTTCACTATTTACAGGGTAGTCTTGCAGGCCAGATCTAAACACCACGCAGACCAAGTCCAGCCCCTGGGCCTTGAGTTTGACACCCGTGATCTGAACAGTTCTTAATGGTTTATGACAACTATTTCTTTCACCATCACACCATCTTTTAAGATTTATGGTAAGCATGTAATTCAGCAAGTTAGGTATAAGAAGTGACTTCTAGTAAAAAAAAAAAAGGTTACAACAACAACAAACCTAGAGGGAAGAGAGATAGAGATAGAGGGAGGGGACACCAAATATTTCATAACAGGAAATATGGAAGGAAAACAGATGGGAGATAAAAGTATAAACAGAATGAATTTAGGATATCTGCTTATCATATACTATTGGAAAAATGTATATGAGTGTAACATGTTGCTATTGTGGTATATGTAAGGATGTAAAGTTGGTGAAAAAAAATATAAACAAAAACAAATAAAAAGACAACAAACATTTTTTTGTGTGTGCATTGTAGCCATATATAATATAGTTGTATAATGAAACAAATTCCTATTGAAATCTAAGGGGTTTTTATCTATTTTGGGGAAGTGCTGTAAGTAATGACATTTGTAATACATGCAAATAAATATACTTGCTGCATCTACTGATATTTTTGGTTTAGAATTTATGCATTTGGTTTTGTTTTATTGTAAATTATACAACACACACATGCACACAAAAACACATGTTTGTCTAAATGGGACAAAGTAGAGAAGTAGAGAAGTTTTAATGGAGAAACAAAAACAAATCTATTTATGTTATTCCAGAAAGTGAATGACTTATCATTTTGCACAATGAGATGTCATTAAAGGGAATCACAATTATGTTTACTAAAAAGGTTTGGCTCTTTGCAGTTCCTTAAAATAGAATGAAGGGAACCATTTCTGTCATAAAACAAAGAAACACCAATTCGCTTTAGGAGAATTATTTATTCAATTCGATTTTATTTATTTGATTTTTTTAATGCCATCCTTCTCCTTAGACTGAGGGCATCGTAAAGCATGTTAGTAATAGCACTTTTTAACAGAGCCAGCATATTGCCCCCACAATCCGGGTCCTCATTTTACCCACCTCGGAAGGATGGAAGACTGCGTCAACATTGAGCTGGTGATGAGATCTGAACCACTGACCTGAAGATTTAGCAGTCAGCTTTAGTGGACTGCAGTACTGCATTCTACCCACTGCACCACCTCGGCTCATATTACTTATTGCTGGACCATTCACAAGTAATTATTTTATTATTACATCTGCTTTATTTATAGAAACATAGACCTCAAGGTCCATCTAGTCTGCTCCTATACTATTTTCTGTATTTTATCTTAGGATGGATTTATTTATTTATTTATTTATTTATTTATTTATTTATTTACTTACTTACTTACTTACTTACTTACTTACTTACTTACTTATTTATTTATTTATTTATTTATTTATTTATTTATTTATTTATTTATTTATTAGATTTGTATGCCGCCCCTCTCCGAAGACTCGGGGCGGCTAACAACAGTATAAAAAGACAATGTAAACAAATCTAATATTAAAAATAATCTAAAAAACTCCAATTTAAAGAACCACTCATACATACAAGCATACCATGTATAAATTCTATAAGCCTAGGAGGAAGGGAAATTTCAATTCCCCCATGCCTGATGACAGAGGTGGGTTTTAAGGAGCTTGCAAAAGGCAAGGAGGGTGGGGGCAACTCTGATATCTGGGGGGAGCTGGTTCCAGAGGGCCGGGGCCGCCACAGAGAAAGCTCTTCTCCTGGGTCCCGCCAAACGACATTGCTTAGTCAACGGGACCCGGAGAAGGCCAACTCTGTGGGACTTAACCGGTCACTGGGATTCGTGCGGCAGAAGGCCACATTTACAGTGATCCCTCGATTTTCGCTATCTCGATCTTCGCGAAACGCTATATCGCGATTTTTCAACAAATAATACCATCTCAATCTTCGCGAAACGCTATATCGCGATTTTTCAGAAAATATTAATTAAAAAATACTCCACTCTTCTCTCTCTCTCTTTCTTCCTCTCTCTCACTCTCTTCCTTCCTTTCTCATCTCTTTCTTTATTTCCTTCTCTCTCTTTCTCTATCTCTCCCCCTCTTGCTCTCCCTCTTTTTCTCACTTTCCCTCTCTCGTGCACCGAGCGGCGGGCAGGCGGGCAGGCAGGCGGCGGACAAGCGGCGGGCGGACAAGCGGCGGACAAGTGGCGGCCGGACAAGCGGTGGCTGGACAAGCGGCGGCTGGACAAGCGGCAGGCGGACAAGCAGCGGACAAGCGGCGGGCGGACAAGCGGCGGGCGGACAAGCGGCGGGCGGACAAGCGGCGGGCGGACAAGCGGCGGGCGGACAAGCGGCGGGCGGACAAGCGGCGGGCGGACAAGCGGCGGGCGGACAAGCGGCGGGCGTGGCAGCAGCGAGGAGCCGAAGATCGGGGTTCCCCCTTTGTGTGGGCGGCGGGGAAACCCGGATCTTCGGCTCCTCGCTGCTGCGGCGCTGCCGAGCAGATCAGCTGCTGGGCGGCGGAAGGAACCTTCCCTGGCCCAAGTAAAAACACCATCTGCGCATGCGTGGCCATGGAAAAAAGGGCGCGCATGCGCAGATGGTGTTTTTACTTCCGCACCACTATATTGCGAAAAATCGAGTATCGCGAGGGGTCTTGGAACGTAACCCTCGCGATACTCGAGGGATCACTGTATTTATTTATTTAGTTAGTTAGTTAATGAAATTTATATGTTGCCCAATTCCCAAAGGACTCCGGGCAGCTTAACAATAGAATAAAATATTTAAAAACATCTTAAGCATTTAAAACAATTAAAACCCATACATATCATTCCGTGGCTGGATCTCGCTGATTATAACCGTGACATCAATGCCTGCTAGAAAATTCAGGTCTTAACTGTGCTAGTAAAAATTTTGGGAACCATAAGCTGGTCTGGATGTGGAAGACATAGTTTGAACTCAATCTTGGCTCTAGGTTTTTGATAGGCAAGGCCTGGATGATACTTTGTCTTTGATTGTAGCTAGAATAGCTTTAAAGTGAGGAATCCCTGAATTTCAGTTATTTCCCACCCTCAGGAAAAAATAATTACAAACCATTCTTTATATTTTAGCAAATGTACTTCACATTTTAAATGACATTACTTGGAACTGATTAGGGCAACATTGTCTTAAATACAAATGCAAGTCCAATCACATAATCCTATGATTGTGTGTTTGCTTGCAAGACCATTAGTGATATAGAAATGGTTCCTTTTTCATATTTCCATTAGTAGTAATGAATGTTTGATATTCTTTCTATTAGCAACCTATTTCCAACTGCCTGCTTTATAGCTGATATTCTGGACAGTGAAGAAAAAGTGGATAGAGGTTTACAGGAAGCAATAAGCATTTTACTTTAACTCAATAAGATCTTATTAAGTACATGAGCTTGCAATAAATTTGAGACTGTTTTAATATTTGCTTTAAGTACTATTCAGCCAAGCCAGTAAATAATTTTTCAGAGTTAATTCTTAGCATAAATAAACATTATTTATTTATTTATTGTTATTTTTATATCTGCTAGTTGTATTATTCTTGGTGTTATAGGAAGTTAGCACGTATCCCTCTCCTAAAGGAATGAAATATTTTAGGAAATATTAAAAAGGCAGAATATTATATTTCCCTGGATGAGAAAAATTGAGAAACATGTTTTTAGACAGGAAACAGACTGACTCCTAGTAGCCCTCATCCTTGTTAATGGGCCATTAAGGAATGAGCCCATTAACCCCCACCTTTGTCAATGGGCAGTCTATTCTACATAATAAGCATCTACAGGAAGAACCATAATAGGAATCCCAAAGCCATCTCACCTGAGAAGATTACATCAAACAATCCTAGTGGGACACACAAAAAAGCCTACAAAGTTATCTAAGACTCCCAACCCCTGGGAGTCTGACATCCAATGGGATATATTTCTTACATAGGAACAGGAAACTCTTAAGGTGGGGCCCAACAGAGGGTATAAAACTTAAGCACCCTCAGCATCTCAACCCTTCTCTTCTTCTTCAACATCTTCAACATCTTCTTCAACATCTGTTAGTGTTTGGATGGGTGTTAACAGGCTGAAGCTCAATCCTGACAAGTCGGAGTTGCTGTGGGTTTTGCCTCCCAAGGACAATCCCACCTGTCTGTCCATTACCTTGGAGGGGGGTAGAGTCCGCAACTTGGGCAACCTCCTCGATCCACAGCTGAGTTCAGAACACCATCTTTCAGCTGTGGCTAGGGGGACGTTTGCACAAGTTCACCTGGTGCATCAGTTGCGGCCCTATTTGGACAGGGAGTTTCTTCTCACAGTCACTCATGCCATCATCACCTTGAGATTCGATTACTGCAATGCTCTCCACATAGGGCTACCTTTGAGGAACGTTTGGAGATTGCAAGTAGTACAAAATACACCCACATGAGCTGTCGTGGGCCTTCCAAGACATGCCCATGTCTCATCATCATTCGCAAGCTGGATTGGCTGACGATTGATCTCTGAACACAATTCAAAGTGTTGGTTATGACCTATAAATATTGCATGGCTTAGGGCCAGATTACTTACAGGACCACCTTCTGCCTCATGTATCCCAAAAGGTCCCACAGAGTTGGCCTTCTCCAGATCCCGTCAGCTAGGCAATGCAGCTTGGTGGGCCTACGGGAAGAGCCCTCTATGGTGGCCCTGGCCCTCTGGAGTCAACTCCCTCCAAGGATTTGTACTGCCACAAGCTTTAAAAACTCACCTTTACCGGCAGGCTTGGAGCTATTGAGTGTTACACCTAGCTCCGGCCATTGGCTGGAATGTATATGGGATGAATGTGGATCATTTTTTAATGCATGGGGGTTTTAGATCTCATTTTAAATTTAGATTTCTTATATATTGCATTATTATATTTATTTTGTTGTGAGCTGCGGAGAAGGGCAGCATAGAAATCTAATAAATAGATAGATAGATAGATAGATAGATAGATAGATAGATAGATAGATAGATAGATAGATAGATAGATAGATAAATAAATATTTGAGGCATGTGAGCCTTTTTCCCAGGACCTCAAACCATATGGTCCTGCTGCCCACTGTTAAACCATCTTTCCAAACAGCCTCCATGATTTTAGTGTCTTTTTCCCCACTTGGAACTGAACCCAGTAAGGACATGTCTTACAGCAGGGTCATATACAGTTAAAAAACACACACACACATACACACGCACACACAAATCCATACTACAAAATAACCAAAGCCAAAAGTCTTAAAAATGAAAACATTATTTCTAAAAACTCCACAATCTATCAGGCAACACTATCAATTTTCCTGGTAAAACAGCCATAATCTGGTTACAGCCGTTTTACCTGCTTAAAAGTGAAGATGTAGCATTAGACAATTTAGAAAGTTATATGCTTGCCCTGTGGAAAAATAAAATTTTTCCTGTTTCTCGGTTTTCTTTTTTCTTTGCTTTATTTTTTCCCTTAAGAGAAATAAGATTTACTTTTGTTTCTTTAATGATTACATATTTATTGAAAGATTTACACTTTCTAGTGTAAAACTTTTGTGTTTGTTTGTTTGTTTGTTTGTTTAATTAGTTATTTATTTATTTATTTATTTATTTAGTTAGTTAGTTAGTTAGTTATTTGGTTATTTGGTTATTTGGTTATTTAGTTATTTAGTTATTAGTTGTTTAGTTGTTTAGTTGTTTAGTTGTTTAGTTATTTAGTTAGTACAGGCGGGTATTAAAATGGAGATATTTATTTAGTTGCCAAGAAACCAAAGGTTCAAAACTATTAATTTAATCCTGTTAACATTCTGAAAAAAATAATTTTGTGTACAATAATTTTTTGATAGAGATGACTTGCTTTGTTTAACTGCCATTATTTTAATTATCACAAATACTGATATTATTAGGTTAGATTGAGTCAAACTAGGATGGTGGTTGTCTGATACTAAATGAAAGTGAGGGCTGGCTCATGTCTTGTCAGTTATGAAAGCCACTTACATACCTCAGTGGCCTCAGACTTATTTTACAAAATGGAGGACCATATTTCAGAAAAAGAATAAGGTTAATGCTTCAGCTATATCTATATAACCACAAGTAATGGCAAACATTTACAGTAGCAAGTACAAGTCTACAGTGCTAAGAATTGATAGTAAAAGTCTATGACAATAACATTATTATTATTTATTATTATTTATTAGATTTGTATGCCGCCTGTCTCCGAGGACATAGCATGAACTATGATAGTGCTAAAAGCAACACTGGTTATATATAAAATATATTACACTATATATACTGTATTAAGACTGATTCATTTAAATTCATTTCTAAGTGACCATGCATAAGATTAATTTGTTAAAGAAATTAATACATAGTGGATATTTCTATATCATTTTCTCTGAAGTATCTTAACTTTCTGGAAACCTCTGCATATTAAAGAAAAAAAATCAAATGCGAACATTATTGGCAAGGTGATAAGACAGAATGCTGTAAAGTTAGACAGAAATTTATACAATTTTATTTTGCTCATTCCTTTGAAATTAATGACCACAAATTAATTTGACTTGACTTGACTTTATTTTTATTGATTATCCCTTGGGCCATATCAAAGTGCAAAGTTCCAGAAACAAATTATTACTAAAATTTGATAAAAGCAATTTAAAATGGAATGGGATAAAATACAATTTTAAATGAAATTGGAATACAATACAGTCTAAATTGGAATATAATACAATATTTTAAGATATAAATAAATTAAATAACAACAGAGTTGGAAGGGACCTTGGAGGTCTACAAGTTCAACCCCCTGCTTAGGCAGGAAACCCTGCACTACTTCAGACAGATGATTATCCAACATCTTCTTAAAAACTTCCAGTGTTCAGCTTGTTCAGCTTTCACCCATTGATTCTTGTCCTACCCTCAGGTGCTTTGGAGAATAGGTTGACTTCTTCTTCTTTGTGGCAACCCCCAAGATATTGGAAGACTGCTATCATGTCTCCCCTGGTCCTTCTTTTCATTAAGTTAGCCACGCCCAGTTCTTGCAACCATTGTTCTTATGTTTTAGCCTCTAGTCCCCTAATCACCTTTGTCATTCTTCCCTACACTTTTTCTAGAGTCTCAACATCCTTTTTGCATCGTGGCAACCAAACTGAATGCAGTATTCCAACTGTGCCTTACCAAGACCTTATAAAGTAGTATTAACACTTCACATGATCTTGATTCTATTCCTCTGTTAATTCAGTCTAGAACTGTGTTGACCTTTTTGGCAGCTTCTGCACACCGCTGGCTCATATTTAAATGATTGTCCACTAGGACTCCAAGATCCCTCTCACAGTTACTACTGTTGAGCAATGTACCACATATACTGTACCTGTACATTTTGTTTCTCTTGCCTAAATGTAAATGCGATAAAAATATATTTCATTGTCACCCTTGCAATCCACCCCAAGCAGTCCCACATATACAAATCTCAACAGAACCATTTTGCTTAAAAACTGTGCTGTGTTAAATGTTATTTTGATATTCTCGACGGACATAAGGTATGTTGTTTTGATATGGAGATCCCAATGGGTCATTTCTTTAATCTATAGACTGAGGTATATATCTCTCACCCTCTTATACAGGCAACAATCAAATAGGATGTGAGACAGGTCTTCTACCTCTGCTGCTCCACAAATGCAGAGACTTTCATTGTAGGATATAAATAGGGTCCCATATCTGATTATTGTCTCGAGTTGTTCAAATATCACTTGTGTAAATATCTCCCTAAGATATTTTTGCAGTTGCAAATTTAAATAGCTGTCGCTTTGAAAAGTATGTTTGTTTTTGCTCAGCCATTTCAAGTTACCCACCTTACTAAGGATAGCTGTGTCATTTTGTGTTTGTATAAATTCATTTGATAATCTTAAAATCTGATCTTAGTATTTCTTTTACCATGCTTGTAACATCCAGCAGAAATCCATGGTATGCCTTATAAAAATATTTCTTGCAGATGAAGGAATGCAGGAGTATAAAGAGCACTAAGCATTTTAATTTCAAAAGCTAATGTTTAAGCTCCAAATCGAACAAGGGTGTTGTTAAATTTTAACGTAATTACAAAAAAGAGCATATTGGATCTACTCATAAACTATTCAGAACGAACAAACAAAGACTTGAGCACAGAATATAGAAGTAACTTGCACAATTTGGGATTTCCATAGGAATTAGTCCAATTTTTAGAGGATAGAGTTATTTTTCATTGTGGACCCATGGAAATTTTACATTTAAAGAATGTGTTGTGCTGTATATTGTTTGCTACAGACCAATAGCAGTCAGTGTCATTTTATGTATATAAGCTTTATGGACGTGTGTGTGTCTGTGTGCTTGTGTGTATTTGCGGATAATGAAAAGGAAGGGAGACTAGTATAGATCTATTTCAAGCTTATTATATTCTCGTCAGCTAGCCATACCCTTACTGGGATTTGAACCTGCAGGGTCTGCTTTGTAAGGCAGTTGCTTTAACCTCTGGACCACAGACTCTTCTCTCAGCTCGTACAAGGGAAGGGTTATATGGGGGGGGGGTTTCTGTCAAATCATCCTGGTATACCCAACTATAGGAGGACCATACTGCTTCCTTTTTGTCTCTCAGCCCCACATTTACTCTGCATCTCATTTTACTTTGCAGGTTCAAATCTCAGTAAGGGTAAGGCTAGCTGATGAGAGCATAATAAACTCAAAATAGATCTATAGCAGTCTCCCTTTTCATTATCAGCAAAAATATGTTACAAATATAGATTATAGTTTGTTGGCTATATAAGTTTAACTGCCTTGGATATGGCCCCTGGAGAGGGTTAGAGGCAAAAAGGAAGCAATATATTCCTCCCATATTTGGGTATACCAGGGCGATTCAACATAAATTCACACATATGAGAGTTAGACACACACATATACATGTCTTTCTGTGTGTATGTGTATGTGTCTAACTCTTAAAACTTAATGGTAAACATATTTTGTGGAAAAAGATCACACCAGACTGTTGAATTATGTAGCTGGGCAACATTTTCCAATAAATGGTCAGATCAAAGAGCAAAGTACTAGAATAAAAAACATGATTTCATATAATTTAACTATAAATGTAAATTAATGTGATTACTGTCTATAGATCTAAGAATTACAATTTTTGTACAATTACAGCTATTTTTCTGACATTGACAAGCATTTTTGTGCACATTTTATACATTCAATACAAAGGTTTTCCAGAGTCTATGAACTGCAAGTAATTAAAACTGGATTATAGTAACACTTCAACTATTGATAAAAAGTAAAGATGCCTTCAAATTGAACTTGACTCCTGGTGATTACATTGACACTTGCATGCAGTTTTCTTGGCAACAGCACAGAAACAATTTGCTACTGACTTCTTTTGGGATATTTTTTTTCCAACTTCTCTCTTTAACTTACAACCCTCGAATTCTCAGTTGGTTTCTCATCCAAATACTAATCAAACCTCACCCTGCTTAGTTTTCAAGCCTAGGTAAGGTTAGCCAGGTCTTGCCACTTGCCACAATGCCAGCAAGTGAGCAATACATATTTTTGTTTAAAATGTGCACTGATCTCTTTGCATGCAATTTTTTCATCATGGAATGTTACAACATTGAATGTAATTTGTTAGCATTTGCAGCAATCCAACAAGCACACAAGTAAATAACTCAGCAGGATTCATTTAAACAAGAAACTTCTTTATACTGTATACAATACCATATGACAGAAGCAGGAGCAGGCCACCATTCCCGGCCCTACCAGAAGCCTGTGAACTCGTCCCCGTGTGGAGTTCAGCTTCTGTGCATGTGCAGAAGCCAAATATGGTGTGAGGACATGTGCGTGCGAGATTTCTGTGGTTTTTTTCCACTTCTGTGCATGCTCAGAAGCAAACCCCCCCCCCAGAAACAGGCAAAAATAATGTAAGTGGCCATCCACGCTGCTGCCGTTCACCTCTGTTCACCCCACTCACCTCTCGCTTTCAGGGAAAATGGTAGCAACATGGGAGGTGGGGGGAAGCCGGTGTGAGAAGTGAGCGAGGGGTGAACGAAGGCAGCACAAGTGCTGGGAGGGAGCTGGCGCAAGTGCAGGGAGTGGGGAGAGCCGGCGCGGGTGGTGAGCGAGGGGCAAATGGAGGCGAACAGCAGCAGCGCAGGCAGTGGGGGGAGACGGTGTCAGAAGCGAGTGAGAGGCTCGCGGTGGGGGAAGGCAGGGTTCATGGCAGGGGAAGGCAGCACTCATGGTGAGGGAAGGAAAGGCTTGTGGTGGGAAAAGGCAGCACTCACAGCAGAGGAAGGGCTCACGGTGGGGAAGGAAGGGCTCACGACGGGAGAAGGCTGTGCTCACGGTGGGGGAAGGAAGGGCTTGCAGTGAGGCAGGCCAAGCAGAAGTACAGGGAAGTGCTGGTTGCGCATACACGTGCGTGCACAACTGGCGGTGTCACTGGAGCTAGGCTATGTGCTACATAGTTGCCACTAAAACTGCATTCTGCACCATTCTGGATCGGGCCCACCCCTGACCAGAAGCCAGAAACAGAACTCAGAATCCAGAAGCCCATAAGCAAGTCTTTACAGAGTAGAGAGGCATGCATACACACAAACACACATACACACACCGAGAGACACACAGAGAGAGATCAATGAACCTAAGCCATCTGGGTCACCAAGCAGTCCTCATTGGTTAACCTGTTATCATATCTATCCCAATTTATGAACCCTTATATACTGACACAGTTCATAGCCAATATTATTTAAAAAGAAATCTGCTGAGTAAAACTTAACATTAATGCTGTTTGTTGTCAGTATTTGTACTCTGCTATCATTAAGCATCTAATGACTTTATACATATTTATTGCAATTATCATGTTTTCTGTTCTTCTAATAACCCCTAAGAAAGAATTATAATGATATCTAGTGAAGCCAACGTTTAGCAATCAACTATCCATGCTGTCACAGGAGCTTTTTCTGTTCCGGTCTGATTAGCATATCAAAATTAGATTTCTAAAATTCTTTGGATTTTTTAGATGGTTTTTTTCTTTCCCTGTACATTTGCTATATATCTCACAGAATACAGTATGTCTATATGGATTCATTATGAAGATTCATAATAGAACCAAATAGCTGTTCCTTTCAGTTTCCCGTGAGTTCTCTTCAATGTATCTTCATAACTTGACTCGATTACTCTTGGAGGATTTCTTTGAACTTTTCAGTTGTGAAAAAAAAATAGATCAATGATCCCCAAGTAGGAACACTTCCTCTTTCCTGTCTTCTTTAGAAGACCTATCAATACTGTAGATAGCAGGTGTTCTGTCGGGCTCTCTGGTAGACTTCTCCCAAAAATTCACAGGTACAAATTTCAGACACACACACGTTTGAAAATTCAAAACAATGTTCTTTATAATGAAAAGTCACTTAAACTAAGCCCTCTTTTGGTATAGCAAAGAGCACTTGTCTCCAAACAAACTGGTAATTTGTACAAGTCCCTTATCAGTTCTGTGATACTTAGCTTGCAGCTGTGAGGCAATTCGCAGTCCTTCTTCTTTCACAAAGTGAAACACACTTTGCTCTGGTTTAGTTTCAAAGCGGGGAAAAAGCAGCACACAAAAGGTCAAAGTCAGTAAAGCAGTCACAAAACATAACGATCAGATAATCCTCACGCTGCTCTTTATAGCAGCCTCACTAATTACCACACACACCCCCCAACCACAGGTGGCCTCATTTTCTTTGATAATAATCTCTCAGTTGTTGTTGCCTATGCATCGCTCTCCGCATGTGTGGCTGTATCATTAACTCTTGTTCTGAATCCAAGGAGGAGCTAGATAATTGATCTCTTTCTGAGCTGTCTGCCCCACTCTCCTCCTCCCTGTCACTCATGTCTTCGGGGTCAGAGGAGCTTTCATCAGCAGATTCCACCGAGGGGGGGCAAAACAGGCCTGCAGCATGTGGATGTCTCCCCCACATCCACAGTCCTTGGGGCAGGAGCTGGGCCAGAGCTAACCACAACAGCAGGGTACAATTTAAAACCAAGATATTAGCCCCTGAACTATAGCATGTTAAGTATAGATTGTTGTTGATTGCATACTCCCAAGCCTGAAATTTATGTTAATAAATTTTGTTTGCATGATTTTTTTTTTTAGTTTTAGTAATCCCTACCAAACACACCAATAAATAATAAACGAAAAGGAATTGCTACAGCATATATAAAATATTAATTCTTTCCTGTTTCAGGAACCATCCTTAGATTAGGAAAAAGACCAAAATAAGAACAGGAAATACCTCAAGAATTAAACTGCCTAGTGCCATGCTCATTCTTTATATCCTTATCCACAATTTAAAAAAACCCAGAAGCTCTTCCAATCAGCCATACAGAATGAACATCAGAGCAAGAAAGTATAAGAGTACTCAGCAAAGTTCAGAGACAGCTTAACCTAACACCTGCTATCCATGAAAACCTGCTGAAAAATGCCAAACCATAGCAGAGCCAGCTGTCCTGGCCGACTCGAATCAATAGCTGTGGTATTTAGTCCATAAAGGTCTTCAGCACTATCTATTCATAAAAGTTTGCTATATTGATTCGGAAGTATTCTCTATTTTTTATCTACTTTGTTCTTGCTGATGAGTCTGCTTGTATTGAATTGAATGTGTACTGAATTTGAGATAACCCTTACATATTTTCTGTCACTCCACTTCAGACAAAATTGGTTGTTTATGAGGCCAGGAGCGTATCACCCAAATGTCAAGTACTGGCTCTGCTATAGGTTTCCCATGCTGTTAGCACAATCATGCAATCAGGGTTCCAACTGAATAAAGTGTTTAGATATAAAACAGTTGCTCATATTCAAATGCCCCATACAGATGGGCATAAATTGACAATATGTTGCAGATTTTGTAAGCAAGGTCAGTAGATGTAGTCTAGCTTAATCTTCAGACATATGTCTAATGTATGGAAGTAAAGAATAAATACAAAATGACCTGATGGCAATAAAGCTGGGAGACCTCAACAGTTTATACAACCTTGTTCACATGGCCATGATGTTAACATTTCAAAACAAATGTTTCTGAAAACCATATAAAGAAAGAATTGTGTGGAAATAATCCCTCATTGGAAGAGAATGAAAAAATATAGAGTGCTACTGAAACATGTGAATTTACATAATGGTATTAATGACAAATTATAAAGTGAAAGAGGCTGACGCTTACACAAAAGCAAATTAAATTTGCTCAAATTAAAAATAATAGTAAGGAAAGGACGGAGATGGCTAAAAATGCATCTCTAGCAATGAATTGAGTGAAAAAATATGGGCTGAGTCTGCAAAGTGAAAATGCTAGAAATGCACGACCGGCGGCTTAAACCGCTGGCCAAAATTGCCCCGGAGCCCCAAATTTCCGGGTTCCTGAAAACCCGGAACTTCGGCTTTTGGCAGCACGCCAGGTTGGCACGCCGCCTGCTGGTCACTGGGGGAGGTCCTGGATCGCCCTATTTAAGGGCGATCTGAACAGGACCTCCTCCTTGCTTTATTGCTTTCTGAAGCGAACACCCGGCCACCTTCCGCTATTAACAGTGTGTCCTGAAGAGGTTGCCTCGGGGCAGAATAGGAATTTTTTGCGGCCTCCCCTTTAGAGGCGGCCGGTTTTTTGCCTATTTCATACTGACAGTGCAGACTGGATTGGTTAGGGGGTGCAGCGCACTTAGATGTTAGATAGGCTTCCCTTTGGTCACTGGGGTTTGGCAGGTTAGGGGCGAAAATGGGCAATTAGAAGCGACTGTGCATGCTCTTTTGGGCATCCTTTAAAGGGTGATGGACCACCTCTCTCCAGGAACTAGAGGTTGGAACAACTTCAGGGATTGGAGAGAGGATGTCCATGGGAATCACCGGATCCAATTGCCCACGTGGATTGGAGGGTGAACTCCTCCCACACAATGAAGGGGCGTGGCTTGGATCCAGGTGAAGGTGGCTACCTTCACCTGGTTCAGCTATGAGTTTTTGCCCAATGTTGCCAAGGAAGTTTCTGGTAGGAATTTCCGCCCCGTTAGTTTTGGCCTCTGCAGGTCCTTAGTTATGTTGAATAGTTATATTTAAATTTACGTATTTAAAGTTACGTTATTTAAATTTATGTTAATTTAATAAAATGACCCTTATTTAATCCACAATATGTCTCAGCGTCTTTACTCCGCTTAATATGTATTTTACATATTAAGGATCAGGCTGCATAGAAGTCAAATAAATATTTATATGGTGAAGCATATTTATATGATAAGAATCAGAAGGTGGTAATGGGGAAAGTATTATAAATGTTACTTTTAAAATAAAAATTAACAAAAAGAAAATAGACATGAAATATTTAAAAATGGTAAAACCTGGAGTAGCAGTCAATGAATAAATCTCTATATCCCAGCAAAACAATCTCAGCTATTCAAATAAGCCATTATTCAATTAAATTTTCTCTCTCTAACTTTTACTCTAGCCAGACACAAATGCCTCATGCTTTTCCTCTGGTTTCTTGGCTTCTTGGATTGTGCAGCTGTTTTGTCAAATTACGCTTAAGCTTTCCAATTTTGCTTGGCTAGAACATGAGTAGAACTTCACAAGAGAAATAGCAATTCAACTACCGGTGTGCTTTTAAAACCATATCTTAAACAAATTATTTCAGATAATACTGACAGAGGAAAATATTTGGAGCTCAGGGTTGAAATGAGGGGTCTTTGGTAAATTATTGTTTTCTTGAAGATGTTACATTACCCAAATTTAGTAGCAGTGCAACAAGGCAACAGCATTGATGATGTTATCTAATTTGGACAATGCCAAACACAAAACAAAAACCCAGTCCAAGATCAGTGAGCATCAAGGATCTGTGATTTCAGATTGTGTTTTCCTTAAACCTGTTCCCTTCAGCTCCATTGCTAATCCTTCTTTAACTGATTATATTTAATTATATTTCTTAAATCTGTGCTTTGCAACTGAATCCTGAACAAATATTACGGTAGGTACTGAAACTAGGTATCTTTTAATATGTAACATATTTCCTCCTTCCTCTTATGAAGGATGAACTTTCTTTAGTTTGTACTTTATTTAATTAATTTATAAAGTAGCAACTCTTTATGGTATACATTGACTAAAAGCCAAACAGTTACAAAAATAACCCATAATGCCTTACATTCTAATCAACAATTATATCAATTGTCTAATCTTCTGAGCCTAATGGGTTCTTATTCCTGTGTATCTGCCTAATAGTATATAAAATTCCATAGCTTTCTGCACATCTTCCTATAGGAAATCCATATTTTTCTTATATTGTGTTTATTTTATGTTTTGCTTTATCATCTTTGCTTTGTCTTTCTCTTTCTTTGATCCCCCATCTTAGATTATGTTGCCACTGAGCAGTTGGACCTGTCCACACTTGGATTTAAAACCCTCAGGAAATGGTTGTAAGGTGAAAATGTATCCTAAAAATTGAATTAAAGACCACTTTCTTATTATAAATAAAAGTATATGGACATAGCCATGTTATCACCAAAAGCTGTGTCTTTATACCTAAACTGCTATAGATAAACAGCCACAATCATATACAGTGTTCTCTCAATTTTCGTGGAGGATGAGTTCGGAGACCGCCCACAAAAGTCGAATTCCGCGAAGTAGAGATGCGGAAGTAAATAACCATTTTTGGCTATGAACAGTATCACAAGCCTTCCCTTAACACTTTAACCCCCTAAATTACCATTTCCCATTCGCTTAACAACCATTTACTCACCATTATTACTGGTACTCACCATTGAATAAGACACTTAGTGATCCTGATATTTATAAACATAATTATTTATTAACAATAATTAATTTTTTTGTTATTTATTTGCAAAAATTATTAGTTTGGCGATGACGTATGACATCATCGGGCGGGAAAAACCGTGGTATAGAAAAAAACCCACGAAGTATTTTTTAATTAATATTTTTTGAGAAACCGTGGTATAGGCCATTCGCAAAGTTCGAACCCGCGAAAATCGAGGGAACACTGTATATGCACACTGATTCAAAATGAAATGATTCCGTTGAAAAACATGTACTATATGTTTTGGAATATAAGACATACATTTTTCCCTCTGAAAAGAGGCTGAAAATTGGGGTGTGTCTTATACTCTGAATGTAGCTCCACCCACTTGCTAGCCCCTGCCCTCCAGCCTACACACATCCTCTTCTTGGCTGCAGAAATTGCCACTGACAATAACTTGTGTTTTGGGAGTCGTGTGGTGCCCAAAATGGCTCCCTGATGCTGCCTTCTCTTACCCCTTTCCCACTTTGCCTGCTTTAGTCACTGGAGTTCCCTCCAAGGACCAACTGTACTTATGACTCTGTTTTTCAGCCCAAACACAAGCTAAGCAGTCTTCCCTGTTTTGCCTGTTTTTCTAATTGCTGCTCCCTCTGACAATCAGCTGTGTTTTAGAAGCATAGCCTCAAACACTCCCAACCTCAAAAACCAGCATGTGAAAAAATGTACTGAAGCTAACCAGGCTGAGGACTAGCCAGATGGTAGGCAGAATCCCTACCCAATTTTCCTCTCACAAAACTAAGGTATGTCTTATACTCTGGTACATCTTATACTCCGAAAAATGCAGTACTTCCCTTTTGACATAGTTTTTTTTCCTGGAATCTGTTGTGGTTGGCTCTGGCCCAGCTCCTGCCCCAGGGAAAGGGGAGGTGGATGCAGGGGAAAATTCAATATGTCACAGGCCTGTGTTATTGCTGACAGAATAAGTTCAGAGTTTAGTTTACTCGGACGAAGAAGAAGGTGGGAGTGACTCGGCAGAGGAGGGCTTGGCACACAGCCAAGGCAGTCACTCTCCCTTATCTTCCGTTGATTCAGATGATGACATGTTGGACCCATGCAAGCATAGAATTATGCGTAGAAGAGACCAAGTAAGAACATATTACAAGAAATAAGAGAGGCCACCTGTGTTTGGGTGGGGCTCTAGTAATTAGGGCTGCTGCTATAAATAGCAGCATGTGGGTTTGGCCATTGTGGAAGAATATCTGTTGCAGTTTCATCAGGAATCTTGTGTGATGGACTTTGTTGCTTTTCCACGCCTTTGAAACCAAAGCAGAGCAGTGTGTGTATGTGTGTGTCTCCCTTTGTTGGGAGAAGAAGGGGTGTGAAATTTCTCCACAGCTGCTGGCTAAGTACTTAATGACTGCTTAAGGGAAATTGTACAGACTATCTGGATGTTTTGGGAAGAGTGCTCTTTGCAATAAAAAAAGAATGCTTAGTTTATTTTGACTTTTGTGATAAAGAACATTGTTTTGAATTTTCAAACGTGTGTGTGTCTGAAATTTGCATCCTTGAATTTTTGGGAGGCTTCTATCAGAGAGCCCAGAACAACAGAATCTAAATATACTAAGATCAAAATATTCTGCTGTAACTGGATAAGAGTTTGACCCAAAATACGCCTATCATCTCCCCTACTTTAAAAATTGTATAGCTACTACTTAACATATGTATAGCTATTGCTTAATAGAGCTAAGAACTAAATTTTCTATCAAGAAGATTGGTAGTCAAGTAAGATAACTCATAAACTTCATCAGTTAAAATGTTCAATATAAAAACATTGAAAATAATGGAAATGAAATTTCTTATCCTAACTCTTTGAGGGCTTTTTGACTTACATTATTTAGTCTTGACAGCGAAAGCATATGTTAATCTAGTCCTGAAAAAAATATTAATAGTTAAAGATGCAAATGAAGTGTTAAATCATACTCCTAAAAGATGAAATTTTATATTTCACGAAGGTCTTTGACTTTATCAAGCCTGGAGCTTGGCAAAGGATTAATGTTATGCAGTTAAAAATAAACTAACTTTCTCACAACTGAAGATATGTGTTTGTTAACAAATTTTGAAATGGCTGTAGATTAAAAAAAAATAACTCGCGGCAATATTATAACTATCTTTAAAAACTTTAAGATTTGCATACATTTTACATTGATATTGTATGGATCTTTTTTTTTCCTGCTCTCTTTTTAGAAAAAAAAAATCAGTATATATTAAAAAGACACACACCATACAGTCATTTTCTTTCTTTTTAGTGTGCAATCACTAGATAGTTATATTTCACTATCTAAAATAAGAAAAAATACCCAAACCATTCTATCATCTTCCCTGCTTTTTCTTCTATCCCGTTCAAATCTAGATTTGTATTTATCATCCTTTACCTTTCCCAGAGGCTTTAAAATTACTGGTTTCTTTCCATAGAAGCAAGCGAGCATTGTCCTTGACCTAGGAAACCTGCTCCTTTGTTTCCAACTTTTTCTATCAATGGTTTTTGAACCAATTTGGATCATGTTTTATTATTGTAAAAGTTTTTCCAAGTGTGCCTGCTTCTTTCTTAAGAATCCTCCAATAATTGCACCATGCAAAATTCAATCATTTTGCTTCCAAAATACATTGGTGTGCTGTTGATTTCTGGGGACCCATGTAGCTCTCAGGCTAACATTTATCCACAATTGCATTAACCATTACATAGCTGAGTGTGCTGGAATAACACCTTAGATATCTGGAGTTAAATATATATAAACTTCCTAGTCATGTCTCTAAAGCCATTAAAATTAGTTTGGCTGGAGAAAACCTTTACTTTACTTTGGTATCAGAATAATACATATGATCCCTCTTCCATTATTTATTATTATTATTATTATTATTATTATTATTATTATTAATTGGATTTGTACAGGGGTGGGCAGCAGGCAGGATGGGGTGGAATGCAGTTCCATCGGCGGAAATGAAGGTATGTGCACAACTCCCACTGATCGGCGGCAGTCACTTCCTGGATTACCAGTCTCAGCTCAGCTCTCCTCCCCCCCCTGCTGCTTCTGCTGCATCTGCGCTCCTTGCTTTTTTCCTCTTTCCTCCTTTCTCCTGCCCCTCCAGCCTCACGCGGCCACCTCCCACCTGAGATGCAAGCAGAAGGCATGGATAGAAGCAGCGCTGGCAGCATTTATGTTTCTGGCAGCTACCCAACCTGAGGTGGGGGGGTGACCCAGGAAGGAAAGTGTAGGAAACGCAAAGTAAATTGTCACCCCAGTGAGCGACACTGGGAAGGTTGTAAGTCGAAGACTTAACAGTTCACCACCTGGTCACATAGCCGGCAAGCCACTCCCACCTGGTCATATGGCTGGCAAGCCACTTCTACCCAGTCACATGACCATTAAGCCACACCCACAAATAAGCCACACACCCCAGTGTGGCAGTAAAAATTTTGGCTGCCCTTTAGTGGATTTGTATGCCGTCCCTCTCTGAGGACCTAGAACAAAGGACATAGAACAAAGATAAACAGATGTTAAATATTAAGTCAGGTCCCAATATAGGGAGTTGCTCATGATTTATACAAGGGATAATTTCTCTATTTTACTCAGATCATATCTTCTCAGAGACAAATGAACAGATATTATTGTATGGGGTTCAAACCCTTTAACTGGAATTGAACTCATGGGCTTAAGCTTTAGATAATTATATATTGTGCATTAATTTATAAGCTATGTCTTGGTACTCACTCGTTCCAGGAAATGATATCTAAAAGCTATCAGTTCACTTTCCCTTACATTTTCAGAGAAAGATGTACAGAGGCATTTACTATGTGTGTAAATTCATGTGGTATAGAATCGTGTATTACCAGGTTTCTAAATTATATAACAGGCCAGTATTGATTGTCCATTGCTTTACAATGCCTGGAAATAAAGCAGAATCAAGTGACAAGGTTACAACAGAGTTAGCAGTGCCAGGAAACATGCAAGCTATTATTATTTAAAGAGAGTTTATTTCTGTTATCTGACCTATTTACCATTTTTTTTAAAAAATATGCTCATTAATTACTCATAAATGTTCATGAATTTTATGTCACTCAGCTGAACTTGTTGACTAATGTACAGAACATTAACATTATTCATATGAGGTCATTAGTATCTTAAATTTTGAATGTTCATTAGGTAAATCACTCATTTTAAAAGTATATTGATTCAGTATCCAATATCTAACTGAACTGAGGCAAATAACTACAAAACCATTCTTATTAAAAGTAATTATGCTAGCTGACTGCTGGCTGCTTGCAATTTGGCAGTTCAAATCTCACCAGGATCAAGGTTGACTCCGCCTTCTATTCTTCTGAGATGGGTAAAATGAGGACCCAATTACTAGGGGTAATATGCTGACTCTGTAAACTGCTTAGAGAGGGCTGTAAAGCACTGTAAAGTGGTATATAAGTCTAAGTGCTATTGCTTTACATAACTTAATGCTACAATAAAGGCCCAATTTAATCAGAAATCCAATCCACTTCTGTTTGCACTGAAATTTATTTATTTATTGGATTTGTATGCCGCCCCTCTCTGGAGACTCGGAAATGCCCCTAAATGCCAAAATTGTCTATTCCTTTGTCTCCCAGAGAACTAAATCCACTGGAGATCACTGTTTTGGGATCTCCTTATGAGGAACAATTATATGGAACTAGTGAAGGGCTGCAAAAAAATTTACTACCACAGTGTGGAAGTATTTTGTGGGTATGGCTTTCCGGCCATGTGATCTGGTGAGAGTGACTTGACTATCATGTGACTGGGGGTGGCTTAAAGGTCATGTGACTGGCTAAAAGGAGGCCAACCCGACGTCAGTCACATCAAAGGTTTGGGTTAGGGTTAGAGTACCTGGTCTCTCCTCTCCTCAAAAAGATACAATTTCCCTTACTATCACTGAACATCCAAAATATACTATTTAATAAGCCATATTACTCACAGGCACACAAAAATATACATTATCTACTATATAAAGTGTATGTACATACATGCACGCACAGGTCTTCTAAAATTAAAACATTCAGCCTCATTTGCTGTGATAGGAAAAACATACCCAGAGCCCAGAAGGAAAAAGAATAAAAAGAAGAATAAAAATCCAATTTTTTCTACCAGTGCTGCATACCTGACCAAAATTTTACTACCACTTCTGCATGCCTGACTGTACTCGTAGGAAGCCATCACTGTATGGAACAGTTGTGGGCAATATCAATATCTCTCCTTTCCCATGGAGGAATGGTCTATTTGCCAATTCTTCATTCAACTGCAGTCACCAATTCTACTTTTCGATGAGCCATTTTCCATTTCTTCCCTGGAGTTCCAAAATCTTAATTTTCTTTTTAATGAATGAACCTTTTATTATGAAATGAGAGTTCCCATAGTTCCATTTCTGTCAGGACCTTAAATTTCAGATGTTATTAAACAGATTTATGTGTTCTGAAAATTCAGAAATGGAGCCATGATTATTACATACATGATTAATACATAAATAGTGTTTGAGACTACTGATTTACAGATTAGTCAAATCACAATTGGCAGTTCAATACAGTTTACAAATCAAGGGAAAGTAGTGCAAAGAATACTTGTAGCTAATAAGGCAATAAGCAATAAATAACATGGCAAATTTCATAAATGCAATTCAATGAGAAAAAGGTAAGGAATTGAAAGAGTACTAAATATAATTTCATGAAAAGGTTTTGAAGCAAGAACAAAGAGAATAAAAAAGCCGTGCAAAAGTTTACAGAAGTGATTTCCTTATATAGAGTTGAGCTATAGAAAGATCCTATTTATGTCAACTGAGAATGAATTCAATTGGATTTATTCTTAATATCTGTATTTATCTTTACATCAAATTATAGGATGGTTATATCTTTATATTGTATAGTGGGAAGCAGAGTAAAACACAAATATAATATAATATATAAGATTCATTTTAGAGGGAAGAATAAGAAAAAAAATGATAGATTTTCTTGTTTTCTTTTAAAAAAATATAATTTATAAAAGGGGAAGGGGGAGAAGGGAGTACAAAATCGAAAAAAGGAGAGGAGGGGAAGGGAGAGTACAAGTGTAATAAGTTTATGGTAAATTTACAGAGAGTTACAGAGGTCCCTTATATTCCTTAGTATAGATATTGTTACAATATTTTTATTCATGTTTCATTCTTCGTTGAAGTTCCATTGATCGTATTTATTATCTTTACCATATATAACTTAACAAATCTAAGGAGTAAGTGGGGTAGGAAAATAAATTGTCTGCTTCAATAGCAGACCTTGAAGTTAATGACTTGTCGTTCTTATTAAGCGGTGAGAAATAGAAAATGAGAGTAGTAAAGTATTTAAGAATTGAGATTAAAGTTGAATTAGTAGGATTGAACTCAGACATCTTTTGGATTACTTCGTATTCTAGATAACCATTGGTACCATTTCTCCTAGGCCTTGTAGAAATCTGATTCTTTTTTATTTCGCAGCTCCATCGTCATTTTAGAGAGTTCAGCGCATTCCATAATTTTAGTAATAATATTTGTGGTTGTAGGTATGGTGATCCTGTTTGCACTGTTGGGCATATGGTTATGACCTTTAAAGCCCTTCATGGCATCGGACCAGAATATCTCTGAGACCGCCTCCTGCCGCACGAATCCCAGCGACCGATTAGGTCCCACAGAGTGGGCCTTCTCCGGGTCCCGTCAACTAAACAATGTCAGTTGGCGGACCCCAGGGGAAGAGCCTTCTCTGTGGTGGCACCGGCTCTCTGGAACCAACTCCCCCCGGAGATCAGAACTGCCCCTACTCTTCCTGCCTTCCGTAAACTCCTCAAAACCCACCTTTGCCGTCAGGCATGGGGAAATTAAACATCTCCCCCTGGGCACGTTTAATTTATACATGGTATGCTTGTGTGTGTGTCTGTTAGTATATGGGGTTTTTTAAATCTTTAAATATTTTAATTAATTGGATTATTTATGATTTGTTTTCACTTGTTGTGAGCCGCCCCGAGTCTTCGGAGAGGGGCGGCATACAAATCCAAATAATAAATAAATAAATAAATAAATGAATGAATGAATGAATGAATGAATAAATAAATAAATAAATAAATAAATAAATAAATAAATAAATAAATAAATAAATAAATAAATAAATAAATAAATAAATAAATAAATAAATATGTTATTCTAGCCGCAGTTAGTATTTGTGCAATGAGGTGTCTTCTTTTTTTATTGTTTGTCTAAATATGCCTAGTAGGAATAGTTCTGGTTTAGCTGTGATCGGTATCGATATGACTTGGTCTATTATCTTTTTAGTATTTGTCCAGTATTTTATTGCATAGATACAGGTCCACCATAGATGATAGTAAGTTTTCTTTTTAATCATTGCAATCTTTTGGGATTCTGAAATTTAACATTGTTTAAGTGACGATCAAGAATAATATATTCATCTATGATAAATTTGAATCCAGATAAAGACAATTACATTCTTGGCTTATTTAAGATGAATGTTTTTCTCCAGGTTGTTACTTTGTAGGACATTTCTACATTATAGGTCAGATTTCCAAAGTATTATCCTTACATGCAATCGAGGGGTTTTCACTTGATAAATATCTGATAGAAATTTGGTGTTAATTCCATTTATTAGCATGGTCTAGTAGTATTATCGACAATAGTGCCATAGTTAATGTTCCTTACTCTTTTTTTTCTTTACAAAAGCATAAATTTGGATTTATTCATTTCTTTTATACTGCAATGCAGCATTCACTGGCAATTGTAATGTAGCTTTCAGATGCTAAGGACTAATTCATAGAATAGAGGACTGTCTAATGACACTGAATCATGAAAAATGAGTTCAGCTCTGCTAGTTTCACTTAAGTAAATGATTTTCTTCATGTTCTACCTTTGTGTCTTAATCTGCACTCTAATGCAAAATTTATCAATTTGGAAATCTGTTGATCACAGCAAATCTTACATTCTATTCATTCGCACAAATATTCATTCTTTCAAACTTTTTTCATAGCTTCAGTAAACCTTATGAAGTTATTATTTATTTATTTGTTTATTTATTTACTTAGTTATTTAATGTTTTGGTTAACCATTTTTATTCATTTAAATGAATGAATTTTATTTTATTCATTTATTTTTTTCTGCTGTGTTATATGATAAATAACTGAAATTGTAAATTGACCTAGAACATTTAAAACAGTGACATTTTACAGCATTTCTGGGGGAAAAATGAGATTTTATATGTTTGAGATTGAGTATGGCTGAGCAATAGCTGCTTATTATTAAAAGAAACTGGACAGAATAAATTAGGAATTTAAACTATTAGTTATTTGGTAGCATTTCCTACTGAATTAATTTTAGGGTTCTTCCCCTACCCCATCCCGCTTTCCAACAGAATTGGACAGTGTTTTATATTAATTTCATAAAATTCCACGCAACCACAAAATATCAGTCATAGGAACTGATTTAAGACTAATTGTGTTGCATTTAACTCTCATTTAACTTATCAAAATATTTAGCTATGGTCACAACAGAGTTTTCCTTTTGCTTCTAAATAGACAGGTCTAACACTGGATTACCTGCTTGTATGGCAATCAAGTTTTCTTCTAGAATAGAATCGAATTGAATTGAATTGAATCGAATCGAATAGAATAGAATTCTTTATTGGAGAAGTGTGACTGGACACACACAAGGAATTTGTCTTGGAGCATATGCTCTCACTGTACAGGGGAAAAAAAGACAAGCTACATCTAGTTACAACACTTAATGATAGACATAGGGTACAAATAAGCAATCAGGAAACAATATCAATATAAATCGTAAGAATACAAGCAACAAAATGTGATTGTTTACTTATTTATCTACTTATTTATTTTATATATTGGATTTATATGCCGCCCCTCTCTGTAGACTAGGGTTGGCTAACAACAGTAATAAAAATAGCATATAACAATCCAATATTAAAAAAATTAAAAACCCTTATTATAAAACCAAACATACATACATACATACATACCATACATAGAATTGTAAAGGCCTAGGGGGAAAGAGTATCTCAGTTCCCCCATGCCTGGCGGCAGAGGTGGGTTTTAAGAAGCTTACGAAAGGCAAGGAGGGTGGGGGCAATTCTAATCTCTGGGGGGAGTTGGTTCCAGGGGCCGCCACAGAGAAGGCTCTTTCCCTGGGTCCCGCCAAGTGACATTGTTTAATTGATGGGACCCGGAGAAGACCCACTCTGTGGGACCTAACTGGTCACTGGGATTCTTGCAGCAGAAGGCAGTCCCTGAGATATTTACATATTTATTTATTTACATATTTATTTATTTACATATTTATTTGTTTGTTTGTTTGTTTTCAACTGACTCAGGGCATCATACAACATAATGAATACAATACAAAGTGCATAAGAAATCTAATATTAAAAAAACCTTAAAAATTCTAAATCCCTCCCTACTTATCCTAAACACAATCATCCACATTCATCCAGCTGGGTCTAGCCACTCATAACATCAGCCGGAGTTAGCTCTCAACACTCATGGTTCCCCATGCCCACCAGCAGAGATGAGTCTTCAAGGCTTTGCAAAAGGCCAGGAGGGAGGGAGTAATAGGTATCTCCGGAGGGAGTTCGTTATAACCCTAACCCTAACCAGGGCAACCACATAGAAGGCTCTTTTCCTAAGCCTCCTCCCCAGATGACACTGCTTGAAGAAGGCCGATTCTATGGGCTGACCCTGCCTGGATACATGAGACAGAAGATGGTCCCATAGGTAATCTGATTCTAAGACATGTAGGGCTTCATAGGTCATAAGCAACTCTTTGAATTGTGTCTGGAGACCAATTGGCAAGCAATGCAGCTTGCAGAGTGATGCTGAAATGTGGGCAGATCTTGGAAGACCCATAATAGTTCACACAGCTGCATTCTGCACTATTTGCAGTCTCCAAACACTCTTCAAAGGTAGCCCCATGTATAAAATTACAGTCATGCACTCATAAGTGGGAGGAAATGGTTGATAGGAACAATGAGAAGACTAATAGTAATAGTAATGCAGCCTTAGTGAACAGTTTGACAGTGGTGAAGGAATTATTTGTTTAGCAGAGTGATGGTGTTTGGGAAAAACTGTTCTTGTGTCTAGTTGTCTTGGTGTGCAGTGCACTATAGCATCATTTTGAGGGTAGGAGTTGAAACAATTTATATCCAGGATGCAACGGGTCTGTAAATATTTTCACAGCCCTCTTTATGACTCGTGCAGTCCTCGATGGAAGGCAGATTGATAGCGATTGTTTTTATTTTCTGCAGTTCTAACTATCCTCTGAAGTCAGTGTCTGTCTTGTTGTTTTTGTTGTTGCTATTGTTTATTATTATTATTATTATTATTATTATTATTATTATTATTATTATTATTTAGATTTGTATGCTGCCCTTCTCCGAAGACTGCTGGGTTGCTTTTCCTGTGCTGTTTGCAGGGGTGGGGTAGTGAAAATGGAGCTCCACCCCAGAGCACTCAATTTGCAATGAAAGATGTTGAAAGAAAATGCAGGATGTCCTGCATAAGCCATGCCCACAGTGCGGTAGTAAAAATTTTGGTAGCCCTTCACTGGCTGTTTGTTACCATTGCAAACATAAATATACTGTTGCAAATACAAATATACTGTTTTCAGATATACCACAAGTAGCTGAGCATTTTTTAAAAAGACATAGACATTTCATTCACTCACATATGTAAAGCCAGAAACAATAGAACTAAATTGAGTGCTATGGCAAACTGACTAAATGCATTACCTTTTAGTTGACTTATTTTCTAAGACATTTGGAGGTGCTAATTTGTTGATGTGCCTGACTGGAAAACCATCAGCAAAATCCTGCCATGTACTACAGATTTTGAAGGCTGGCTGGCTTAGGCACTAAAGGAACCAGTCTGGAAGCATGTTGATACAAACAAAGACATTCCAGTCTGGCCAGCATTAGTTTCCTGCAGGCAAACTCAGAGTACAGTGTTTGACAAAGCTGGGTAGTTTGGAAGACATTTAATGCACTGGTGCAATAAAAAGCAAGCAATGTATTCATGACATCAGTGAGAGGCTATGATTCTATTCAGTATCCATAGCCTAAAGATTCTGGCTGGCCAATCCAGAAAAACACTAGCTACTAATTAGTCCTTTTACTTATCCCTGGAATAGTTAGCATGGGCTTCAATAGGAGGTACCTCTACATCCTGCCTACTTCCCTCTGTCATGCCTAACAAAAGCTTTTGGCTAGTGTATCAGGGAAAAAATGAGCCAATGACTCATTCCCTTCATCTAGCCATTGGCAACTCAAAGCTTACTGCAATACAAGTACATTAACCAGTGTGGGTGTTAAAATTTCTCTATCTAAAAATAGGCCAAATGAATGTCTACCAGGAAGGTCACAATAGTTTTTTTTTCTTTTATGTTTCTCCCCTTCAAACATTCTACTAGTGAACATATCTGGCACACTTTTTTTCCCCTTGCCAAACCAGAGTTTCATTTAAACCATGAGATTGTGCATATTGGCATGTGACTGTTATGTGGTGTCTATGTTTTCACATTCTGGATGGATCAGACGAGACATCTGATGGGCCTAAAGTTTTGGTGCAGAGGTTTTCTTCTCTCTGCTTGCTGACAAATGACATGATTTGTGCTCCCACAATATTTTATTTATTATTTTATTTATTCATTTGTCCAATACACAAATACATAGGAAGAAAAATAGACATGTAGTAATATATATAAGGGTAAAGTGAACTTAGAGGAGAGGATATATGAAAGAAAGAAAATATACAGTATATGATAAGTGAGAGAAAGGAAAGACAATTGGACAGGGGGCGAAAGGCACACCAGTGCACTTATGTACGCCCCTTACTGGCGTCTTAGGAACCTGGAGAGGTCAATCGTGGAGAGTCTAAGGGAGAAATGTTGGGGGTTAGGGGTTGACACAATTGAGTCCGGCAACGAGTTCCACGCTTCGATAACTCGATTGTTGAAATCATATTTTTTACAGTCAAGTTTGGAGCGGTTCGTATTAAGTTTGAATCTGTTGTGTGCTCTTGTGTTGTTGCGGTTGAAGCTGAAGTAGTCATTGACCGGTAGGATGTTGCAGCATATGATCTTGTGGGCAATACTCAAATCGTGTTTTAGGCGCCGTAGTTCTAGGCTTTCTAGGCCCAGGATTGTTAGTCTATTGCTGGAGAGACGGAGTAACGACACGGACACCAGAGCTGGATTTAAAATTGGGTCATTTTTATTAACATAAATTTGCATAATTTATTCAAATACTTTGCATAAATTAGCATAAACAACTATGACCCGGAAATGGACCTGCAGGGTCAAACAAATACTTCCGGGGCGGAAATGACGTTATGCCAGTAAACATTCCTGGGCAACTCATGGACGTATCTCGATGCAAGGTCCAGGTGAGGGCCAGGCCGTCACCTGTGACCTTTTCTGCCATGCTGTGCATGAGGGGGGTCCCACCGGCTAACCCGAATCGGGGAATTAAAGGTGCAGGACCCAAAGACAGGTTCCCCCCAGCTGCTCAGGCAGAAACTCCCTCCATGAGCTTGCGGAGAACCTGTCAATCATCCCCAAAGATGCCCAAGGGAGAACGCGCGGTTGCTAAACCACCCAATTTTCCGCCCCTAACCTGCCTACCCAAATGACCAAAGGTAAGCCAATTAACCTAATTAATGCAAGCACCCCCTAACCGCACAGCCATCACCCCAGTGTGGAATGGGCAAAAAAACAGCTCAGCTAAGAGGCAGAACTGCAAAAAATTCCCATTCGGCCCCCTAAGGGCGACCCCGAAGCACACTGCAAAATAGTGGAGGGCGGGCGGGTGTCTGCTCAGAAGCTCAGTCCGGGCGAAAAGGGAGAGCCCCGGGCCTGCTCGCCCTTATATAGGGCAAGCAGGCCCCGCCCGGACCAATCAGGGCCTGGCCAATCAGGCCCTGATCTCCCGAGCGAAGTCTCGCATCGCGAGACTTCGCCCGGGATCCAAAATGGCGGCCGCCATGAGGGACCGTGTCTCTCGGTCCCTCCAGCAAAGCCTGCCTGCCGGGTAAGTCCGGCGCTGCCCTTTTCGTAGGATATTCTGTTTTGAGTGGAGGAGTGAAGGGCTCTTCTGGTGAAATATATTTGGACATTTTCAAGGGTGTTGATGTCTGAGATGTGGTATGGGTTCCATACAGATGAGCAGTAGTCTAGGATGGGTCTGGCAAAAGTTTTGTAGGCTCTTGTGAGTAGTGTGAGATTGCCTGAGCAGAAGCTGCGTAGGATCAGGTTCATACTGGTCAAAAAGCAAGAGAAATCTAGGAGCAAACTGGTCAAAAAGGAAGATAAATCTGCAGCACAATATCAGTTTGTCTCCACCAAACCATGTCTTACTGAAAGAAAAAACATTCCACGATTTTCCCTCTAGGAACCAACATTTCATTAGAGGCAAAAAGAGTGAGAGATAGTTTTATTGTACAAAAAAAATCCCTTCACAAAAACAGGCAGTTTAACAGCCCAAAATGAAATGCACATGAAGAGTGCAAAGCAGTGTTGAAAGGGCATGTCCACCATCAAACTTATCTGTTGCTATGGAAGCATTGCATACAATGAAAAGAGGGATCACATATAACAGGATATTTTTGATGAAGAGCTGTTCTCATGCCAAGGCAAGTAAGATATGAGTGTGGGTGCTTAATTGCTTATCTTCTTTGTTTTATTAGGATTGTTAGCAATCATTCTGAAGTAAAAATGGTTCCAAATATCATTGTGAATATTTATAATTATATTATAAATATAATTATAAATAAATAGGACAGAGCAAATGCACATATTGGCAAAAAGAATCAGAACTCTAAATACAAACTGAATAATTAAATTATCACAGATAACACCCCCCCCCCCATTCGGTTAAGGACCTCAGAGTACTAATTACAAAAGTCCTAAGTGCCAAAGCCTACTGCAACAACATCGCCAAGAAGGCTTCAAGAGTTGTTAATCTAATCCTACATAGCTTCTGCTCTGGAAATCTCACACTACTTACCAGAGCATACAAAACTTTTGCTAGACCCATCCTAGAATACAACTCATCTGTTTGGAACCCATACTGCATCTCAGACATTAACACCCTCAAAAATGTCCAGAGATACTTCACCAGAAGAGCCCTGCATTCCTCCTCCAGTAACAGAATGCCGTATGAAACTAGACTTACAATCCTGGGCCTAGAAAGCTTAGAACTAAGACGCCTTAAACATGATCTAATTATTGCCCACAAGATAATATGCCTGTCAACGACTACTTCAGCTTCAACCAGGACAACACAAGAGCACATAACAGATTCAAGCTCAATATTAACCGCTCCAAACTTGACTGTAAAAAATATGACTTTAGTAATAGAGCTATTGAAGCATGGAACTCATTACCGGACTCAGTAGTATCCCCTAACCCCCAACATTTTACCCTTAGACTGTCCATGGTTGACCTCTCCAGATTCCTAAGAGGTCAGTAAGGGGCGGGCATAAGTGCACTAGAGTGCCTTCCGACCCCTGTCCTATTGTCTCTCCTATATCCCATATATCTTCTCTTCTATCCCTATATCTTTCTTCTATTTTCTCATTGATTATTTTATCCTATACTCTCTCTTCTATTCTTTCTCTAATTCTATTTCATCAAAGGTGTCCTCTATTACCTTCATTGTGTATTATTGTGTATTGGACAAAATAAATAAATAAATAAATAAATATGTTGTTTTATAAATGTAGGGAAATTGCTTTGGAATGAAAAGGTGATAAGTGATGATGATAGCTTCCACCCTAGAAGAAATTCATATGTATATGATTCAATCTTTTACTCAAAATAAATGTCCTACTTGAAAAACAACCTTTTTGTCTTTTATTTTTGCCAAAAGCTTCTATAAATTTTCTGTGTGAATGTAAAATGATACACATCACATTCCTTCCATCATCTGAGCATGTTCTTTACTCTTTTGAGTAAGTAGAGACTGAAAATATGCCAGAATCTTACTCCCCAGAGAGCATACAAAGCAGCTTTTGCACACTTAAAATTGCTTGTCACACAGTTGTTGCAGATCGGCAGATGAAGGTTAGAGTGCAATGCATACATATCCATTTAAACAAAACACAGCTGGCATTTATTTAATTTAGAGATGCTGTGTGTAAGAGGATCAAGGAGTTAATGAATTAAGGTGCTTTTATAGTACTTTTTTTTTTTACATCTGTATTTGTTAGAAAAATGATGCCTTCTTTTTCTCATTGAAAAGTTTTGGAAAGGTTCATTTCAGGAACATATGTATACACAGTGAAGAGCTGCCAAAATTTTTACTACTACACTGTGGAGCGTGGCTTATGCAGGACGCCCTGCATTTTCTTTCAACATCTTTCAGTGCAAATTGGGTGCTCTGGGGTGGAGCTCCATTTTTGCTACCCCACTGCATCCACCCCCCCGGTCCAGCAGCAGCCCACGCCAGTGTATACATCAGCTATATAATACTGGGCAGAGAATTCCAGATAAATTCAATTCAATTCAATTTATTAGATTTGTATGCCGCCCCTCTCCGAAGTCTCGGGGCGGCTCACAACAATAATAAAAACAATATTCCAGCAAAAACAAATCTAATATTAAAAAGCACATAAAACCCTATCATATTTAAAAAAGCAAACAACATATACATACCCAAACATAAATATAAAAAAGCTTGGGGGAAAGGTGTCTCAATTCCCCCATGCCTGGCGGTATAGATGGGTCTTGAGTAATTTATGAAAGACAAGGAGTGTGGGGGCAGTTCTAAACTCCGGGAGGAGTTGATTCCAGAGGGCCGGGGCTGCCACAGAGAAGCCTCTTCCCCTGGGGCCCGCCAAACGACATTGTTTGGTCGACGGGACCCGGAGAAGGCCAACTCTGTGGGACCTTATCGGTCGCTGGGATTTGTGCGGTAGCAGGCGGTTCCGGAGGTACTCTGGTCCAATGCCATGCAGGGCTTTAAAGGTCATAAAGATAGTGTAGTTAGTAGGCTTATTTTTCTATCCACACCCAAAATCAAGCCCAGTTCTGGGTGATAAGGCACTTTTCAGAAGTGGTTTGCCATTGCCTTCTTCCTATAAATGAGAGAAAGTAACTGACCTGAAGTCATCCAGCTGTCATTGTGCCTAATGCAGGACTAGAATTCATGGTTTCTAACAAAGAAGTCCTAGATCGAACCTCACCAAAAATATCACTTGAAGTCAAAGTCGCCAAATGGAGGCGGTCATATTTTGGGCTAGTCATTCTCTCTTATTCCAACATTCACTACAGGGTTGTTGTAGGAAAAACGTTTTATTTGTGTTTTTATTGCAACAATAAAAGCAGGACATAAATAAACAAATAAAATAATCATATATTTGAACCATGTGTCAGTTTCATTGATTCAATCTTTTACTCAAAATAAATGTCCTACTTGAAAAACAACCTTTTTCTCTTTTATTTTTGCCAAAAGCTTTTTTCCTTCTCAATATTGTACATCTTGATGTAAAGAGAAAAGCAATGGAAGTTTTTTAAGGAGGCCTAACCATCTGAGAAGGGCACTAGAGTGAAAACAGCATTTCAGAAATTAGCAACCAAAAATTCAGTAATTCTTAAGAAAGGAAAAGAAAATAACCACAAAGAACCAGATATTTGTTGTGTACCATCAAATATCTAATCTTCCCAATTACTCAGTCTGACATTATGCTATGTCATTTCATTTCTTTAAATGTATATTGTAGGCAACCAAGGATTTCTAAAGCAAAGCATTCTTTAAACATTTTAATGTTTCCTTTTATAGAATTATAACATAATCTCATTAAATTATTTTTTTGTCTTTGCACTTCAATACATTCTTACAAATCATTATCACAGTAACTCTCAGAAGTTTTTTGAGTATTGTAAAATTAAAAGGGATTAGAACATAACAAGACATTTTCCATTAACATCTTCATTATATTCTGTAGGAAGAAGCAATTTGGATTTGAAATGCATTACTGTTTATTTGATGAATTAACAGAGTAATTTGCAAGAATGGACAAGTTTGTTCCTTTAAAAACCATTACAGGTTAATTAAAATACTCAATTTATTCATTTTAAGTTACAGAACATTTTGTTGTATTAAAAAAAATAAGGTCAATTTTACCACTTTTTTTCAATTGTTTACACTTCCTTCACTCTCCTCTCATACTGACCTCATTCTTTTCCTACTGTCTTGTCTTACTTTCCTCACCAACCTTTTCATCTGAAAATTTACCTAAGAAAAGGGGATTAGTCAATTTCTAGACTTCCTGAGTAAATGAAAAGTGTATGCTACCCAGTATTTTGGGAATAATTTTATCTACTTGGAACAGTTTCAAAGAACTTTATCATGGTTGTGAACAACACAATCCAGTGGTGGGGTTTTTTGGGGGGGGAGGGTGGGGGGTGCATTCAATCATCCAAATGGTAAAAAAGTAAGGTTCTACCTTTAGGCAAGAAAAACAAAATGTGCAGGTACAGTATATGTGATACATTGCTCAACAGTAGTAACTGTGAGAGGGATCTTGGAGTCTTAGTGGCCAACCATTTAAATATGAGCCAGCAGTGTGCAGCAGCTGCCAAAAATACAACACAATTCTAGGCTGCATTAATAGAGGGCTAGAATCAAGATCACGTGAAGTGTTAGTACCACTTTATAAGGCCTTGGTAAGGCCACACTTGGAATACTGCATTCAGTTTTGGTCGCCACGATGCAAAAAGGATGTTGAAACTCTAGAAAAAGTGCAGAAAAGAGTGACAATAATGATTAGGGGACTAGAGGCTAAAACATATGAAGAATGGTTGCAGGAACTGGGCATGGCTAGTTTGATGAGGAGAAGGACCAGGGGAGACATGATAGCAGTGAACCAGTATCTCAGGGGTTGCCACAAAGAAGGAGTCAACCTATTGCAGAAGAGACGGAGTAACGACTCGGACACAACAGCTGGATTTAAACTTGGGTCATTTTTATTATAATAAATTTGCATAATTTATTAATTAAATTAGCATGAATTAGCATAAATTTGCATAAATCAACATACTTAACTATGACCCGGAACCAATGGACCTGCAGGGTCAAACAAACACTTCCGGGGCGGAAATGACGTAAAAGGTCAACATTCCTGGGCAACTATGGGCGTAATCGATGCTGGTCCAGGTGAGGGACCTCTCCCTCACCTGAGACCCTGCCATACACTCGCATGAGGGGGGTCCCGCCGGCTCACCCCTACCCTGGGACTTCAATAGCGGGACCCAAAGACAGGTTCCCCCCAAGTGCGCAGGTAGCACCCACCATGGTCTTGGAGAGAACCTGTCAATCATCCCCAAAGATGCCCAAGGGAGAACGCGCAGTTGCTGAAACCACCCAGATTTCCGCCCCTAACCTGCCTACCCAATGACCAGAGGTAAGCCAATTAACCTAATTAAATGCAAACACCCCCTAACCGCACATCCATCTCCCCAGTGTGGAATGGGCGAAAAAACAGCCTGGCCTAATGGGCGAGGCTGCAAAAAATTCCCATTCGGCCCCCGCAGGCGACCCCTAGGCACACTGCAAAATAGGGAAGGGCGGGTGGGTGTCTGCTCAGGCAACCAGGTCCGGGCGAAAAGGCTGTTTCCCGGCCTGCTGCCCCTTAAATAGGGCCAGCAGGCCCCGCCCGGACCCGACGTCATGCCCGGCCACGTGGGCAGGGCATTCCCGGCCGAAATCTCGTCTCGCGAGATTTCGGCCGAAAACAAGATGGCGGCCGCCATCTGAAGGGTCCGAGTCTGCTCGGCCCTTCAGCAACATCGCCGTGGGGCCGGTGAGTCAGCCGGCGTTATTGCAGAAGAGACGGAGTAACGACTCGGACACAAGAGCTGGATTTAAACTTGGGTCATTTTTATTATAATAAATTTGCATAATTTATTAATTAAATTAGCATGAATTAGCATAAATTTGCATAAATCAACATACTTAACTATGACCCGGAACCAATGGACCTGCAGGGTCAAACAAACACTTCCGGGGCGGAAATGACGTAAAAGGTCAACATTCCTGGGCAACTATGGGCGTAATCGATGCTGGTCCAGGTGAGGGACCTCTCCCTCACCTGAGACCCTGCCATACACTCGCATGAGGGGGGTCCCACCGGCTCACCCCTACCCTGGGACTTCAATAGCGGGACCCAAAGACAGGTTCCCCCCAAGTGCGCAGGTAGCACCCACCATGGTCTTGGAGAGAACCTGTCAATCATCCCCAAAGATGCCCAAGGGAGAACGCGCAGTTGCTGAAACCACCCAGATTTCCGCCCCTAACCTGCCACGGAGCGGGGGTCAGATCTCTATCTTGGCCCCCCGACTCCCCCCTCTATCTGCGCCAGCTCACGCAGAGACCTCTGCAGGTCCTGTAAGAAAATGGCGTTCCCCTGTTCTGACAGGTGAACGCCATCGGCCCGGTAAAGCCACGGCCGATCTACAGTGATGAGGGGATGGGCCACTACAATCCCCCCTAATTCTTTGACAGTTTTTCCCACGGCCTTATTCACCCTACGTCTAACCCGGTGGATGGCCCTAAGGGAAATGGCGTCCCTCCAAACGATCCGTGGGAGGATCTCTGACCACACCACTTGCGTGGTGGGCCATAACGTGCGAAGCCGCCGCAGGTCTTCGCGCGCCTGGACGATCAACGGTAGACCGCCAAGCAGGCATAGGTCATTGCCACCGAGGTGCAAGACCAGCCATCTGGGTGCGGCTATGGGCTGCCGACCACCCAGTCCCATCTGGGCGCGACCCTGGGTAGCCGCCCGCCCAGCAGCGCCGGGTACCGCCCTGAGATGCTGAGTACCCAGCAGCGTCGGTAGGAGGCCCTCCCACCGCATACCCCTCCGGCCCATCCAAACAACATTGACCCACCGTCCCAACGACAGCTGGGTCCCGATGGCACTTCTGGCTGCTGAGCGGCCGGCCCAGAAGACCATGCTGTGGCCACACAGCAGTGCCGTCGGTTTCTGCCTGGACTGGGAACCTGGAAGAGGACACACACAGAGAGGTTACCTAGCCTAAACCCTGCCCCGGATCCTCAGCGGGCCTAACATAACCCAAATATGCCGCTGACCGCCAGCGGCCGATCTCCTGAATCCGTTGGGCCGGGAGACCAGAAAGTGCCGCGCTAGTGGCGGCGCCGATACGGAACGAATGCGTTCCATAGCCGGCGGGATCCATGCCTACCTGAGACATAGCCTTAGACACTATCGCCCAGAATTGATACCGGGTCAGGGGGGAACCATCCTGGTGTATAAAAAGGTACCCACGCCCTGACCCGCGCAAAACACAAAATTGCTGCAAAGCAGCCACCGGGCAAACAGACTTATCGGTGGCTGCGCTAAGTTCAAGTCTAACCCCTCTGTGTAACTGATCTGTCTTGGAGTGTCTCACCAAAAGAGAGACACCCCCCTGTCTAAAGGTCAGATCAGCGAGCTGGAAGGCGCGGAGCGACAAGTCAGACTGTGAGGAGGCCATTGCCTCGCTGACCCTGAGGGCCCCAAAAAACATAACGCAAGTCGCTGCCCTGAACAGCCGAGCCTCGTAAGGAGAGGCACACAGACTGCCAAATGTCTGATTAATCAGAGACAGCTGCTGAACCGTCAGGGCCCGACGAGTGTCAGAGGGGAACCCCTGTCGCTCCCTCACCCAACCTTCCAGCATCCTCCGGATGCGAAAATCACCCGTAAAATCACCAAACCCCCCCGCCTTGGACAGAAAGGCGAGGCCGGCTAACCTAGCCCTGATAGTCCTCACTGAAAGGCCACGCCCCTTCAGCAGGACACAGAATGCAGCTAGGTGCTCAACCGGGGCAGGCCAGCAATGGGGGTAACCCTTACCCAGCCTGAAATCCCCAAACTCCTTACCTGCACGCTGATAAGCTCGCAGGGTGCTAGGAGCTACCGATAAGGCGATCGCCCTGGAGGCCTCGTCTCTCCAGCTCTCGAGAGCCCGCCCAGGCTCCACAGGTGGGCTGGAAACACCTCTGGCGACTCTCGGGCCCACGGGGCCAGGGTCCGAAACCTGGACAACTGACCACGGGACAAGGCGTCAGCCACCCCGTTATCTAAACCAGGGACGTGCCTAGCCAAAAACAAGGCGTTCAAAGACAAGGACCTGTGCACAAAATGGCGGACAAGCCGCATCACCCTATCACTCTTAGAGGACAGGGCGTTCACAACATGGACAACCGCTAGATTGTCACACCAAAAATGCACAGTCTTATCCCTGAACTGCTCCCCCCAGAGCTCTAAGGCCACTATTAAGGGGAAAAGCTCCAAAAAAGTTAAGTCCTTAACCAATGAACAGGCACTCCATTCCGGAGGCCATGCCGACCAGCACCACTGGTCACCTAACACTACCCCAAAACCGCAAGTCCCTGCGGCGTCGCTGCAGCTCCGCTTCCAAAAGAAGCTCCTGCCGCCAAAACGACAACCCGTTAAAACGTTCCAAAAACTCCCGCCACACGCAGAGGTCAGCCCTGACCCCTGCACATAGGCGGGTACGATGGTGGGGCAAACTTAGCCCCTTCATCGCATCATACAACCGGCGAGAAAAAGCCCTGCCAGGCACCACTACCCGACAGGCAAAATTAAGAATCCCAGCTAACTCCTGGAGCTGCCGAAGAGTAACCTTCCTGCAGCCCAGGACCGCCTCAAGCTTGGACCTGATTTTAATCAACTTATCCAGGGGCAATCTGGAAGATTGCTCCACTGAATCCAATTCAATACCAAGGAAGGTAATCCTGGTGGCAGGGCCTTCGGTCTTCTCGGAGGCTAAAGGCACCCCCAATTGAGCACAAAGGGCTTCGAAGTCCCGCATCAAAGCAAAGCATTGCTCCGATTGCGCAGGCCCGGCCATCAAGAAATCATCAAGGTAATGAACGACGGACCCCAGGCCACTCCGCCTCCTGAGCACCCACTCGAGGAAGGTACTAAAGCTCTCAAAAAGGGAGCAGGAAATAGAGCAGCCCATCGGCAATGCCCTATCCACATAAAACCCACCTTCGAAATGGAAGCCCAGCAGCTCGAAGTCGCCTGGGTGAATGGGGAGGAGCCGAAATGCGGACTTAATGTCGCATTTACCCATAAGGGCCCCCACCCCACACTCCCTAACCATAGCCACGGCCGCATCAAAGGATGCGTACCGGACAGAACAAAGCTCGTCAGGAATGAAATCATTCACTGACTCCCCTTTCGGAAAAGACAAATGGTGAATCAACCTAAATTCACCACTCGCCTTTTTGGGGACCACACCTAAGGGGGACACACGAAGATTCGGAAAGGGCGGCTCCGGGAAGGGCCCAAGGACCCTGCCCTCAGCCACCTCCTTTCGAATCTTAGCCCGTACAATGTCTTCATGTCCGACAACCGACCTGAGGTTGTCGGACATGAAGGCCCTCCTAATACCCACATAAGGGATCCTAAATCCCTCGGAGAAGCCCCTCAAGAGCAACTCGGCTCTCGGGCGAGGGTGGTAGTCGATCAACCAACCCTCAAGCACAGAAACATTAATTGGGCTGGGCCCCTTTTCCCCCAGCTGGTGGGGGAGGTTTTCCTGGACCCCCGCCCTTCTTCTCCGCCCCTTTCTTGGGGCGGGGACAGACTGAAGCCGCATGGGACCCCCCACAATTCCCGCAGGCATGCTTGTACTTACAAAAGGGACGAAAACACGCCCCTTTTGCAGCAAACTCATGACAAGCGGGCGAGGCCCCCTTGCCAGCCACACCCGGAGTCGCCTTGGCCGGCGAAGCCGCGCCAGGCTCCTCCTCCATAAAGTGCCCACTATCCGTGCGCTCACACCCTTCCTTCCCGGACATATGCGTGGCCCGGAACCACAGGTCCGGGACCACCATATCCCACGGCAAGTTAGGCTCCACCGACATCCTCATGCGGAAACCCTTATCATAATGGCGCCAGATGGTGCCCTTATATTCAAAGTGGGCCCTGGCAATCAAGTCTATATACTTAAACATGGCAGAGGCCATAGCCGGCTGCCGTTGGATCACCACCGACCCATAGGTAAGAAAGGCATACAGCCAGGACCTGAAGCATTTCGTTACCTTGGTCTTCTTCGTTTTCTCCCCCGGGACAATCTCTTTCTCCTGCTTGGGAACCTCACGGTTCAAAAGCGAAAAAAGATCCACGTATTCGCCCCGCCAAATAGCCTCCTTGACCGACGGGTGAAGGTGGCATCCTAGAGGGGTGGACGGCAGCCCGCACGGTATGGCCCCCGCTTTAATACAAGCGAAGGGGTCCCATACCGAGTTGGCCGCCACGCCAAAAACACCCGCCCCATGGGGGTAGGGGAAAACCGGGAGCGGGGGCATGACAGGAGGGGCCGGAGGAACCCACCCCCCTGCCCCTGGCACCGCTGGTGTCCCCGCAGGACCCGTCCCAGACAACGGAGCAGCGCTGGCCGCCGGCGGCCCCGGAGGAGGAACCGGCGGAGCCCACACCTGCCCGCAGGTGCCCGCGGGGGACCCCAAAAAGCTGGACCCACTCCCGACCCCCGCCGGGGGAAAACCCGGGGCGGGGGGAGGAAGAAAAGAAAGGGATGTGGTGTGTGGTGCAGCCTCACCTGCCCCGTACGGGGTTGAAGACATCCACGGGGGGCCCAATGGTGTGGGGCCTGGGAAAGCCGCCATCGGCCCTGCAGGGGCCTGCCGTCCGAACGGAGCCGGCTGCCCAGCCTGGGCCGCCGCCGGATCTCTCCCCAACGCCGCGGGCACTTGATCGCTGGACGCTCCGGGGACCGCACCGCTCCTCCACTGCTCGAGCTCATCGAGCCTCTCCAACACCCTGGCCCAAGACATAGCAGGAGAAAAATCAGGTTGAGGGGCAGGAGGCAACGAGACCACCCCCCCCCCTGTTCAGGGACCACCCCAGCAGTCCCCTCCCTGCTGGCCCGGGCCCGGGCAGAAGGCCTAAGGGCCCTCCTGGGGCGCGCTGCTGGCGGAGCCGTAGGAGCAGTGGCAGGCCTCTTCTTAGGAGCCATCACACTTTTTCCTTTGTATGCAATGAGCCACTAAAACCACCTAGGCCGAAACCCCCAGCACGAGTGGCAGGCCCAACTCCCCTACCACAGGGCCCACCTAGGGCCTGGGAGCCCCTGCTACCCCCTCAACCCCTTTATTGGGTATAATACTTCCAATTATATTTATATGGACACAGTATTTATTGCTTAGTGTATTATTACTATTGGCAAGCCTCCCTGCGCAGGCAGGCCTGAAAGGCCTGCAATCCAGGAACAACAACCGCCCAAGACCGGGGGCCCAGACCAAACACCCCCCCACCGCGCCCTCCTCCCAGCCGGGAGGAGGTTACCAGTCCCCCTCGGGCCCGAGGGGGATCGCTGAAGACAGCCTCCATGGAGAGGAGCAAGGCCTCAACGACGTCTTGAAGCAGGAAAACCAAGTAACAATGATCGCGCCTCAGATAAACCTCGTTGGCTTCGATCCTCCGCACTTTTCGCCCCCTCGGTAGGCCACAAAATGGCGGCCGCAACACGAGGGAGACCAAAATGGCGGCCGAGCAGCACCAAACAAGTGTCTGCTCAGGCAACCAGGTCCGGGCGAAAAGGCTGTTTCCCGGCCTGCTGCCCCTTAAATAGGGCCAGCAGGCCCCGCCCGGACCCGACGTCATGCCCGGCCACGTGGGCAGGGCATTCCCGGCCGAAATCTCGTCTCGCGAGATTTCGGCCGAAAACAAGATGGCGGCCGCCATCTGAAGGGTCCGAGTCTGCCCGGCCCTTCAGCAACATCGCCGTGGGGCCGGTGAGTCAGCCGGCGTTATTCTCTGAAGTTCCTAAGGGTAGGACAAGAAGTAATGGGTGGAAGATGAACAAGGAGAGAAGCAACTTAGAACTAAGGAGAAATTTCCTGACAGTTAGAACAATTAATCAGTGGAACAACTTGTCCCCAGAAGTTGTGAATGCTCCAACACTGGGAGTTTTTAAGAAGATGTTGGATTACCATCTGTATGAAGTAGTGTAGGGTTTCCTACCTAAGCAGGCTGTTGGACTAGAAGACCAGCAAGGTCCCTTCCAACTCTGTTGCTGTTGTTATTATTATTTGAAGTAAAACATTATAGTCAGGCATATTCAATCCATTCTTTGGGCAGAGTACATGATTCATTGAACAAATAGTGTGACAGATTGATCTATAGTGGTGCTTAAAAGTTTATGTACTTTTTTTGGATTTTCAACATTTCTGCGTAAATATGGCATAAAACATTATCTGTTCTTCATACACATTCTAAAAACTAGATAAACAGAACCGCTGACCTACAGATCTACAGTCAGCTTCAGTGGCCTGCAGTACAGCACTCTACCTGCTGTGATACCCCGGCACTTAAAAATGTATTAACATATTGTTTTATTTATCTGTGTGTATGTGTACACACAGTATATATATATATATATATATGAGTCGGGGTGGCACAGCAGGTAGAGTGCTATACTGCAGGCCACTGAAGCTGACTGTACATCTTTAGGTCAGCGGTTCAAATCTCATCACCGGCTCAAGATTGACTCACCCTTCCATCCTTCCGAGGTGGGTAAAATGAAGACCTGGATTGTGGGGGCATATACCAGGGTGATTCGACACAGAAATATGTAACCCCTCCTTGGTACAGAGCTGAAGGGATTGAATACTGTAGCCTAGAGGTTAATTCTCTGCCTTACAAGGCAAAGGTTGCAGGTTCAAGTCCCAGTGAGGGTATTGCTAGCTGATGAGGCCAAAATAAATATATATATATATATATACGATATATATATATATTTATATATATATATATAAATCTACGAAAACATATATATATATATATATATGTGAATGATGAGGCAGCAGCCATCTCGATCACCGGAACATAGAAACTTTAATAAAACCACTTAGCTTTCGTTAGCGTGCTGCTAACTTCGTCAGAGTTTTAAAATGCCGTGGGAGACAAACATCTTTATAAAGCATTACTCAGTCTGCTCATTGCCCGTGCACGGGCAATGAGCAGACTGAGTAATGCTTTATAAAGATGTTTGTCTCCCACGGCATTTTAAAACTCTGACGAAGTTAGCAGCACGCTAACGAAAGCTAAGTGGTTTTATTAAAGTTTCTATGTTCCGGTGATCGAGATGGCTGCTGCCTCATCATTCACGTATGTACCTGGAACTCGCATTTTTAGGACTATTCTTGATATATATATATATATATATATATATATATATATATATATATATATTTGTAGATTTTCATGGGTACAGGTATGAAGGTCTTGGCATATTCGGGTTTCTTCCTGTGTAAGTTTCAGAGATTTCTGGCAACGTTTTGACGAGGTCCCACTCATCATCTTCAGACTCGTGCTTTTGTCCTTGTGCTAGCATAAACACAACGGAAATGGCCCTGAAAATTAAGGAAGACTAAGATAGATCTATTTTGGCCTTATTTTGGTCTCTTTAGCTAGCCATACCCTCACTGGGACTTGAACCTGAAAACTTTGCCTTGCAAGGCAGAAAATTAACCTCTAGGCTACAGTATCCAATCCCTTCAGATACTCCAAAGCATAGAAGTTCATATTCATTTCTATACTACAATACATACACAAATCCCAAATGAGCTGACAGCAATATCAAAATGAGAAGGATTTGTGGAAAACAATGCAAAAAGGAGAAGCACTACTCCTTCTTTACACCTTCTTTAAATTCTGCTATGAGAAAACAATTCCATACAAAATACTACCTCTTTCTGATTTTATTACCTCTAAATTTTCAATTTTAGTACTTGGAATTGAATGATTCTCAAAATGGAAATAATATGGTCACAAAGAAGAAACTATCAACCTGCAATTCTAAATATAATTTTCAGAGTTCATATATAGTTGAAATACAAAGTAGAAGTGCAACGTATTTCCGAGTAAACATGATTAGGAATAATTAAACAGTCTGGTGGATATTTAAAAGCACTTTACTTTTCATAAGGACCCAGATTGTTGGGGGCAATGTGCTGACTCTGCAAACTGCTTAAAGCTCTGTGAAGCGGTATATAAGCCTAGTGGTATAAATATGCTCATCTGCCATTTAACAAATTGCTTTTACAATATACTTTTATTTAACAAATAGTTTCTATGATTGGTGTTGAAGTAACCTTTAATAATTTTACCTAAAAAAACCTAGAGTAACCTAACAGTTTAAATAGCAATTATTCTTTGGCTGTTGAGATGATAAGATAATTTGCACATGAACATTCCATAAAATTTTAAAAAAATGAAAGATTAAAATATATATGCTACAGGGAATAAAACTAATAATATTATCAATGAAGGTAACTCTATTTCAGTGTAATCCTAATTATTCCTTTAGACACCTTGGTTATGTTACTGGAATATAATTAGAGTGGCAAAGAATCTAGCAACACATTTTTATACTTTTACTCTTACATCAAAGTAAGCAAGTTACAATCTGTTTTTTCTGAGTTTTTCTATTCCTTTATTTTAAAATGTTTTCCATTTAAAAAAATGCGTCTAATTATATTGATTGTCTTCACACTACATTGACATTGCAATTCTGGGCTGGAAGTTTTATATATTTGGCCTTTGCAAGAACTTTCAACAAAACTTTAAGATGAGAGCAAGCTGGTACAGTAAACTAAATAGATCTGGCTTGTATGCAGAACTCCTTTTCACTTAACAAACTGCTAAAAGCAATCATCAGAATGAAAACTTTTTGCCTCATCCTTTGTTTAAAGATACTTTAGCTGTCTTTAGATCCAGAAATATTTTTAAAATGTGCTTATGTGAATGCATTATTCAAAAGACATCTTAAAGAAGAAATAAAAGATATGAAGAAGAGTAATTGGGAAGAATCTACAGAATGACAGAATGAAGAAGTAAAACAAATTATATCTCATGCAGAATACTGAAAAATAAAACAGAAGATTATTTACAAATATACAATAAATACATTGGTTACAATTAAGAACATAGACATGTAACCAATGTATTTATTGTATATTTGTAAATAAAAACTTTAAAAATAAAATAAAACAGAAGATGTGGTCTGGAAGACAAATGAAAATTAGAGTGGAAATGCAAATATTAAGCCAAGAGATGAAAAATGATCTCTTACAAAAAAGGGCTGCTGAAGTCTTGGAAAAGTTTTTGAGCTAAGGGAAAGAAGATATTGATGGAGATCAATTTCTCTGATAGTATCTTAATGTTAAATTAAGGATCAAGAGACTTTATTGCACTTGCTATCTCTGAGTCGATTGCCTATACACATAGAGTTTGAATGGACTAATGCAGTGGGACTCATTGATACAAAAGATAGTAAGTTAAAATAATAGTTATTTAAATGCGGGCACACATTCACATCAACAAGCTATTCTCTTCTGCGAAGACCAACTGGTTGGCATACCGGAAACCAGAAGAGAGCAGTTGTCCGATACACAGGCATGCAGTGGAACCCTGGAAAAACAGCTGGCCACTGCACACATGTGCATCAGCCATTTGTCCTCCTCTGGGTTCCAGCGCACAAATGGGTGCACACACATGCTCCAGTTTCCAGTGTCAAAAAGGTTAAACATCAATGGTATATACTGTATACTTAAAAAAAAAAAGAATGAAGAATGTTACAATATTGAGCAAAACTAGAATGTAAATTTGACTCGTTTGATGAAGATTAAAATAAGATAAAATTCTTCATGCTGAAATTGGATAAAAATGATAATCATTTGGGTGATTTATGAGGGGATATGAAAAAGTAAACTAGATAATTAACTTTAAAGTGAGTAAGCTGTCACTTGTTGTAAAGAGGATAGGAATCTTTCTTTCTTTCTTTCTTTCTTTCTTTCCCTTTCTATTTCTTTTTTAGTCCTACTTTTCTTTTAGTTTATATTACCTTTTACTATTTAAATAATAATAATAATAATAATAATAATAATAATAATAATAATAATAATAATAATTTTAAAAAGCCCGAAAAAGTGGTCGAAAATGAGCAAGCAAAACTACTGTGGGACTTCCGACTTCAGACTGACCGAATTCTGAAGCATAACACACCAGACATTGTGATCGTGGAGAAAAAGAAAGTATGGATCATCGACATCACAATCCCAGGAGACAGAAGAATCGAGGAGAAGCAGCTAGAGAAATTAGTGAAATACGAAGATCTAAAAATCGAGTTGCAATGACTCTGGCATAAGCCAGTGAAAGTGATCCCAGTGGTACTTGGCATGCTGGGCGCAGTACCAAAGGATCTCAGCGGACATTTGAAAACCATCGGAATTGACAAAATCTCCATCTGTCAATTGCAAAAGGCTGCTTTACTGGGATCGGCAAACATAATTCGCCGCTACATCACACAGTCCTAGGTGCTTGGGAAGCGCCCGGCTGGTGATGAACTACGAAATCCAGCATAGTGATCTCGTTTGCTGTGTTGTACTACAATAATAATAATAATAATAATAATAATAATAATAATAATAATAATAATAATAATAATAATAATTGAAAATGAGACTGCATTGGAAATAATATGTTGGAATGTCAGGCTTTTAAATTTGTTGTAATAGTATTCCCTCAGTATGTTTTAAAAGAAGAAATACCGTTCTCTTCCTATGTCTCATTCTGCCCAAGATAATTGGTTATTTAGACATCTGAGCTCTTTCAACTTTATTGTCATTTACTGTAGTTACTATCCAACATAAAAATTCAATGGTTTTTTTTCTGAATTATAACCTGAAATATGTACAGTATAGACCAGTGATGCAAACCTATGGCACAGGTGTCACAGGTGTCACAGGGAGCCATGTCTGGTGGCATGTGAGCTGTTGCCCTAGCTCAGTTCCAACATGCATGTGTGTGCTGGCTAGCTGATTTTTGGCTCACACAGAGGCTCTGGGAGGGCATTTTTGGCCTCCAGAGTATCTCCAGGAGGTGGGGGAGGGTATTTTTACCGTCCCACAACTCCAGGGAAGCCTTTGGAGCTGGGGAAGGATGAAACATGAGCCTACTTGGCCCACCAGAAGATGGTAAACAGGCTGTTTATGGCTTCCAGAGGGCTTCCATAGTGTGTGTGGGAAGCTCTTTTCACCCTCCCCAGGCATTGAATTATGGGTGTGGGCACACAAACATGTGCGATAGTGCACATGCACACTCTTTTGGCACCCGAGGGAAAAAAGGTTCGCCATCACTGGTACAGACTATATAGAACTGAATTGAATCATAAGGCTGGAAAGGACCTTGAATCTGCTCTCTAACAAACAATTTGGATTCAGAAAATAACTATCCTGCAACCTACAGCTCCTCCACTGCAAAAACATATGGACTACTCATCTTGACCAAGGAAAATCTATAGATGCAATTTATATTGACTTCTCCAAAGCCTTTGACTCAGTGGTCCATGACAAAAACTACTCCTAAAGCTCAAATCCTATGGCATCTCAGGAGCCCTTCACAGCTGGATTACAGCATTCCTGTCAAACAGACAACAAGTGGTTAAAATAGGAAGCACCATATCTACCCCTGTCCCTGTTAAAAGCGGCGTCCCCCAAGGTAGCATACTGGGACCAACTCCCTTTATTCTGTACATCAATGACCTTTGTGATCTCATTACAAGCAACTGTGTTCTCTTCGTAGATGATGTAAAACTCTTCAACACCACCAATAACACAACTACTCTCCAAAAAGACCTAGACTCTGTTTCTGATTGGTCTAACACATGTAAAATATTGGAGATCACTTCTTTTTTCTCTTATTTGTTTTAGCATCTGTTTTAGCACAATGATTTCTTTCTCCTTATTAATTACTTGTTGACTTCTCATATTCTTGTATATCTCGTCACACATGGTTTTCTTCGTGAATCTAACATGTACCTCCTGTGGCAATATATGCCTCTTTGCATAGTTTGTTTGCACCCTTTATATCTCATCTATGTGCCTATTCAATTCCTCTTCTTCAACTGGAGGCCTTCTAACAATACTTGTACCACTACCCTAAATAAATATTCTCTCCTCACTTCTGGAATATTTTGAAACTTCAAATGGAATGCAGATTTCTCCAATTTGAGATCAGCAATGTCTCCTTCCAAGTCTCTATTTATTATCCTCAATATTTCCTCTATTTCCTCTACTCTTTTTCTCTGTTCCTATCTAGCTTCTTCTATGACTTCTATTCTAATTCTAACTTCTTAATATTCCCTTTGACCTCCACAAAGTTTTTTATTGTCTCCTCATGGTTATGAAATGTTGTTACTTGTATTTAGGTCATTGTCTCTTGTAAATTATCATAAAATTTTGAATCCTGTCTAGTGAAGCCTGTTAGGGTTTTTAGTGTGGGAGTTTGTCCCTGTCTCTCTCTATGGCAGTCATGTCAGACAGGTCAAACAGAGCAGTTCCACCTACTCCCTTCTGCCTGTCACCTTCTTGGATCTTCTCCCATTAGTTGACCAATAATTATTATACTAATGGACCAATAATCCTTTACCTTTTTCCTTGTTCCTTATATATTGAAAGATTTTTGTTGTTGGTAATTTTGGAATTAGTTATCTCCTTCTGATTCTTAGCTTTCCTGATACCATTCTTGCAGAGTCAGGCTATTTACTGGTTACTCTTCTAGTTAAGTGGCCTTGATTCAATTTTTAAAATATATATATATATATATATATATATATATATATATATATATATATATATATATATATATATATATATATTTTGTTTCTCAGTCTGTCAGAGAGTTCTTCATGCAGACAGTTCTATATACTACAAACTCTTTCCTATACATGTTAAAGAGGTATATAAACTGGTATCCCTATAAAGGTAACAGATACAATTGAATGTAAACATTATTTAATGCTAGAAAAAGTTAGGTTAAAATTTATTTGGAATTTTACAGAACTATCTTCTGGGAATTCTCATTCCCACTTATCCACAGAAATTTTCATTTGTGATGCAGTTTATAAAAAAGGGTTATCCAGGACATATATATGAAAGAAAATTTAATGAAAAAAATTAAATTCATATAAATCAAGGATGAGCCTCAGTGGCACAGTGGATAGAGTGCAGTACTGCAGGCTACTCCTGCTAGCAATTTGGCAGTTCAAAACTCACCAGGCTCAAGGTTGACTCAACCTTCATCATTCCTAAATGAGTAAAATGAGGACCCAGAATATTGGGAGAAATAGCTGACTCTTTAAACCACTTAGAGACGGCTGTATATGAGTCTAAGTGCTATTTCTCTGTGTGTGTGTGTGTGTTTGTGTGTGTGTGTTTGTGTGTGTGTGTGTGTGTGTGTGTGTGTGCAATGTTTCTGGATTGTTATGTAGATTACTGTGGAAATGAGAAGGAAGAAACTTTTTATGGGAAATCAAAGTTCCACCCTGTATATCCTGATATAGTACACAAATACATGCACATGCGCACGCACGCACACACACACATACACATCTGAATAGTTCTCTAGTGACTGATTGCTGTAATTAGTTTTAAGCAAACTATTCACAGTGAATAATTCATCTGCTGACTTTTAGTCCCTTCTCAGATAGGAATTATTTATGACTATATCTTTAATAATTATGATCTGCGTCTTCATTTGCAACTAAGAACTTTACTCATACATATCCCATTCCATGTACTATTGAAACTTTATGTATTATTCTGGAATCAAGATCCTAATTTGAACAAATCTCCAGGCAAATTTATCCCTTATGAATAGGATATATCACTTTTTTTGGAGAACTGAAACGTACTATAATTTGAATAGATTTCATCTAATCAAATGAGAAACAATTGATTATAAATACAAAGGGTGCTGTTTTTCTTCTTATTTTCAGAATTTTCCATTTCCCAACTCCATTCATATATTCTAATAAATGCCCTAACTGGAACAGGAGCTTCAGTTTATGTTCCCAATCTATATTTATTAATTTGAATATCTTTTGTGAGCCCTCCAGAGAGTATAATGGTAGCAGAATGTCTAATTAAGTGTATTGAATCCTGTAAATCAAGCACTTTTAAAACTTCTGCTTTATTTCAAAAGAAAAAAAAACCCAGGCTTGATAGATTCAAAATGAAAAGAATCAGAAGTCAGGAAAAGACTTTTTCCCGAATGAAATCAATGCATGCTATCCTAGAAGAGCACCTTGACTTCCTTCTGGTAAGTATCCTAGCTTAGTTCTGCTGGGTTGCTAGGCAACATCATGCACAACAGTCATTATATCTGCACAATGAGTAATTCCTGATTTGTGAAATTCAGTGTCTGATCACACACTTCTGTGCACATGCATATACATACAACACCATGTTCCTCCTTCTTAAACTTTTCCCACAGTTCCCACTACACTCTTTAAAATATTCCACTGTTTGGGGAAGTCTGCAGTTATTTTCTTCCCACGGAATTGTATTTGGGGGAGGGGAATAGTTCCCAGTGTATGTATCTATATCAGGTCTGCCATCCTTAGCTTGGCGTCTCACTGGCATCCTGCCATCAAAGGTTAGGGGGTGGGGGCATAGGGGGATGAACAAATGGGCAATAAGTCAGAATGTAATGGGAAATAGAGGGGGGTAAATGACAACTTGACAAAAGCAGCTTGACGGAGAAGCTGAGAATCAGTATGTGCCAGCACTCAAGGCCATGCACTCTGAGAACTAATGTGAATTACCCCAAACATCTCAGCATTCTCAAAACACCTAGACAAATCTTCATTGGCCACAAATGAAATGGTCATGGGGCAGGAAGGCTGAGATGAAGGGAAAGCTTCTGTATTTTTTTTGGCCATGGGAAATTTAGTTCTAGCCTGACTTTACTGCAGACAGAATCTTTTAGTAAAAGAACCTATCACTTTAACCAAATAGAATTGATGGGTTTTTCTTTCTGAAGGGATTAGACTGGGGCAAGCTTGACAATCTACTTATTTGCATTATAAGTGGCAATGCTAGTGTTGTATTATTCTTCCTGTCTCCCCAATCTGCACTTAGCAAACTGAAGCAGTGGGAATAATACAGAAAGTCAGTACACCATTTTTGTTTTCACTTCTTGATGGTTTGCATTCCCAGTAGTTTGCTAGACTGCAACATGAGCTGAAATGGGCTTCCAAACTCCAGAATATTGCAAAATTAGAATTGCCAGCTGCAGATTTACGTAGCCTGGCTTGTGATCAATATCTGGATGGCTACAGATTCATAGTCTTGCATTAAGAACAAATTGTTTCTTTCTTTCTTTCTTTCTTTCTTTCTTTCTTTCTTTCTTTCAACTTATCTCTTTTCATTACTTTATCAATTTAATCATATAGATCAATTCCTACACATTTAGCTATACAGTACATACAATACTATTACTCTGTACTTTAAAATAATAACTACCTGCAGACATTTGAGAGTTAAGAGTTTAATATTCAACATTGTAATGTTTCCTGTTTTGAATCAGACTTATAGTATAGACAATTTCTATTTAAGTAGTTTACAAAAATAATGACAAACCATTGAAAACATGCGGGTCTCGCATTTCAGAGTGTCTTCCTGATCAGTCAGTGGTGTTAAGCTGGTGATATAAGGCATTAATATCTCATTGTTTATAAAGGTTATGTTCAGAGCTTATCAATCCCATGTTTGCACTTCACACTGTAGAAATGGATTTAGAGTTATGGAAGCCAATAACTTTAAAACCTCCAATATAAAAATTAAGCAATTTCTAACTTCCATGCTGCTTCAGTTAGTTTAATGTAAATATATTAAATAATAGCTGATGAAATATCATATTTTTATATATAAGGAGCGAGAGAGAGAGAGAGAGAGTGAGAGAAAGAAAGAAAGAAAGAAAGAAAGAAAGAAAGAAAGAAAGAAAGAAAGAGAGACTGAGAGATTTCAAGCATATTTATGTCACTTGCAACAATATATAATATATTGGTTATAATATAAGTAGCTGATACTGTTAGCTGATACTTGTTCAGACATCTGTATACAATCTGCCTGTTTCCTAATAGGACTGTCATAATGGACAAATTCTAGTTCAAGATTTTGTGCTCTATCTATCTATCTATCTATCTATCTATCTATCTATCTATCTATCTATTTATTGGATTTGTATGCCGCACCTCTCCGAAGACTCAGGGCGGCTAACAGCAATAACAAGACAGCATACAATAATAATCCAATACTAAGAACAATTAAAAATCCATTATTATAAAAACCAAACATATATACAGACATATCATGCATAAAATTGTAAGGGCCTAGGGGGAAAGAGTATCTCAATTCCCCCATGCCTGGCGGCAGAGGTGGGTTTTAAGTAGCTTACGAAAGGCAAGGAGGGTGGGGGCAATTCTAATCTCTGTGGGAGTTGATTCCAGAGGGCCGGGGCTGCCACAGAGAAGGCTCTTCCCCTGGGTCCCGCCAAGTGGCATTGTTTGGTTGACGGGACATGGAGAAGACCCACTCTGTGGGACCTAACTGGTCGCTGGGATTCGTGCAGCAGAAGGCGGTCCCTGAGATAATCTGGTCCGGTGCCATGAAGGGCTTCATAGGTCATAACCAACACTTTGAATTGTGACCGGAAACTGATCGGCAACCAATGCAGACTGCAGAGTGTTGGTGTAACATGGACATATTTGGGAAAGCCCATGATTGCTCTCGCAGCTGCACTCTGCACTATCTGAAGTTTCCGAACACTTTTCAAAGGTAGCCCCATGTAGAGAGCATTACAGTAGTCGAGCCTCAAGGTGATGAGGGCATGAGTGACTGTGAGCAGTGACTCCAGGTCCAAATAGGGTCGCAACTGGTGCACCAGGCGAACCTGGGCAAACGCCCTCCTCGCCACAGCTGAAAGATGTTTCTCTAATGCGAGCTGTGGATCGAGGAGGATGCCCAAGTTGCGAACCCTCTCTGAGGGGGTCAATGATTCTCCCTCCAGGGTAATGGACGGACAGATGGAATTGTCCTTGGGAGGCAAGACCCACAGCCACTCCGTCTTGTCTGGGTTGAGTTTGAGTTGGTTGACACACATCCAACAGCCTCCAGGCACCGGCACATCACTTCCACTGCTTCATTGACTGGACATGGGGTGGAGATGTATAACTGGGTATCATCGGCATATTGATGATACCTCACCCCATGCCCTTGGATGATATTGCTTTACCTGCAATATTTTATATATTTATTAATTAATCATCACTTTGACATTATAAGTGTATTATATTTCTGGTGAGATGAATTTCTAGTTTCTTAAACTTTTCATTTTATTTTAATGATCCTGTATTCCCTTACATCAAGATGCAACTGGGCATAGCTGAGCGTTTATTGGCCTTTTTGATGCTTCATTTCTTAAACCTGCGTTCACGTTTAAGATGCTTCATTTCTTAAACCTGCGTTCATGCCAATGCGTACATTTGGGCTTGCTGAAACTATACACAGTGGTACCTTTACCCAAGAACACATTATTTGCTTTTACATTGATTCCTATGGGAAAAATTGCTTCTACTTACAAACTTTTCTACTTAAGAACCTGGTCACAGAACAAATAAAGTTCTTAAGTAGAAGTACCACTGTACCTACAAAGTTCTGTTAAAATACTTTTGTTACTTATGTCTATTCCATATTCTTTTTCATCCCGTACTGCTGTCTTTTAGATACTTCAACAATGCTCTCCATGTTGCTTGCATTCCAGTATTGAAAAAGAACATCTGTTTGCAAACAGCCTTTATAAATACAGATTTGCATGCAATGGTTAGCTCTATGGAGACATCTGTTCTGCACAAATACACATGGTGATCATACTCTTACTCTTCTGATCAGTGTTATAGGAGAGATATTCCATTGACAAGATACATTTAAAGGGGATAAAACAAATCTAGGTCTAAAATTTCTCCCTTCCTGATATTTTCTTTCAGCATCTCCCTGTTCTTATCTGTCATTTTCATTTCTCTTGCTTTCTCCCCCCAAACAATTGTAATAGTTTTCTGTAATAGTTTAGACCTGCTGCAGAACAAATCTACATTAGTATTTTGCATCTTTGTTGCATCAAACTGTATCTAGCTGATAAAAGAAGAGGCAAAAAGAAGGATAAGAGCTTTCTTCTGAAGAGTGGCAGGATAGCATTAGCATCTACTAGTGCTGCCTGGCTACTTTCTGAATAAAAAAGAAGATTGGAGACAATGTAATCCACAATTGTTGGGTCTAACAAAAGGTTATTAAGAAGAATCACCTCTTTTGGGTGTGGACAAAGCATACAAATCTAGTAAATTATTATTATTATTATTATTATTATTATTATTATTATTATTATTATTATTATTATTGTTGTTGTTGTTGTTGTTGTTGTTGTTGTTGTTGTTGTTGTTGTTGTTGTTGTTGTAGTAGAAAATTTCAAAATTATCCAGTAATATATTAAATCAAATTCTCTATTTATTCTATAAATAAACTTTTAGTATAGTTAATGATAAAGGCATAAATGATCATTAGAAATGTTGTAATTTTTCTTCTGCATTGCTAACAATTCTGTCAATTCTAAAAACACTGCACTTGCTATGTGTCCAAGCCAATATCTGAAATACTTGTTATTTTTTACAATGTTACTAAAATTATATCTGGTGGGGGGGTTTTTAACCACTGTTCACACATGTATGCTTCTGATATTGATTGCACTGTTTCTTATTTCACTTACAGCTTGGTTTTTCAAATCTCAGCATCTTGCAATAATATTAACGAATGCTCTGAAATTGAAATGATAACCTCTGCAAAGCACTTAATTTAATAATAGATAGAGTTCTCTTTAAAGTCATTTGCAATTAATCACTACTTTGAAAAATATAGCGAATGCTTTATGATCTTTGGACATTTTACAGAAAAAGGAAATGACTTACAACTTCTATAGAGATTTATTATCCTCATTTCAAACGAGTATGTGCCTTATTTTTAACAAATGCAGCTAAACAATGGAATGATCCTGAAACATAGGTTAATTAAGTTACTATTTGTTTTCCGCCAACACATGGTTTCTGTCAGCAATTTTTGTTTCCGTATAATAAAAATGATTTCTTTCTCAAATAAAAGGCATTTTTATAGAAAGAAATTTATTGCTGTACTCTATTTTTTTCTTCATGGAAGGAAAGACAAGAAGAAGATAACACACACAACTGATTAACTCAGTTACTGTGATGAACAGAAGGAATAACCTTGCAGAAGAGCTGCAACCAAGATAATAATCAGATAAAATAAATTTGGTTCTGGAGTAGGAATGTAATTTAGGAATCTCAACAGATCTTCCTTAATATAAGCCAGCAGTATGTGGCAACAGCCAAAAAAGTTAACACAATCCTTGGTTGTATAGACACAAAATCAAGCAAAGTTAATTAATACCACTTTATACAACCTTGGTGAGACTACACTTGAAATACTGCATCCAGTTTTGGTCACTGCTTTACAAAAAAAATATTGAGACTTTGGAAAAAGTACAGAGAAGATCAACTAAAATGATTAAAGGCCTGGAGGCAAAAACATATGAAGAATAGTTGCAGGAAATGGATATGGTCAGTTTAGGGAAGGGAACGACTGGGGAGCAACATGATAGCAGTATTCCTGTATTGGAGAGGCTGCCACAAGGAAGAGATAGTCAACTTATTTTCCAAAGCACCAAAGGGTAGGACAAGAAACAATGGATGGAAACTAATCATGGAGAGAAGCAACTTGAAATTAAGGACAAACTTCCTAACAGTGAGAACAATTAACCAATGGATTAGCTTACCTTCTGAAGTTGTGGGTGATTCATCACTGGAAATTTTAAAGAAGAGAGTAGAGTGCTATTTGTCTGAAAATGGCATATAGTCTCTTGTTTGAATAGGGGGCTGGACTATAAGATCTCCAGGTCCGGTCGGGTCCTGTCCTGTCCTATCCTATCCTATCCTATCCTATCCCATCCCACCCCACCCCATCCCATCCATCTTTGGAGAGGGGCGGCATACAAATCTAATAAATTGAATTGAATCCCGTCCAGTCCCATCCCATCCATCTTTCTAATGAAGATAAGGTGAGAGAGTAAGGAAGTGTTTTGACTTGAAACATTTTGTTACTGTAGCCTAATAATAAAAATAGTATTAGCTTTATAATTTGGGTTTCACATAGTCTGGTCTATCTTGAAAGGATGACAGTTACAATAACAGTAAATGTATACTTGTAAGACACAAAAGACCAGGTTAGAGACAGATCATAACAGAGAAAAATCTGTTATTGCTAAAGAGTCAACCACAATTTGATGGCACATAATAAATAATAAATCATTTCCCTCCTTTCAGTGGCAAAATGCATGTAAATAGAAAAAGAAGCATACATGCAAGATGTAATCATCCTTCCATCCTTCCGAGGTGGGTAAAATGAGGACCCGGATTGTGGGGGCAATATGCTGGCTCTGTTAAAAAGTTATATTGCTAACATGTTGTAAGCCGCCTTGAGTCTAAGGAGAAGGGTGGCATAAAAATTGAATGAATGAATGAATGAATGAATGAGTAGGTAGGTAGGTAGGTAGGTAGGTAAGTAAGTAAGTAAGTAAGTAAACAAACAAACAAACAAACAAACAAACAAATAAATATATTATTGCACAGCATATGTTTATTAAGTCACTGAATTTAATTTGTTGACTTACTACCTGAAGATTTTATTTTGAAAGTAAATAGAGGGCTAGAACAAAGTTTGAAATATATAAAATATAATTGGAAGGTTGTAATCTAATTTTGTGGCAGTATAATTTCATCCTTTAATAGAAATTATTTACCATTCATTCATTCATGCAATTCATTACAGCCATCATCTCAATACAAATGACTCTGGTTGTACAATCATGAAACAAATTAAAACAAATTATCATCACATTACAATAATTAAAAAACACACACAAGAGAAGAGGTTATAATCCATGTTTTATAATGCATAAATGAAATGATAACTCAGTGAATGTTTAAAAATGACCTTGTTGATTAGCATCAGGGGTGGGCTACTGCCTGGATGGGGGGGGGACGCAGTGGGGTAGCGAAAATGGAGCTCCACCCCAGAGCACCCAATTTGCACTGAAAGATGTTGAAAGAAAATGCAGGGCATCCTACATAAGCCACGCCCACAGTGTGGTAATAAAACTTTTGGTAGCCCTTCACTGGTTAGCATGAAATGATTATCACTGAATGGTTTCAGAGAATAGGCACTGGTTGGATGACTTTTTTATATATATATTTAAGGCTCAAAAACATAAAATAAATCAATTGTTCGGAACATGTGTTAAGGTGTGTGCTGAGCAACCCTTGAGTTTTCGAGGACATGCACATAGAAATGGAATATTGCAGTAGATATGAGTAATTATCCAGTCACACATAGAGATACACTAAAATACGCGTAGTGTTTACTTTTAAGAAATAGCACAGTCCAAATAAACTGATCATACATGTTGAAATCAGTTAGTTTCTAGAAATACAATAAACTTCCTACCAGTTTGTCTTTGTCACATACATTCAACAAAGATATTACAGCTTACAAACACATCAGAATATCAGAGAGAATAACAGAGGATAACACGAAATCAGTATCAAGTCAAAAAGTCAATCACAATGAAACAATAGAGTAAGCCATGATCTCTAGCTCCCTCTTATGGCCACTTGCATCACTACAGCCAATCAGAACATAGTATATATTTTAAAGCTGATGTATATTACCTCAATTCATACAACCATACATTGTTGGCCTTTTTATATATTACCAACCCAACCGTTTGGACATAGTACTAACAATATGCTCAAAATAGATCCAATAACAATTAATACATGTTCTACCGGCATGTTTCAACCGTCCATAATTACAGAGTAATTAGTCCAGGAAGACACACACCACATGATAAAAGGAACACCCAAAAGAAACAGCTCCCTTTTTAAATGTCAAAGGGATTTTCTGGTACACACAAGGCACAGATCAAATGCAATCCAACTGCTCACCCAATAACTGGGAAATTGAGTCCAATTCTAAAGTCCAGAGAGTCCACACACAATCTTGAACAGCACAAAAACCACGATCTTGACGAAACAATGAATCAGAGAAGCTGCCATGAGGCTAAAACACCAGGCTGCACTTTTATCTGTAGCACTAATTACAGCAGCCCCACCCAACCACAGGTGGCCTCATTTTCTCTTGTAATAATCCTTCAGTTGTTGTCTCTTATGCATCATTCTACGCATGCGTGGATGTGTCATTAATTCTTGTTCAGAATCCAGGGATGATACAGATGATTGATCTCCTCCTGGGCTGTCTGCCAAACTCTCCTCTTCCCCGTCACTCACGCTTCCTTGGTCAGAGGAGGCTTCGTCATCAGATTCCATTGGGAGCAAAACAGGCCTGCGGCATGTGGATGTTTCCCCCACATCCACCTGCACATTCCTTGGGGCAGGAGCTGGGCCAGAGCTAACCACAACAATACAGAGCTAATCTATTTCAATTATATTAGAAACATAGAAACATAGAAGACTGACGGCGGAAAAAGACCTCATGGTCCATCTACTTCTGCCCTTATACTATTTCCTGTATTTTATCTTAGGATGGATATATGTTTATCCCAGGCATGTTTAAATTCAGTTACTTTGGATTTACCAACCACGTCTGCTGGAAGTTTTGAGAAAGATGACAAGATAGAATGACAACACATATTACAAATCTTATAATGTCTTGATTAATCTGATGCAAAAAAAGGTGAAGAAAATATTAAGGGTTAAACCCAGCTTGATGACTATTTGATCCGATGCATTATTATTGCCAATATCAATTTACAGCGCTGAAATTTTGTTGTGGTCATCCATTCAAATATTAAGTAGGCTTGGTTTGTTTTGGATCCTTTACAAGGTTGATTAAGTAATGCTATCTTCTAAAGTACATTCTTGTTAAGAAATAGTAATAAAATTTGTTCCTGAAACAATTTCAATAATAGACTTAAGTTTCAAATTGGCTAGAATTCTGGGATCTAGAGTCTCAGCAATGACATGTATTTGTCATTCAAATCCGTCCATAGAAACATGATTAAAAATGTATTAAGGTATTTCATACCTACTAAGGCATTTCAATGCAATGAAACAACAATGTGATATTTTCTGAACAATCAAAAGTATCATACTGCCTGACTGCCTATGTAAAGATGATCATATGAACCTACTATTACTTTTCATGATGATGTGTTTGACATTGATATAAACTGCCACTTATATTAAAAGAAGAAAAGAAAAGAAAATTGTGCAGGGAGCTGTGTATAATTAATTTTGTCTCTTAGCCCAGACTCTCTGATGATATTTAATTAGTTCATTAATTAAATTTTAATAAATGCAGTGATCTAAGAAGTCTCAGAGTATATAGAAATGGTGGAACAAAACAAAATAGTTTTAATTAACCTTTCCCAAAATATCCTGTTGAAAATGGACTGTTCATCATTTGCAATTTGATAAATCCCTGTCCTGCTCCATAAATCACAGATATTAATATAAACGTACGTATACCAAATGCAATCAATACTTTCACTTCTTCAAAACTTTTTGTTCAGTTCAGTTTAGATAACATTATCAATTTAGTAGTGCCTAACTGCAATTTATACAAAATTACATTTGAATTTTGAAGTATAAATAATCTTCTAGCTAAAGATCAAAGGGAGATAAGAAAAAACAAAGTGTGAAATAAATTGTTTTTTGTATCCACTTCAATGCAATGTGACGTCATGCACATATCTGCAGTATGTCCTTAAACTGCTCCTGTTATGGAAAGTCAACTTTCATAGATAGTTTAAAAGGCTTTCCTGAAAATTAAAAAGAGATAGACAAGATGATCCTTGTGATCCTTTCCAATTCTACACGTTTATCATTCTTGTAAGCTTAAGGAAATTCAGCACAGATTGGGACACTTTGGCAATTGCTTAGACCAAAGAGCAGAAAATCACATCCTCATACTGGAACATTCATTCGCTGTTGTGTCTTCCCACCTTTCTGTTTTTTAAAAAAAAGGAATTGATAATTGTTGTGGTTGGCTCTGGCCCAGCTCCTGCCCCAGGGAATGTGGAGGTGGATGCAGGGGAAACTTCAACATGTCACAGGCCTGTGTTATTGCCAACAGAGCCAGTTCAGAGTTTAGTTTCCTTGGATGAAGAAGAAGGTGGGAGTGACTCGGCAGAGGGAGGCTTGGCACACAGCCCAGGCAGTCAATCTCCCTTATCTTCCATTGATTCAGATGAAGATGGTTTGAACCAATGCAAGTGCAGAATTATGCATAGAAGAGACCAAGTAAGGACATATTACAGGAGATAAGAGCGGCCACCTGTGTTTGGGTGGGGCTCCAGTTATTAAGGCTGCTGCTATAAATAGCAGCATGTGGGTTTGGCCGTTGTGGAAGAGTATCTGATCACAATTCATCAGGAATCCTGTGTTGCTGGTGTCTGGACTTTGTTTGTTGATTTTTCACGCCCTTGAAAACAAAGCAGAGAAACATGTGTGTGTGTGTCTCACTTCGTTGGAAGAAGAAGGGGTGTGAAGTTTCTTCACAGCTGCTAGCTAAGTACTTAATGACTGCTTAAAGTTAATTGTACAGACTACCCGGTTGTTTTGGGACGAGTGCTCTTTGCAATACAAAAAGAGTGCTTAGTTTATTTTGAATTTTGGGATAAAGAACATTGTTTTGAATATATATATTACAAGAGGCTAACTCAGGGGAGAGAATTGTGCTTCACTGTGAACAGCAAATGAAGCTCAAACCATTGTGGCATCATGTTAGGCCTTGTGGTCTTAGAAGAAAAAATGCAAAAAAACTATAGTAGATAGGTGGAAGAGAGGATCCATAATGGCCTATCATTTTATGCTATTCCTCCTTCACCTAGCTCCAGCTAGAATCTCCAGAGTACTGGTAGATCCTTCAATTGAAAATTGAAAACTGCAAGAGATGCAATTCCAACTCTAACCAACAGAGCTGCACACTATTGAAGCAACTGAAAGATATTTCGTAAAATTGTGACTGGGTTTCACCATCAATGCCACCACTGTAGCTAAAATACTCAGTCTCTTGCCACTCTTGGCCAGGAAAATGTCAAAATGCCTAAGACCAACAAAAAGAAATCATTGTGGAGCAGGCAAAACAAACTATAAGATATTTTATTTATTTTTATTCATTTGTCCAATACACAAGTACATAGGAAGAAAATAGACCTGTGATAATATAAAAAGGGTGAAAGTGGGCTTAGAGGAGAGGAAATATGAAAGGAAGAGAATATATAAGATAGGTGAAGGAAAGGAAAGACAATTGGACAGGGGACGAAAGGCACACCAGTGCACTTATGTACGCCCCTTACTGGCCTCTTAGGAATCTGGAGAGGTCAATCGTGGAGAGTCTGAGGGAGAAGTGTTGGGGGTTAGGGGATGACACAATTGAGTCCGGTAATGAGTTCCACGCTTCGATAACTCGATTGTTGAAATCATATTTTTTACAGTCAAGTTTGGCGCGGTTCGTATTGCGTTTGAATTTGTTGCGTGCTCTTGTGTTGTTGCGGTTGAAGCTGAAGTAGTCATTGACTGGTAGGACATTGCAGCATTGCAGTATTGTGGGCAATACTCAAATCATGTTTTAGACGCCGTAGTTCTAGGCTTTCTAGGCCTAGGATTGTAAGTCTATTTTCGTAGGATATTCTGTTTCGAGTGGAGGAGTGAAGGGCTCTTCTGGTGAAATATCTTTGGACATTTTCAAGGGTGTTGATGTCTGAGATGTGGTATGGGTTCCAGACAGATGAGCAGTAGTCTAAGATGGGTCTGGCAAAAGTTTTGTAGGCTCTTGTGAGTAGAGTGAGATTGCCTGAGCAGAAGCTGCGTAGGATCAGGTTAACAACTCTAGAGGCTTTTTTGGCGATATTGTTGCAGTGGGCTTTAACACTCAGGTGCAAAACAAGCATGGGCTTATCCTCTGGCAATAGAACCTAAAGGCAGTCAAATCCAAATCCATACTGAAGGAATTCTAAACTTCCATTCCTTCATATGAATGCATCCAGGTCACAAACTTTCCATGGCTTCTGTTATCTTTACCATATTTACTTATTTTGGGATGTCAAATTCAAGCAAAAAGGCCAGCTAGTTCTTAGAAATAATCGTTGTTTCCAAGAATGTTGCTGTAGCCTTCTGCATGAGAGACAATGATCATAACCATTAAGCCTTTTCAGCACTGCTGTTAAAGTGATGCTATAAAAGACATTAGGGATCGAAAAACTCTTTACTTCATTGAAGAGGCTTTCTTTTCTCTAGAATGTAGGTTAAGTACTGTTTGTCTCACCCAATATGTAAGTAAATTGACCCAGCAAAACCGACAGAAACTGTCGTAGAGGAGAAAATAATGCTAAAATCACATTGAGAAAACACACCAAAAAGTCACATTTTCACTGAATAGATACTGAATGCAGGGCAACCCTGTTAAATTTCTGCCATCATGTTTGTTATCTTATTTTGCCATGCATTAACAGAGTAATGTGAATAAGTCCAGGGTTAGAAAGGAAATTCTAGCAACACATATCATTTGTCCCTATTTTGAAATGTCACAGTTTGAAGAATTGAAAGCAATCTTATTACCAGAATATAGAAACATAGAACACTGACGGCAGAAAAAGACCTCATGGTCCATCTAGTCTGCCCTTATACTATTTCCTGTATTTATGTCAATATTATGACAAAATCTGATTATTCTTAATCTAAAAATCTGTCTGTTAAAGATACTTAGAATAAAAATAGATAGATACAAACCTTAAAAAATACCATATAGGAATCCAGGTAAATACATATGTAATCAAAAAAATGCTTCACTAATGAAGCTGTATTTATTTATTTATTTATTTATTTATTTATTTGCTTGCTTGCTTGCTTGCTTGCTTACTTACTTACTTATTTACATACTTATTTATTTATTTACTTATTTACTTATTTACTTATTTATTTATTTACTTACTTACTTACTTACTTATTTATTTATTTATTTTCTATGGCGCCCTTTTCAAGGCGACTCAGGGCAGTGTACAACATTAAATATAACAATATATACAAAATTAATAACTATAGAATATGAAAATTTACTAAAACATTTTAAAAGACCCCATGTACACCAACACACATTCATCTAATCCAATTATATGTCGTATCAGCCGGAGACAGTCTTATTACTCATGGCCCCCATTCCCGCCAGCAAAGGTAGGTTTTTAAAGCTTTTTAAAGGCCAAGAGGGAGGGAGTGGTACGTATCTCTGGAGGGAGTTTGTTCCAGAGGACCGGGGCCACCACAGAGAAAGCTCTTCCCCTAGGCCCCGCCAGTTGACATTGTCTGGCTGACGGGACCTGGAGAAGGCTGACTCTGTGGGACCTAACTGGCCGCTGAGGTACATGAGGCAAGAGGAGATCCTGAAGATAATCTGGTCCTAAGCCATGTAGGGCTTTGTAGGTCATAACTAGCACTTTGAATTGGGCCCAGAAACCAATTGGCAATCAATGCAGCTCGTGAAGTGATGTTGAAATGTGGGCAGATCACGCGGCTGATTTTTGCACAATTTGTAGTCTCCAAACAATCTTCAAAGGCAGCCCCATGCAGAGAGCATTGCATTAATTTTGCTCAATAAAAAACTATAAAAATAAGTAAATTTTAAACTCAAATAATATTAGTATCAGTCTATTAACGTGAGCTAAGAACTGAACATTAACCAAGCTTTACAGCAATCTTTTTATAAACTGGTTACTGGTTTCCTTTGCAAATGAATCGCCATATGTTCATATAATCATTCAATTATAAGGTCAGTAAAATATTTATACAAATAATATTTAATAAAATAAATAACTTCTATTGTGATATTTCCTTTTAACTCGATATACTGTTGCTTTTCCTTGTTGATAATAATCATAATATTTCCAGAGTGCTATAAAATATGGAATGACATCTTTCATCTTTAATTCATCTTTCTTTTTATTATGGCATGTATTGCAAATATCATTTTAAAAGCCCATGGGTTAGTGTTGTCTTTCTTGAAAACATCTTTTTTAATGTACAACATTTCCCAAGCCTCAACAATTATCATTAATCATTGATCAGGCCAGTTACTATTTATTACTGTATCATTTATTCTATTAAATTCCATGGTTTTCTAAATATTTAATCAATACTATGTAGTTATTTTGTCTTTGTAATATTTCATACTTTACCGCAGCGATCACTGGTATAACTCTAAATATAACACTTGCAATATGTTTGAACAAATGGGAAGAGTGGGAATTAATTTGTGATAAACAGTATGTTCTTCATTACAGTCTTCAGTGCATCATCTGAAGGCATCATCAATTAATGAAAACTGTAAAACAGACAAATATTCATCACAGTATTTTATTTTACTTGAGACCAAGTAAAATGCGTTGTACTTTATTATGTTATTTGTTCTTCATTGGGTCCTTATTAGAAAAGGAATGTGAGTATATGTGACAATATCACCATCCCAGAATAATAATTTGCAGTTAGACTATGGTATATACAATAACTGTTAGAATTTTTTTATTTATTTAATTTATTTATTTATTTTGTCCAATACATGTTCTGTCTGGGTTCCCCCAGACCTCAACACCAACTGGAAAAAACAGCCAGACACTCTGGTAAAAGCCAAAAGTATTTTATAACTGGAAAAAATAAGCACAGAGGAAAACCTGTTCTTCCCAACAGACAGGATATAATACGGTACAGCAGGGTCCTGATGTCCAGTCAATGCAGCAAGCTTCTTGCTGGCACCCCCCCCCCCCCAAGGTTTCAATAGTCAAAGGCACAAACCAGGATTCCAAGACGCCAAAGTTCACAGTCAGGTCCCACGACTCTCAAAGATAAAACTCCACAAGCCAGGAAGGGTGGGTCTGCCTTTTAGCCTTTCCCAAGAGCACCACACCCAAACCCAGCTGTTGCCACTTTAATGCTGAAAGTATTTAGCCAATTGATTCCGTCTCTGAGTAGCTCTTCGTTGTCGCAGATCAATTATGGCTTGTGCACTTTCCTCTAAGGAATCCAGGCTGCTTGCTGGGGAGAGCTCCCCCTGGTGGGACTCTGGCTGTCCTCCCTCTTCTTCAGCCTGGGATTCCTCCTCCTCGTCTGTCTGCACCTCCTGTTCCTCAGCCTCTCCCTCTGAGCTGGAAACCGACAGAAGGTCAGCCGTTCCCGGAGGGGCCTCAGACGGAACCACAACAATACACAATGAGGGTTTTAGTGGGTATATATCTATATACACATAGTAAAATACATGATGAAGGTTATAGAGGAGATACTCATAGTAAAATATATCTAAGAAATAATAGAAAAGAAGATAAAGTAATAGAACATATCAATGAAAGAACAGAAGAAGAAATATAGGAATAGAAGAAAGGTATAGGAGATATAGGAGAGTAATAGGACAGGGGACGGAAGGCACTCTAGTGCACTTGTACTCGCCCCTTACTGACCTCTTAGGAATCTGGATAGGTCAACCGTAGATAATCTAAGGGTAAAGTGTTGGGGATTTGGGGATGACACTATTGAGTCCGGTAATGAGTTCCACGCTTCGACAACTCGGTTACTGAAGTCATATTTTTTACAGTCAAGTTTGGAGCGGTTAATATTAAGTTTAAATCTGTTGTGTGCTCTTGTGTTGTTGTGGTTGAAGCTGAAGTAGTCGCCGACAGGCAGGACGTTGAAGCATTTGATCTTGTGGGCAATACTTAGATCTTGTTTAAGGAGTCTTAGTTCTAAACTTTCTAGGCCCAGGATTGAAAGTCTAGTCTCATAGGGTATTCTATTTCGAGTGGAGGAGTGAAGGGCTCTTCTGGTGAAGTATCTTTGGACATTTTCAAGGGTGTTAATGTCTGAGATGCGATATGGGTTCCAAACAGATGAGCTGTATTCGAGGATGGGTCTGTCAAAAGTTTTGGAAGCTCTGATAATCAGTGTGAGATTGCCAGAGCAGAAGCTATGTAGGATTAGGTTTACAACTCTTGAAGCCTTCTTGGTTATATTGTTGCAGTGGGCTTTGGCGCTTAAATCTTTTGTTATTAGTATACCAAGGTCTTTAACCGAGTGGGGATTATCTGTGATAATTTGATTATTCAGTTCGTATTTGGAGTTCAGATTCTTCTTCCCAATGTGTCGGACAGAGCATTTGCTAGTTGAGATTTGGAGTTGCCATGTGTTAGACCACTCAGAAACAGCGTCAAGGTCTTTTTGGAGAGTAGTTGTGTTATCGGTGGTGTAATGCAATGAGATACATCAATATTTTCAGAAGGATTTTGCTTAATGCAATGTTGAAAATTGTCTGGTTTCTTTAAGAAATTGAAGTCATTTTGAAGTTCTACCTTTTGTTGTAAAAATTACAGGGTTTTGTGTCAGTTTGATTGGAAGCTCTGCGGGTGATATTGTATGGATTGGCTGCACTCAGCAGCAGGAGGCTACTTGTGCCATTCAGAGTTTCTCAGGAAGATAGTTAAGGAAGACAGTTCTCTTATTCCAAAACAATTTAAAATTTTGTTTTTCGGAACTTCCCATATAATGCCTTAAAAACCTCTATTATCAATCTCTATGGATTCAACTTAGAGAGACATGAAAGAGAAAATGTACGATTCAATCACGAATCGCATATGCTTATTTTTTCCTTGCCATCTGTATAATAAATAAACATTAAAAAAAATGAAAGAAAACTAAAGACATTCACTGATACCTATATTCATACATACAGCTACAAAATATTTCTTTTTTCTCTCTTAAAAGAAACACTTCATATTATGTAATCTTTATCTAACATAATTTATTACACATGGAAATAGAAAAACCTGCAGGTTGCTTGAGATGAATCATATTTTTATTTATTTATTTATTTATTTATTTATTTATTTATTTGTCTGTCTATCTATCTATCTATCTATCTATCTATCTATCTATCTATTTGATTGATTGATTGATTGATTGATTTGTATGCCGCCCCTCTCCGGAGACTCGGGGTGGCTAACAGCAACAATAAAGCAGTGTACAATAGTAGTCTGATGTTAGAAATAATTAAAAAGCCCATTAATATAAAAAAACCAACCATACATACATACATACCATCCATAGAATTGTAAAGGCCTAGGGGGAAGTGGGTCTCAATTCCCCCATGCCTGACAGCAGAGGTGGGCTTTAAGCAGCTTACGAAAGGCAAGGAGGGTGGGGGCAATTCTAATATTTGGGGGGAGTTGGTTCCAGAGGGCCGGGGGCCGCCACAGAGAAGGCTCTTCCCCTGGGTTCCGCCAAGGGACCCGGAGAAGATCCACTCTGTGGGACCTAACTGGTCGCTGGGATTCGTGCAGCAGAAGGCGGTCCCTGAGATAATCTTTTGAATATGTTGCAATTAGAATACACAAGCATGTCCTCCAAAACATTTTTTTTAAAGTATTGTAAAAATAACCTATCTTGGCTTCAGGGGTTTGACCCAAAGGAATCTTGACATTACCCTTACATTTTTATTTTATTTTAGACAGATATTGGTGCTATTTTCCTTCATTTGCTTTCTGGGTTTTATTTGGCTTTGTTTGCTTTTCCCATGAGAAATCTGCTGTTTTGCTGGCGAAAGGACATCCAATATGTCTCACAGTTTCATCTTCAGAGCTATGGAATTTACTTCTCTTAAGCTACACGTCTAAGAGATGATTACTATAAAAATTGGCACAGCATACAAAAATGTTGAAACTGGCTGTATCTTTGAGAACCTGCAGTGATATTGTTAACACATGTCAATCAGAATCTGGGCATTAGCCTTATATTGATTTTACTGCCCTGTTGAGCTTCAAGTTCAGTGATACTCACTAATAATGGTACATGTAATCCTTTTTTCCTTTGGTGCTAATCAGCTGTCTGTCTAACTTTAATTGTCATCGGTGACAAAAATGTATACCAAAATAAGTTTATATAATACAGTATATAAAAAGAAATGTAATACTTATGCTCATCGTTTCATAACAGTGAACAATTAGCAAAGTTATAAGTATTAAAAAATTTGCACAACATAAATTTAAAAATAAGAAGTATTTTTTAAAAAGTAATAGACATTGTTATGTAACTATAAATTAAAAATTAGAAGAATAAAATGCTCCTTATTCCTGGAGAGAGATTCACAGAGTCAAGCAGGTATCAAGCAGGGAATTGACTTGGAATATGGAGACACAAGAGCCAAGTCCAACCCTCCTAGAATGCTGCTGAACCTCATTTAGTTTGGCTTAAATGCAAATTACAAATTAGTGTGAGAAGATTCCTGTATTATAGGTTAGGAATGAAAAATAAAATAGCTAATTGATCTCTTCATGAGCCGATTTGATTGAGGGGAGGGTTCTAACTTACCTTGCCGCCGGTTCTCATGCACATGGACAATGCTGTTTAAAAAAAAAAAAATCATAGTATTTTTTTAACAAAACCTATAATTGGAATATAGGTATTCAAACAACCAAACAAGCCAACCTGTCCCCAAAAATCCAAAACAAGATGGCAGGACATGTGCAGTGCCAGAAACTCAGCTTCTGAACATGCACAGAAAAAAAACAAACTAAGAAAAAATTCCAAAATCTTTTTTTCAAAAAAAATTTCCAAAAAAAAGATGACGGCACCGACAGAACTGACTCTGTGATGTCACCAGCTGTTTGATACCTGGTTCTAGAGAACTGATGAAAACTGGGAGGAACTGCAGTCTGCATTGGTTGCCGATCAATTTCCAGTCACAATTCAAAGTGTTGGGTATGACCTATAAAGCCCTTCATGGCATCGGACCAGAATATCTCCGGGACCACCTTCTGCCGCACGAATCCCAGCAACCAGTTAGGTCCCACAGAGTTGGCCTTCTCCGGGTCCCGTCAACTAAACAATGTCGTTTGGCGGGACCCAGGAGAAGAGCCTTCTCTGCGGCGGCCCCGACCCTCTGGAACCAGCTCCCCCCAGATATCAGAGTTGCCCCCACCCTCCTTGCCTTTCGCAAGCTCCTTAAAACCCACCTCTGTCGTCGGGCATGGGGGAATTTAAATTTTCCCTTCCCCCTAGGCTTATAGAATTTATACATGATATGCTTGTATGTATGATTGGTTCTTTAAATTGGGGTTTTTTAGATTATTTTTAATATTAGATTTGTTCACATTGTCTTTTTTATTGTTGTTAGCTGCCCCGAGTCTTTGGAGAGGGGCGGCATACAAATCTAATAAATACAAATACAAATACAAACCTATCTCTCATTTGTTTGCAATGCTCTTGACAAAATGCAAATCATAACATTTTGGTAGTGTCCAGCTTATCTATCTTGTTCATTGGATTATTTCAAACATTGTAATTTTAGCAATATAATTTTCTACCAAAATGTTTTCATAGATTTTTACGGGCATATGTATGTAGATTGTTCTGTGTTCGGGTTTTACCCCATTTAATATTTTGAGTGTCTATGTGACGTTTCGGTGAAATCACATTCGCCATCATCAGGCTGAAGTTGTTGGCTTCATGCTGCTTTGAATATAGCTTGGTCATAATATAAACTATATATTGTGACACAATAGATTTATCCTAGTCTCCCTTAATTTTCAAATTTAGCAAAAACATATGACACATACAGAATATAATTTGTCGACTATGAATAAATTAACTGCCTTGGAAACGGCTCTGGGTTGGTCTGGGAGGCAAAAAAAAGGAGCTGTGATGTTCCTTCAATATACCAGGATGATTCAACACAAAAAAACATGTAACCCTTCCCTGGTACAGAGCTGGAGGGATTGGATACTGTAGCCTAGAGGTTAATTCTCTGCCTTATAAGGCAAAGGTTGCAAGTTCAAGTGCCAGTTGAGGGTATGGCTAGCTGATGAGGCCAAAATAAGGCCGAAATAGATCTATCCTAGTCTCCCTTAATTTTCAAATTCAGCAAAAACATGTGACATATATGTATATGTGTGTGTATATATATATATATATATATATATATATATATATATATATATATGTATATGTATATGTACATATATCAACTGCTGGTTAAATGTGACACATTTGTCATTGTTATTCATTTTGAATTAATTCTGCTCTCTATGTTTTAATTTCTTCTTTTAGATAAAATAAAGTATTGGTTTTGCTCCAAATATATATTGTAAATGTATTAATCTTCCGAGTTATAAATATGGTTATCATCAATTGAGATAAATGTTCCAGCATTGGGTGTGTTTCTCAATTTCAATATGTAGCATGATTTAAGATTTTAGGAAGTCCATTAATGTACCATTGAAATGTCTGAATTTGCTCCTAAATGACTGGTAATTGAGACTTATAGGAGGAGAAACATGCTAAAGGCTAAGAGTAGAGTTTCTAGTTGCAAGGACATTAGGCAAAGTCAGTCTGAATTAAAAAGAAAGAAAGTGGTTCAAAGTAATATTTAGCCTACAGTCATACTGAAACATTTCTCAGAGCATACACTCCTTCTCACAACAGAGTTGTGAGAATAAATGAACGGAAGGTGATGAAGGTTTTTGTGAGTCATGCCATATTTTGGAAAAAGTTCTATATCAAAATAGCAAATATAAAACTTTTAAAAAGTTATATTCTCCAGTTAGAAATAGATTAGTCAAGTGCTTATAACTTAGGAACAACCTTGCTATATTAAAGCAAATGTCATTTCACTCACCATCTGTTTATAAAGCATTTCCAAAACTTATTTCATGTTATTCAGAAGCAAGTATGTACTAGATATAGCAGAATTATTTCCATAAACTTTTTACTGAGCAGAGTGCGCGCGCATAGACATAGACATATATACCATCTCTCTCTCTCTCCCTCCCTCTCTCTCTCTCTCTGTGTTTGTGTGTGTGTGTGTGTGTGTGTGTGTGTGTGTGTGTATGAAGAAATGACAGACATGATCCCTGGAACTTTAAAAAGAAAACATACTAAGCTTTCGTCAGCCCCTGTTGATATCGTCAGAGTATAAAATCCCCATTGAGGAGATTTGGGGAATCCTCAATTATGGTTTATGGGAATCCTCCATTCTGTATACTTAGATATTCAATTTATGATGGAGGAGAAGGCCAACAACACACTGGTCTTCCTGGATATGCAAATCAACTGCAATCCAAATGAGAGCATCGACACAGAGAGGGACCAAAAACTACAAGAATGGATCACATTTTGCGCAATGAAAACCATTGCCCTAATGAGCATAAAGTCAGCTGTATTCAAACACTATTTAATAGGATACATACCCATTGCAGCACACTGACGTCCAAAGTGAAAGAACGGAAACATCTCCTAAAAATGCAAGTTCCAAGTGTAGTTATAGAAAAAGAAACAACAGACATCATGATCTTTTAACTTTTAACTTTTAAATTTTTTTATTATACTAAGCTTAAATATGTCTTATTTATAATTATAATATAATTACTTATTACATCATTTATATATTTACATGTGTGTGTGTGTGTGTGTTTGTGTGTAAAAAGAAACATCTCAACAACATGAACAAATGTGATGATACCTCCCGCCTACCAGACATCTGGAAACTAGCTCTAGTCAACAAACGAATCACAACCACAACACTATCAAGTCAATCAAACTAACCAAAATGTGACTGCATCAGCCAATAAAAATCTTACAACACAGTCATACAACCCACTTGCAGCAGTTGAGCCAGCATTCCACACACCTCCCCACTATTACAGAAAATCAGCAGCTACAACCACACCTTATTCACAGCAGCATGAAGCCCAAAACGTCAGGCTGAAGATGATGAGTGTGATCTCATTGAAACGTCATAAAGACACCCTTGATCTTAGCTGGGAAAAGATCCAAATGCACCAAACTTACATGTGTATGTATGTGTGTGTGTGTGTGTGTGTGTGTGTGTGTGTGTGTATACCACCAGCATGCCAGCCATTAACACACACACAAACACACACACACACGGGTTTCTACTGGTTCGGACCAGTTTTTGTCTGAACTGGTAGTGACCTGCTGTTGATGAAACAGTGATGTCACTGAATCAGCTCAGTTGGTGCTGGTCGGTGGGTGCCACCATCTTTTTTCTTTCTTTTTTGAATTTTTAAAATTTTGTTTTGGATTTTTAAAAACTTTTGTTTTTATTTTTTATTTTCCACTGTATGCACCGAAGCTGAATTTCCTGCACTGCGTGTGCATCACCATTTTGTTTTGGGCTTTTTTGGGGGGTGGGGGTTCTTCTTCCTGGATCAAATATATGGATTATATTCCATAATCTTGAAAACTGAATCATTCGTTTTTTGCACTGGGTTACACTCCTTCCATTTGACCTTAGTAAAATCTACATCCTTGCACCATTATGGTGTTTATGTTGTATGCAATAATAGCCGCCCCGAGTCTGCGGAGAGGGGCGGCATACAAATCCAATAAATAATAATAATTTGTTAGTGTGATGTTATTTGGGATCCAGCCTCACTAACATTCACAGGAATGCACAATATCCATATTAATTTTTACCAGAGTGGACTTGCATGTTATTTTATTATTTATAAAGTTATAATATTTTGTTATGATTCTTGTATGATGCCTTTCTTCTTGTAAACAAAAATGTTTATTTTACATCTGGGAATAATTAATACTGACAAAAATTCAGAAGTAGGCTTCAGGGAAGAGAGAACTACAGTTGCTATTTGATTTTGCACCATTTGCAGATCAATACATATGAAGTACTGATTTACAACTAAATATAGCTTTTTTTATTGCAAAGAACTCTCTGATTTTCTTACAAGAACACTTATGGAACAGGCTCAACATTTCCACTAATGACAAATTTCTTTCTTTTTGTTAATAATCATATATTGCATCTCATTCTGATATAGAATGAGATGCAAGAATCTCAACTTTTAAGTGAGTGATATTGTTGTTTGATATTCATTTTTAATCTCTCTCCTCAAATATCTAAAGATCTAGACATATGCATTCTGAAGATGGAAAATGGTTATTAATCCTATGCAGGCATAGTTGGGAGAATGAGGTAAAACCATGAAAGGGACAGAATATGGTAATAAAAATCACAATGAAAACCATGACTGCATCTATCCTTTTTTTAAAAAAATGTCCGGTATACATCAGAACCCTCTTGATCCTCTTGAGAATGCTCATAGCTCTGTCCCAGTGTTGTCAGGATGATCAAATGGTAAAAAGCAAATGTTTTCCTATGATGTTTTCCCCAAAATAAGATCTTATATACAAACTTAATTGGTTCCAGGACGAGGTTTGTAAGGTGAAAAGTTTGTAAGATGAAACAATGTTTCCCATAGGAATCAATGGAAAAGCGATTAATGAATGCAAGCCCAAAACTCACCCCTTTTGCCAGCCAAAGTGCCCGTTTTTGCGCTGCTGGGATTCCCCTGAGGCTCCCTTCCATGGGAAACCCCACCTTCGAACTTCCATGTTTTTGTGATGCTGCAGGGAAATCCCAGCAGGGGAATCCCAGCAGTGCACAAACGGGTGCTTTACTGGCAACGGAATTCCAGAGGTGGGGTTTCCCAGCGACGGGAGCCTCAGCGAAATTGCAGCATCACAAAAACACGGAAGTCCTCAAAACCCTACCTCTGGACTTCCGTGTTTTTGTGATGCTGCAATTTTGCTGAGGCTCCCCTTGCTGGGAAACCCCACCTCCGGACTTCTGTTGCCTGCGAAGCACCCGTTTTTGCACTACTGCGCAAAAATGGGCGCTTTGCCGGCAACAGAAGTCCAGAGGCAGGGCATCCCAGTGGTGGTGGCTTGGGTTTGTAAGGTGAAAATAGTTTTGTAGAAGAGGCAAAAAAATCTTAAACCCCGGCTTTGTATCTCAAAAAGTTTGTACGATGAGGTGTTTGTAAGACGAGGTATCACTGTATATTTTTCTGCTGAAAAAGGCCCCTGGTCTTATTTTCAGGGAAGATGTCATTCACTGGCTCATCTACTATCAGAGGTGTTTAGGAACTTGTTTGTCTGGCGAGGCCAGCAAGGCTTTCCCAAAGGCCTCTGTAACTGATAAGAGCTCCAGGTCGATCTGGAGCTCTGTCATTGGCTACAGAGGCCTTCAGGAAAGCATTGCCAGCTGCAGAAGAAATGGACTGAGGTGTGCAAGACCTGGTCACAACTGTCAAAAGAAATTAGTAATGCAGCTCCACCCTGTTAGCATATAGCATGGAAAAAGGAGATGGAATGTTGAACGAGCGCTAATTTGTATATTGGCTTATGGCCAGTTGTGGCAGTTGGAAGATAGAATTCTGGAGATTCGTATGCTGACTGCTGGTGAATCTGCATCATAGAGAGCAGATGTATAGAGAAATATAGTTATGCTGTCAAGTTGTTTATTTATGTAAATATGAAACCAGTTCAATGAAAAAGCTGGCGGGGGTAGCTAATACCCTTGAAGACAAGCTCAAACTACAGAAAGACCTGGACAGACTAACATAGTGGGCCCACACCAACAAAATGATGTTCAACATCGACAAGAGCAAAGTCCTTCACCTAGGTAAATAAAAACCTGGACACACATATAGCCTCGGAGAAACCCCATTTAGCAGTAGCGACTGTGAAAGAGATCTTGGAGTCTTGGTGGATAATCAACTAAACATGAGCCAACAATGTTCAGCGGCAGCCAAAAAAGCCAATACAATCCTAAGCTGCATCAACAGGGGAATACACTCCAAGGCCAGGGAAGTCTTAATACCACTCTACTACGCCCTGGTTAGACCATACCTGGAGTACTGTGTTCAGTTCGGTCACCACACTTCAAAAAAGACATTGAAACTCTGGAGAAGGTGCAGAAAAGAGCAACGAAAATGATCATGGGACTTGAAATGAAGACTTACGAAGAGAGACTGCAGGAACTGGGCATGGATAGCCTAGAGAAAAGGAGGGCCAGAGCGGACATGACAGCAGTCTACAGGTATATGAGGGGTTGCCACAGAGAGGAGGGGATCACTTTATTCTCCAGGGCACCGGAGGGCCGGACGAGGAACAATGGCTGGTAGCTGACCAAGGAGAGATTCAACCTGGAAATAAGGAAGAACTTCCTGACGGTCAGAACGATCAACCAGTGGAACAACCAACCAGCGGACGTTGTGAACTCCAATACTCTGGACATTTTTAAGAGGAAATTGGACTGCCATTTGGCTGGGATGCTATAGGGTTCCTGCTTAGGCAAGGGTGGAGTAAAGCTCATATTAGTTGCACATGAAAAAATCAAGCTAGAACTTACTTTCAAACTAAGTCGTATTTTTGGGAAACCAAGTATTTTCTTTTAACAATTCCAAAACCTATATTTGGAACACAGGTATTCAAACAACTAAGCAAGCCAAATGCTATAAATATTTTGGCGTAGTAGTCTAACTCTCCAAAATCAACAAAGGTTCGATTTAATTATGTGTCTTTCATGTCCATTAACAGTGCTTCTTCTATTTTAAGGTTACACCAGAGATAGAAAATATCTCTCCATCCACAAGAACAATTAAATTATTCAGCAAAAAATCTGCTGCACTATCCTGTGGGACACAACTGGAACTCAATTACAGTTTTACTCCTTATGAAAATGTAGAAGGAACAAAAGGTATTTACTACATTCTTTCTTGTTTCTAACCTTGAAATATGTGCCAAGTGTTGCTCTGAGACAGGACACAGCTTTGCTTGGAATAGACAGCGACTGCTTGAATACAGTAGTCATCAAAGAATTTTATTTACCTTGATAAGGTTCAGTTTATTCCTTGCGGATCTGCCTTTGCTAAAATATGGACTTCTGGAAGTTGAAGTCCACAAGTCTTAAAGTTGCCAAATTTCGGGATCCCTACTACATACTATCCAATACCTTGTAGCAGGCACAAGTTAATATCTTGTTATCTCAGTGTTTTGATAATGTTATCAATAAACTATGCTCTCAAGACTTTGCATTTGATATTTTCCTAACTTCAGAGCCAAAGAAACAACATGATATTTGATAGACCATACTAATAAAATCAGCAAAACCAAAAGAACACCAACTACTTAGGGAAAGTAAAGTAAAATTTACCTATTATAATTTCTTAAATTGTAAAAAGTTTCTATACTGTTCTGTCGGGCTCTCTGGTAGAATCCTCCCAAAAATTCACAGGTACAAATTTCAGACACACACACATTTGAAAATTCAAAACAATGTTCTTTATAATAAAAATTCACTTAAACTAAGCCCTCTTTTGGTATAGCAAAGAGCACTCGTCTCCAAACAAACTGGTAATTTGTACAAGTCCCTTATCAGTTCTGTGATACTTAGCTTGCAGCTGTGAGGCAATTCACAGTCCTTCTTCTTTCACAAAGTGAAACACACTTTGCTCTGGTTTAGTTTCAAAGCGGGGAAAAATCAGCACACGAAAAGTCAAAGTCAGTAAAGCAGTCACGAAACACAACGATCAGATAATCCTCCACAATGGCCAAACCTCACTAATTACCACAGCCCCACCCAACCACAGGTGGCCTCTTTTTCTTTGATAATAATCTCTCAGTTGTTGTTGCCTATGCATCGCTCTCCGCATGCGTGGTTGTATCATTAACTCTTGTTCTGAATCCAAGGAGGAGCTAGATAATTGATCTCCTTCTGAGCTGTCTGCCCCACTCTCCTCCTCCCTGTCACTCATGTCTTTTTGGTCAGAGGAGCCTTCATCAGCAGATTCCACCGGGGGCAAAACAGGCCTGCAGCATGTGGATGTCTCCCCCACATCCACAGTCCTTGGGGCAGGAGCTGGGCCAGAGCTAACAACAACATATACTATAACAACCATCTCTACAATTAAAACTATAACAATCTTCTCTAGAGTTTGCTTTGGTGCTTTCTCTTCAGCACTCTTGCAAAGCAGATTCAGCAAGATCAGATTATGCCTGCATACCTCAGACAATACTGAGTCTATTGGTTGCATTTTATAAGTTTAAATTTTTTTTTCTACCCAAAATATGGCATGTGGGATTTTGAGCCCGACTAGCTGCTGTACTGATATGAGTCAGCAGAAGGAGGGAAGAAAAACTGTGGAGGAATAGGGTTCAGATATAGACTTTAAGTGCAGCTGTGCTGTCATGTGGGAAGAAGAATTGCTCTGGCTGCTAGCCAAGACTATTATGGGCCAGGTGAAGAAAAAATTCTCATTGGCCAAGCATAGTATATAGGTGTTGCAGATTAAAATGGGGAGGGGGGGGTGACCTTCTCAATTACTGAGAGCCATGCTGCTGATTTCAATTTTAAAAGCAGATAAAGGTATAGGAGTAGAAAGCTGAGACATGTTATTTATTTTATTTTTATGTATTTATTTATTTATTTATTTTGTCCAATACACAATGAGGGTTTTAGTGGGTATATATACACACACACACACACACACACATAGTAAAATACATGATGAAGGTTATAGAGGAGATACTCATAGTAAAATATATCTAAGAAATAATAGAAAAGAAGATAAAGTAATAGAACATATCAATGAACGAATAGAAGAAGAGATATAGGAATAGAAGAAAGGTATAGGAGATATAGGAGAGCAATAGGACAGGGGACGGAAGGCACTCTAGTGCACTTGTACTCGCCCCTTACTGACCTCTTAGGAATCTGGATAGGTCAACCGCAGATAATCTAAGGGTAAAGTGTTGGGGGTTTGGGGATGACATTATGGAGTCAGGTAATGAGTTCTACGCTTCGACAACTCGGTTACTGAAGTCATATTTTTTACAGTCAAGTTTGGAGCGATTAATATTAAGTTTAAATCTGTTGTGTGCTCTTGTGTTGCTGTGGTTGAAGCTGAAGTAGTCACCGACAGGCAGGACATTGCAGCATGTGATCTTGTGGGCAATACTTAGATCTTGTTTAAGGCGTCTTAGTTCTAAACTTTCTAGGCCCAGGATTGAAAGTCTAGTCTCGTAGGGTATTCTGTTTCGAGTGGAGGAGTGAAGGGCTCTTCTGGTGAAGTATCTTTGGACATTTTCAAGGGTGTTGATGTCTAAGATGCGATATGGGTTCCAAACAGATGAGCTGAATTCGAGGATGGGTCTGGCAAAAGATTTGTAAGCTCTGGTAAGTAGTGTGAGGTATAGGAGTAGAAAGCTGAGACATGTTGCAGACTTATTTGTGTTCCTTTAGGCATCAAGGCAGCAAATGTCTTTGCAAAGACTATGGGGAAAGTTGGTGGCTGCAGGGAGACATCACTATGCAATGTGCTGATCCAGTTCAGGTTGTTCAGTTCAGCTTCAGGTATCAGTTCCTTACTCCAGGAAAAAGACATTAATCAGAGGCTTCGGCGGGGGGAGGGGAGGGATGTGTAAACCCAGACGGAGGGATGCACTAAAACCCATGGCAGTCAAGGATAGAGAGAAATGGTGCCTGAAATCAATGTCTGGAGACTTCAGGGAAGTTCCAGACTCCGCCAAAGATTCAGGGGAAAATGATGTAGCATTCAACATCTAGGCTGACATTCCCTTCTTCTCTCTCTTAGTGAAATGCTGAGGAAAAGAAGAAGTTGGTAGCTAAGCAACTGAGAGATGGTTGTTAAGGGAATAGTCTTGGTAGAGTGGCAGAAAAAGTTAGAAACTGGAAAGTTTGGATACTGTTGTAAATAGTTTTTCCTTAATTCCTGTAAATTGATGTACAAAAAAATAAAGGAAACAACAACAAAAATCCTCCATAGGATTTTTTTTTTCTTTCATAATTTTTTTTGGACGCTATTGTTTTCCTTAAAGCCATACACATATATTTTTTTAATTTTTTATTTTATTCATTTGTCCAATACACAAATACATAGGAAGAAAAATAGACACGTGGTAATATAAATGAGGGAGAAAGTAAACTTAGAGGAGAGGATATATGAAAGGAAGAGAATATATAAGATAGGTGAAAGAAAGGAAAGACAATTGGACAGGGGACGAAAGGCACACCAGTGCACTTATGTACGCCCCTTACTGGCCTCTTAGGAACCTGGAGAGGTCAATCGTGGAGAGTCTAAGGGAGAAGTGTTGGGGGTTAGGGGTTGACACAATTGAGTCTGGTAGTGAGTTCCACGCTTCGATAACTCGATTGTTGAAATCATATTTTTTACAGTCAAGTTTGGAGCGGTTCGTATTAAGTTTGAATCTGTTGTGTGCTCTTGTGTTATTGCGGTTGAAGCTGAAGTAGTCATTGATTGGTAAGACGTTGCAGCATATGATCTTGTGGGCAATACTCAAATCGTGTTTTAGGCGCTGTAGTTCTAAGCTTTCTAGGCCCAGAATTGTTAGTCTATTTTCGTAGGATATTCTGTTTCGAGTGGAGGGGTGAAGGGCTCTTCTGGTGAAATATCTTTGGACATTTTCAATTTAACTGAAAAGAACCTACAGTCACATCATGGTAACACTAAGACAAAAAACAAAAACAAAACCAAAACCTCATCCCATGCCTATTCGTAATCCCTTTTAAAAATTGCTCAGTTAAGCAGGGAAATGTTACATGTCACTTCATAACAGTTAGAGATCCTATTCAGTTACCTATTGCCAGATTCTGCTATATCTATTATGATAAGATAAAAGGTCACCATTAGGTCACAATGTGACAAATATGGATATATTCATACTTAGGGATGATAAAATATTTTTCTTTGTGTATAATTTTATTAAGTTTAATCTAATAAAGACTTTACTCTGATGTTTTGGTGTTGTTAACTGTAAACTGATAAGAGCTTTCCCGAAATAGATAATGATGTGAAAATCTAGTTGCAAGGCTCTATAACCAAAGGCTGCCAAGAAACAACAATTCATTGTTAAGAATGAGAAAATAAAATCCTCAGAGGAAATAGATGGAGACAGCTGTTAGACAGAGTGGGAGTCTGAATCAGGGCTCTCCTGTCAGGTAAAGATTGTCCCAAATGAAATTCAGAAGATTTATTTAGTGTATTGCATATAATGTCAGGGAAATCAACAGATGTTAGATGCACAATGAAGTCCTGGCGACCTAAATTGTTAGTTCACTCTGTTTGGCATTTATACACCTATCCTTGGTAGACTTACTTTATTTGTTTGTTTGTTTGTTTATTAATTTATTAATTTGTTAATTTGTTAATTTGTTAATTTGTTAATTTGTTAATTTGTTAATTTGTTAATTTGTTAATTTGTTAATTTGTTAATTTGTTAATTTGTTAGTTTGTTAGTTTGTTAGTTTGTTAGTTTGTTAGTTTGTTAGTTAGTTAGTTAGTTAGTTAGTTAGTTAGTTAGTTACTTAGTTAGTTAGTTTGTTTGTTTGTTTGTTTATTTATTGGATTTGTATGCCGCCCCTCTCCGAAGACTCGGGGCGGCTAACAACAATAATAAGACAGCATATAATAATAATCCAATACTAAAAACAGTTAAAAACCCATTATAACAAAAACCAAACAGACATACAGACATACCATGCATAAAATTGTAACGGCCTGGGGGGAAAGAGTGTCTCAGTTCCCCCATGCTTGGTGGCAGAGGTGGGGTTTAAGTAGCTTACAAAAGGCAAGGAGGGTGGGGGTAATTCTAATCTCTGGGGGGAGTTGGTTCCAGAGGGCCGGGGCCGCCACAGAGAAGGCTCTTCCCCTGGGTCCCGCCAAATGGCATTGTTTAGTTGACAGGACCCAGAGAAGACCCACTCTGTGGAACCTGCAGGGACAGAGATGAGTTCCTGACAATTCAGACCAGTTCCAAAGAGCCGGTAGTAAAAATAGGGGCTGGTGCTCTAAACCGGCAATGACAGCAGCCTGGCCACATCCCTGAACAGGTCTCCGCTCACTCACCCTGCCTGCCTGATGTTTGCTCACCCTCTTGCCTGCCCCACCCAGCAACTACTTGAAGAATTTAGCTATGTAGTTCTGCTCACTGCTACTGGCAAAGGTAAGAGCATGGGCCAGTGGGTGGGCAGGAGGGAGAACTGGCAGGGAAGGGAGAACTGGAAGAAGTCTGATAGCAATGGTGAATGGTAGCACATGGGGAGGGAAGCACCTGGCAGATCATGGCACCAGAGCCCTTCATAGAAATATAAAAACACAGAAACATAGAAGACTGACGGCAGAAAAAGACTTCATGATCCATCTAGTCCGCCCTTATACTATTTTCTGTATTTTATCTTCGGATGGATGGATGTTTATCCCAGGCATGTTTAAATTCAGTTACTGTGGATTTATCAACCACGTCTGCTGGAAGTTTGTTCCAAGCATCTACTACTCTTTCAGTAAAATAATATTTTCTCATGTTGCTTTTGATCTTTCCCCCAACTAACTTCAGATTGTGTCCCCTTGTTCTTGTGTTCACTTTCCTATTAAAAACACTTCCCTCCTGGACCTTATTTAACCCTTTAACAAATTTAAATGTTTCGATCATGTCTCCCCTTTTCCTTCTGCCCTCCAGACTACACAGATTGAGTTCATTAAGTCTTTCCTGATACGTTTTATGCTTAAGACCTTCCACCATTCTTGTAGCCAGTCTTTGGACCCGTTCAATTTTGTCAATATCTTTTTGTAGGTGAGATCTCCAGAACTGAACACAGTATTCCAAATGTGGTCTCACTAGCACTCTATATAGCGGGATCATAATCTCCCTCTTCCTGCTTGTTATACCTCTAGCTATGCAGCCAAGCATCCTACTTGCTTTCCCTACCGCCTGACTGCACTGTTCACCCATTTTGAGACTGTCAGAAATCACTACCTCTAAATCCTTCTCTTCTGAAGTTTTTGCTAACACAGAACTGCCAATACATTTGTTTCTCCCAGCTAGCCTGGCCTGCAAAGGAAGCACACAGCAGATTCTAGCTGCAGTTTACTCATAAGCAACATTGGCCAGAAAGGGCAGGGAAAAAAGTTTAGAACACATCCCTGTGCAGGAAACAAATTACCTTATACCAACTAATTAGCATTCTTCAAGTTGCTGGTTTTTCTGGGCTTTTCCATCAGTATCGCTTTGCCTTGACTCGCCTTGTATCACAACGCTTTGCTCCTGCTCTCTGCATACATAAATGCAGCTAGTGGGTGTCACATTATTGCATCTTTCTAAGTCCTCGAGTGATGGGAGGTCACTCCATCTCATGGAGCAGGACTCAAACTACTGGAATACAAACCATTTCTGACCAGCAGTTCCAGCATCATTAAGCCACTGTGCCATTCGCTCTTTTTATATACTTGTTTAATTCAGATTTTAAATTTGAAAACAATATCGTGACTAAGAAAAAGAAGTTAATCTAAAAAGCAGTCTAATAAGACAAAAAGATAAGGAATCAAAGTTGGAAGTTTTTTCTCTTTCTGAAATAATTGGAAAGAAAGGCAAATGGTGAGCTAAAAGGAGAAATAATTAGGGCTTTCCTTCCTGCAGTGCAGCACTCACACACATATGAATGACTTCCTAAATATAACATCAATTTCAGAAACTGGATGTAAAATAAAATATGGAGAAAAGGAATGATGGTCACCATTTTGCCAGCTGCACAGATATTTTTGATTGTCATGACCTAAGAGACAAAGTTATTGTCACAAAAGACAGCTCTAATTGTGAGATAAAAACAAATAGTCAGGTATATCAAGTAAATATTTTATATAACTTGAATGATTGAATTAAATACATATACACATGTTTATATACATATGAAAACCATGTAATACCTGCTCTTTCTTTAATACCTCCTTTTACTTTTTATTTTATCCACGTTAATGGTTTTTTTCTTTCTATTATTGCTATTCCTCCTGATATATTTTGAAGTTCCCTTACTGAGTTTAGTGACCTGACATTTTAAATTCCCCAGTTATTTCTAAGTTCAATAGCTTGTCTATTATTGCAAAAATCCGTATGGTTATACTTTTAAAAGGTTAATTTAATGCAGTAAGTTTATTGTGTATTCCCGTTGCAAGATGTTTCACCTTTTATCCTTGCTTTTTTTTACTTGTTTCTAAGTATTAGTTATAGCACAAAATTACGGAAGCAAAATCCCAAATCAAAAATAATCTTAGATCAGGATAATCAATGTAACAGTAAATGTGCCAAATTCAACATTTACATCAGGGGTGAAATTTCCTGGTTTCCTTGTGCCTGTCAGTTGTCAGAGAGCTAGTTGTGAAGGGGAGCACAAAGCTCCGCCCACCAGCCTGGACGCCACCATTTAGGTTCTTTTGCCCTCTATGTATGCACAAAGCATTCTGTGCATTTCCTCTGCTTCACATTAAAAAAAAAGATTAATCTTTTTATTATTATTTACTCTCCAAAGTGTTCTGTCGGGCTCTCTGGTAGAATCCTACTGAAAATTCACAGGTACAAAATTCAGACACACACACATTTGAAAATTCAAAACAATGTTCTTTATAATGAAAATTCAAATAAACGAAGCACTCTTTTTGTATAGCAAAGAGCACTCGTCTCCAACCAAACTGGTAATTTGTACAAGTCCGTTATCAGTTCTGAGATATTTAGCTTGCAGCTGCGAGGCAATTCACAGTCCTTCTTCTTTCACAAAGTGAGACACACTTTGCTCTGCTTTAGTTTCAAAGCGGGGGGAAATCAACACATCAAGGTCGAAGTCAACAAGACAGGCACGAAACACAACAATCAGATAATCCTCCACAATGGCCAAACCCACACACTGCTATTTATAGCAGCCTCATTAATTATCACAGCCCCACCCAGCCTCATTTTCTTTGATAATAATCTCTCAGTTGTTGTTGCCTATGCATCGCTCTCCGCGTGCGAGGCTGTATTATTAACTCTTGTTCCGAATCCAAAGAGGAGCTAGATCTCCTTCTGAGCTGTCTGCCACACTCCCCTCCTCCCTGTCACTCATGTCTTCTTGGTCAGAGGAGCCGTCATCAGCAGATTCCAGCAGGAGCAAAACAGGCCTGCGGCATGTAGATGTCTCCCCCACATCCACATTCTTTGGGGCAGGCGCTAGGCCAGAGCTAACCACAACACAAAGTAACATATTTTATATATACAGATTGCACAATTAGATTCAGTGATGACTAATATCCATATTGTTATTTCAAGCCTCAGAGGATTTCCCCTTTTTCTTATCAACTTTCTCTTTTTATTCACAGGTCTTCCCAACAATTCCTCATTCACTCTGATCCACTTGTATTGTGCTAAGATTCCAAGTGTGGAGAGTAGAAAGAAGACTTAAAAAGCTAATATCTACTGCCTGGAAATACTGCTATGCAATGGGAAGAATAAAAAACATATTTTGGTTATGGGCACAAACGGTGATATTTTTCAGAGTTCTAGAGGACTCTGACAGCATCAGATAATATTTTTATAAGTACCAATACTAATCAGTGGCCTCGGGATAAGAAATTTCAAGATTCTGGCAGCATGTAGCTACCCATTGCTTATAACTAACACAAACAGAGGGAAAATATGTAATATTGCCTTGTGGAAAATACACTAGGTTTAAAAAAAATCAACAACCTTCAGGGTGTTCGTTCACTGTAAAACTAATTTCACACCTAGTCTATTATGTAATGTGGTATGAAAATAGTTCTTTGCTTCAAGATATAATTGAGATTTTGGACTATGCTGATTTAGTTTTGTTTAGTGAAATGGAAACCATACCAGCAAACTTCTTGTGATAGTCCTTGACGTTATATTTTGTTTCTTTTTATGAAAATGTTCATTTATTGCTACAATCAACATACTCGTATTATTATGACTTCACTAAGATCTGTCAGGTATAATAATGCTAATATTTATATATTAGCTATAAATTACTTAACTGAGCAGTACATGTTATTTGTATAATTAAATAGCAGGTTTTGCTGTTGTTACCTCCCCGTAACCCAAAAAGAAATGTTATTGACTCTGCCACGTTTAATTATCTATATGTCTAGCTGTCTACGACTCTGTGAATTATTTACAATTATATTTCTGTTTTTGGAACTCTCATATTTATTTATTTATTTATTTATTTATTGGATTTATATGCCGCCCCTCTCCGCAGACTCGGGGCGGGATACAAATCCAATAAATTCCAATTAGATTCAAAGCCAAGAACAGAAACTAAAAACAAAATTTATACCTTCAGTTTATCATATTTTTATATTGTTTCTATATTTGCATCTTGTATCATTATATTTTTTTAACATTTTAAAAATGTCACTTTTATACTTTTTCAAACTGAGTTTAAATTACAAAACCAGAATTAGTACAATAATTCAATAGAGATATTTGAAAAATAAAATAAGACCCCATAACAGTTTAAAAAGTCACAGGATGACACAACAGGGATTCTTTCTAAATTTTCTTACCGGTATCAGATTCCCTGCAGAATATTAAATATATTGATGTAAAAATCCAGAGTAAAACAATTCCCAAAACATTCAACTCAGCTGATTCTGGTGGGTAGAATGCAAAAGCTACAAAGACCTTTATTTAACAGATATTAAAAGCTTTATTGCAGATTTAAATAAGAAGCAATATCTGGATTTACAACAATTACAACAGTATTATTTTATTATGTATATGCAGTGGTGGGCTACCAAAAGTTTTACTACCATACTGTGGGCGTGTTTTATGCATTTTGTTTCAACATCTTTCAATGCAAATTGGGTGCTCTGGGGTGGAGCTCCAGACTTTGCTACGGGAACTGGGTTCCTGACCGTTCCCATAGGAGCCCATCACTGTGTATATGCAGTACAATGTAGCAAGTCATGTACATATTAGTACATTTGGGAAATAAAACAACTACTACATAAATGAATGGCTTAATATAAGAAAACCAATGCACCAGGACAGAATTCAGCAATCCCTCTATAACTGAAAGTAGCAGAAGTCCACTGTGGTTCAAAGGGAACCATCTATGCTAAAATTGAACAGATGGTTCCCCACTTGTTTGTATCCTTATTCAGGTGACTTTAAGGATACAGATTAGCCTCTAGGCAGCTTCAACATCCCTTACAATCTTAACAACTGCTGATTGCAGAGAGTATACATCCCCTTTATTCACATTAGTTAGTTAGAACTGAAGAAGCTTCATTGATGAGAGACAAAATGTCTTAAATAAAAATCAGAATCCACTTGTCCTTGGGACTCTGATATTTCTTAAGATAAATACTTCATTTCATAATTGTTATAGATGACAATGGCAGTACTTAGCTCATGGAGGCTGATCTTGAAAAAGCTAGGCAAAATCAGATTTATGAACCCCATTAGAAATAGGGAAAAGCAACCAGGATCCAGTTTGGGTCAGTCACTGTGACAAAAAGATGATGTCTTCTGAAAGTTGGATTCATTCTGGACCCCATCTTTGGACAACTTCTCTCTAGCAGAGTGTGTGCTGTTCTCTGTGTAGCATTTACAGTTGTAAGTTGCTTTTTAGATATTGATTGGGCTTTTAAATCATTAGCTGTTGTTTGCTTGTGCTGCCCAGCTCTCACTTTCTAAGTACAGTGATCCCTCGAGTATCGCGAGGGTTACGTTCCAAGACCCCTCGCGATACTCGATTTTTCGCGATATAGTGGTGCAGAAGTAAAAACACCATCTGCTCATGCGCGCCCTTTTTTCAATGGCCGCGCATGCGCAGATGGTGGAGCCGGGGAGCGACTAATACTGTATTAGATAGCTCGTCCTTTCGCCCGCCCGCCACTCATTCGTCCGTTCGCCGCTCGTCCTTTCGCCCGCCCGCAGAGAATGAAGCAGAGAATGACAGGAAAGAAAAAGAAAGAGACAGAGAAGTGACTCTTGGTATTTTTAATTTATTATTTTTTGAAAAATCATGATATAGCGTTTCGCGAAGATCGAGATCGCGAAAATCGAGGGATCACTGTACTTTGTACGCTGGTGGTAAATCAACACTCCTGTTGATCATCTCTATATCATACCAAACAAATAAATACCACCAATCTCCGAACTTTAAGTTTTATTAAGTTTTAAGAATATAAGACACTATACACTTTTATGAAGCAAGTGCTACGACAAATGTGGTACAGAAAGCATTTTTGATAAAGTTGTAGCAAATTAGTAAACTGGACAAATGTCACAACTATGTGACATAAAAATCACTGCGATAAGACACTGTAAAGGAGTATAATTTTTTCACTTTGTACAGATTCTGTAATATTTATGGTAAAAGAGGAAAAAGTGATAGAGAAAGTGATAGCATGGATTTGTAAATCATTACTTCAGTTCTAATAATAATATTCAGTTTCTGTTGCCAATTCCCTATTAAGCTCCTGCTGAAATATTTTGCAATTTTTCTTAACTGAAGGATCAGCAGGAATTGGATCACACCTCTAAAAAGTATTGATGTTTGACTAAGGAAAAAGACCCCTAAAACCTTGTATATCAACCTATTATTAGAATAGTTGTGTGCTCAGGCAAGTGAAACATAAAATTTACTGTTATCTCAAAAGATAACAGATATGATTTAATTAAACAAGGATATGAGTATTGTATATTGTTAATTTAACAAGTTACTTTTGAAAAAAAACTGAATGCATAAACAGTGCCGAATAAATATAGAAAATCTTAATCTTTAAAATGTTATTGTTATGAAAGTCTATTATGTGTTGCATCCATTTACAATATATCTCAACACCAGGAAATTAGAGGAGGGAAAAAACAAGGACGCAAAAGCTTGGTGATTTTTCTGGGTTCAAGATTTGAATTTTGATGACTATTCAACTGAAACAGATTCATGACATTCTTGTTTTTAACTTGTTTTAATCATTGATCATTACTCTTATGAATGAATCCCAGATTCCCGAATCCCAGCGACCGATTAGGTCCCACAGAGTGGGCCTTCTGCGGGTCCCGTCAACTAAACAATGTCATTTGGCGGGACCCAGGGGAAGAGCCTTCTCTGTGGCGGCCCCGGCCCTCTGGAACCAACTCCCCCCAGAGATTAGAATAGCCCCAACCCTTCTTGCCTTTCGCAATCTTCTTAAAACCCACTTCTGTTGTCAGGCATGGGGGAATTAAGATATTCTTTCCCCCTAGGTTTAGGTTTAGGTTTATTGGATTTATATGCCGCCCTCTCCGCAAACTCGGGGGGGCTCACAACAATAATAAAAAACAGTACAGTACACAATACCAAATCCCTAGGCTTCTACAATTTATGTATGGTACGTTGGTATGTATGATTGGTTTTAAAATAAGGGTTTTTAGCTTCTTTAGTATTGGATTGTCGCATGTTGTTTTTACCACTGTTGTTAGCCGCCCCAAGTCTACGGAGAGGGGCGGCATATAAATCCAATAAAATGAAATGAAATGAAAAGAATACTAGTAAGATATTAAGACACACCCAGTGATTTTCTTCAACATCTGGTTCTCAAAGAAGAACAAGAAATCAGAATCACTCTCAAACACTCTTCATTTTTTTCAACTATTTTTTCACTCAGTTAATCAAATTTATAACAAAGTTCCAACAAGAACATAATATCACAATATCATAACTCTGCCATTTCAAGCATCTAAACAATAAAACAACAGGGAAGCAGTCAATATCACAAAGAGAAAAACCAACAGAATAACTTATACATCTCAACCAGTGGTGGGAGTCATATTTCTTTACTACCGTTTTTGTGTGAATGGCTTGGTGGGGAAAGATACTGTAAAATAAGGGGCGTACATAAGTGCACTGATGTGCCTTTCGTCCCCTGTCCAATTGTCTTTCCTTTCCCTTTTATCATATATATTCTTTACTTCCCACCCACTTCTCTTCCTCTTTACTTCCTATCTTTACTTCCTATCTTTTATATATCACTTAATGTCTATTCTCTTTCATATGTATTGTATATTGGACAAAGAATAAATAATAAATAAATAAAAAAAATCTCCATTCCCTCCCCACTCCATGGGAAGGTTACTGCAAAATTCCCATTTCCACCTGATCAGCTGGGACTTGGAAGGCAGAGAATAGATGGGGGTAGAGCCAATCAAAGATGTATTTACTGGTTCTCTGAACTACTCAAAATTTCTGCTACCGGTTCTCCAGAACTGACCAGAACCTTCTGAATCCTACTTCTGATCTCAACCACTTTCCAATCAAATTGTTCTTACAGGCAGAAATATTCATTGCTTTCACTGCGGTATATTTTATAGTGGCTCACTTTATTTTTCAGAAAAGTCCCTTTTTTAATATTTTGATTTATACTTTATTCATATTCCAACATCCAAATGTTATATTGTTTTTCAATACCAATAATCAATTATGCAGATAAGAATATGTAAATTAATCAGATTTCAATATTAGATACTGTGAAGGAAGAAGAGCTCAATCAATATCCAATCTTTCAGATACAGAAAGAAACATATTGATGGAAAATAGCGAAGTTATAAGGAAGAACCATCTGTATTGACACTCTATCCAGTGCCAAAATATATCATTAACAAAGAAGTCAAAAGAGGCTAGCCCAGACTTTTAAAATTTATCAGTATATGTTCCCATGCTGTATGTGCTTTTAATAAATTCTAACGATGTTATTTTCTGAGAAAAAAACAGTATTTGTTTAAACTAGATTATAAATAATTTATTTTTAATCTACTCATATTTTGGATTTTGAAACATTTTATAATAATATTGTATTATAAGAATATTACTAAAACAGTTAAAAGATTAAAAATCCTATAGTTTGAAGAAACAACCATAGCTACACAATCAGATACTTTTCTGTACAGATACATAACCAATAAGTTTCATTTTTTATAATTCTAGAGGTAGAATTGATGTGATGTAATTAATATACAGTGTTCCCTCGCTTTTCGCGGGGATGCGTTCCGAGACCGCCCGCAAAAGTCAAATTTCCACGAAGTAGAGATGCGGAAGTAAATACACTATTTTTGGCTATGAACAGTATCACAAGCCTTCCCTTAACACTTTAAACCCCTAAATTACAATTTTCCATTCCCTTAGCAACCATTCAGATTATTACTCACCATGTTTATTTATTAAAGTTTATTAAAAAAAATATTTATTAAAGGCATGCGAAAGTTTGGCGATGACATATGACGTCATCGGGTGGGGAAAAACGTGGTATAGGGAAAAAACCTGCAAAGTATTTTTTTAATTAATATTTTTGAAAAACCGTGGTATAGACTTTCCACGAAGTTCGAACCCGCGAAAATCGAGGGAACACTGTATAGTCCAAAATTAGTGCTTATTTCTGCCTTTTGATAATAATACATTTATGGAGATAGATATACATGTATCCCTTTCTTTCTTTCTTTCTTTCTTTCTTTCTTTCTCTCTCTCTCTCTCTCTCTCTCTCTGTGTGTGTGTGTGTGAAACATATTTTTGCTGATAATGAAAAGGAAAGGAGACTACTATAGATCTATGTTGGGCTTATTTGCCTTCATCAGGTAGCCACACCCCATTACTGGGATTTGAACCTGGGGCTCTGCCTTGCAAGGCAGTGGCCCTAGCCTCTAGGCTACAGGCTCATCTCCTATATTCAGGTTTCTTCCAGTGTAAGTTTCAGAGATTCCTGGAAACATTTCGACAAGGTCTCACTCATCATCTTCAGGCTGGTGCTTTCAGCTTTGTGCTAGGTCTTTGTCTGCCCTAGCACAAAGCCGAAAGCACCAGCCTGAAGATGATGAGTGGGACATCATCGAAACGTCACCAGGAATCTCTGAAACTTACATGGTAAGAAACCCATATATGCCAAGACCTTCATATATATTCGACAAAAAAAACATGTAACCTTTCCCTGGTACAGAGCTGAAGGAATTGGATACTGTAGCCTAGAAGTTAATTCTCTGACTTACAAGGCAAAGGCTGCAAGTTCAAGTCCCAGTGAGGGTATAGCTAGCTGATGAGGCTGGAACAAGGCCGAAATAGATCTATCCTAGTCTCCCTTAATTTTCAAATTTATTTATTTATTTATTTGGGTTTTTTATGCTGCCCTTCTCCTTAGACTCAGGACAGCTTACAACATGTTAGCAATAGCACTTATTAACAGAGCCAGCTTATTGACTCCATAATCCGGGTCCTTATTTTACCCACCTCAGAAGGATGGAAGGCTGAGTCAACCTTGAGCCAGTGATGATATTTGAACCGCTGACCTACAGATCTACAGTCAGCTTTAGTGGCCTGCAGTACAGCACTCTACCTGCTGCGCCACCCCAGCTCAATTCAGCAAAAACAGGTTAAAGATATTGGCTTTAATTGCTTCATCATTACATTCTTTACCGTTAGGTCCTTTTAGTGGTGGGATCAATCTAGAGTCTTTAGGTTTGTTTTTCACAAAATTATAGAAAGTGTGGTTGAATTTTGTACATAGGAGGTTTTCCTTTTGTTTGGCATGATGATTGGTGCATTCAGTCTTTATTTGTTGGCATTTATTTTTGTAGCGGCTCAGCTGTACAACTTGCCTCTTGAGTTTTGATTCCATTTCTGTTGACATGGAAAACAGAGGGGACACATGCTTGAGAATTCTGTATCAGTGGACCATGGAAGCCTTTCATACATTAAGATGTGTTGCAGGGCTAAGAGATTTATTCTATCTGTAGTTCGTTTGAAACTGAAACAAATCTAGTATTTCTATTTGCAATGATTTAAAATGATGATGATGTAGCAAAGCCAATATTTCCATTGATATTTTTATGGGAGGAGTAATTAAGTAGCCCTCTCCTGAATGGAAGGCAACTACTAATCTCTCCTATATTTACAGTATATTTTTCATTAAAAAACCCCATAACTTCTCTTTTTAGGCTTAGGTATCCATCTTTAACCTCAAGCAACATCACTGTTCTTTTGCAATGAACAACTCTTTAAGTCAGTGATTTTCAACCTTTTTTGAGCCGCGACACATTTTTTACATTTACGAAACCCTGGGGCACTTTGAGCCATGGGTGGGTGGGGGCTAAAAAAAGTTTGGACAAAAAAATTATCTCTCTCTCTTCCTCCCCTTTGCTCTATTTCTTTCTCCCTCTTTCTCTCCCTTCCTTCCTCTTTCTTTCTCTCTCTCTCCATTCCTCTTTCTTTCTCTTCCTTGCTTCCTCTCTTTTTTGCTCTCTTTCTCTCTCCCTCCCTACGTCCCTCTATGTCTTTCTCTCTCTCTCTTGCTTTCTTTCTCTCTCTTTCTCTCTCTCTTTCTCTCCCTCTTGCTTTCTCTTGTTCTCTTTCTCTCTCTCTTGCTTTTTTTCTCTCTTGTTCTCTTTCTTTCTTGCTTTCTCTCTCTCTTGCTTTCTTTCTCTCTTGCTTTCTCTCTCTCTTGCTTTCTTTCTCTCTGAGCTTCGCGGCACACCTGACCATGTCTCGCGGCACACTAGTGTGCCACGGCACACTGGTTGAAAAACACTGCTTTAAGTAAATAGAAGGGGAGCCAGTAGAAACTTTCATTCTTGCTCAGTTTGCTGGACTAATTTACACCTGAGAAGAGTTGCAAAGATTTATGTACAGCCAAAATAATCAAGATCAATCCCAGCTGCATTCCCCCGTTCTCCCTACCACAATGATGAATAATGATGACCAGTGCTATTATGAAAAGCAACTAGTTTTAAAATGCAACTTGCTATTCTTTCAGTTTCATAGTTGAGTGCAATTTTAAAATCATTACATAGAGAATGGTGCCTTTGAAGCCTGGTAGGTTTTCCTCATAGCAGCTGTTATTTTTTTATTATAACTTGCCAAACAAATGCACACTTGTAATGAAATCTGGGATAAGGGGACACTAGTAATTTATTTTCTTTAGCTTATTTGTGAAGTGGGAGTAAGGGGATTTTTGTTGCTGCAGCAGCTAATGGGCATAAGCTCTGGTGGAACGTGTTTTTTCTTCAGTCTTTCTTCAACCATGGGAAATAATTACTGGTTTATAGTGTTCTTTGTCAGGTCTTGGAATTTTATGGCTGTCAGAAGTGAAGGTGATTAGGTATGGATTTCACACTGTTTTTGAGGAAGTGGGCAACAAAAGTGGTAATATTTTGAGTGGTAATATTTTGAAAGAGCATGCATTTTCTATTAGGATATAATTAGTGAGGTAGCAACTGCAGGCTAATTGTAATATAGATATTATCACAAACACAAAGCAGCAGGAATCCTTCTACATAAAGATTTTACATAGTTTGGACAATTTAACTCACTGAATTGAAGACCGTTCTTCAGTTGATCAAAGAGAATTCAAGATCAAAGGTACTTTTTAGATATCATAGTTAGTGAGAAAATAAACTCGATGGACTAACCATTAATTTACTTTGCCTCCCGTCCTTATTAACACAAATCCTGTACAATGGACAGAGGGGAGTAAGGCAGGAAACTAGCCTGTACAATACATTAAGAGGTATCTTATATCTAATATATATAAGATCACTAGAAATGTTCAGGAGTAGTACAGAAGACTGAAGTGTTATTAATGGATTGCAGTGATAACAATTTAAAAGGGGGCAACTGTTAATAAGAAAGCATTTGGTAACTTAAATTGCTATAGTGGCAGACTTTTTAGCACTTCTTTCAGAAGTCATAGACAGCACTATAATAACAAAAAGGGAAAGTTTATGGTAATTCATTCTGCCAAGGGTGAAGAAAAAGGAAGATCTGAACCTCATCATTACTGAAAGTATATTCCATCATCATAACTTTAAATTATTTTAGAAGCAATCATGCATGAGATACAGAACTCTTATTAAAACATAAAGCAGAAAATAATAGTAACTGAAAGGAGAACTAATATGCTACAACTTCAAGGACTCTGTTAAATAACTTATCCTTTTGTATTGTGGCAGTATTTTAAAAGGGCAAAGCTTTTAAAATACTTTAAGATAATATGCTTATTATATGGTTCATATAATAAAAAAATGCTGTTTTTCATATAATAAAAGCAATCGTTTTATGTTACCCAGGGCAGCTATATTTTAGTTCCTAATATTCAAGTGATGTAATTATATTACTAAGATACTAATAAAAAGGTTAGGACATGCTCATTATTCAAAATATTCATCAGCAGTCAGATATAGCATTTATGACTGCAAGTATATATGGAAATATGTCTATTTTTAACATTGAGCCTATCATGCAATAATTTAAAGATTAATTTCAATTTTTGCTTATCTCAACACTTAGAAAACATTTTTATCATTATTAAAACTGAAAATATTAATTATGGGTGCACATGTGTGTGCATTATATGCTATTTCTTTCTTTTTTTAAAATATACTTTATTAATTTATACAAAAAGGAATAAAACAGGGGGAAGGGGGATGGAATTACAGAAAAGAAAAGTGGGAGGGGAGTGGGATAAACAGTATTGTTATATCGCAGCTTATATATATTGTTGTGTATACATTTCAGGTATTTGTCCATATATAGATATTTCATATTCAGAGTTCTTATTTAAATATCTTATAGCTGTAATATTTAATAATCCAACAGTAATATGGGAAAAGAAAGGGTAGAGAGGGAGAAAAGGAGGAGAGAAAGGAAAAAGAGAGAGAGAGAGAAGAGAAAAAGAAGAGAGAGATAACAAGATGAGAAGTAGTACCTGCAAGCAAGCAGGCGTTTGAATTGTGACGACTTAGGTGGGTTATATTTGTTGTTTTTGTTAATGAGATTTAATCGTAGGTTGTAATATTAGTAGATTTCTATTAACTATCAAATGAGTTGAACTCAGACAGGGATTAAATTATTTTTGATCCAATTTTTGGTTATACATATCTTTATTTTGGTTTGTATTAAACAATTTTAATTATTTTTCGCTTTGTCATCTTTAGAGTTGGATACCCATCTGAACCATTTCTCCCAACCCTGTAGGACTCAATATTTCAATATTGCATATTTTAGAGTCTTTTAAATGATCCCTCTTCTTTTTCCACTCAAATTATATAATTTATTTCACAATATTGGGATAATTTTTTTAGTATTGCTTTCTACTTTTCCATCCTGGATTTTAAAGTGAATATTAAAGAGATGATTTCATAACAAAATTTGATGCTATTTTAAAAATCAATTTGGTCCATAACAGACTCTGCCAAATAAAATGAACTAGTTTTACGTTTAAATAAAAAAGACTACACAAATAAATTAGGAACAATTGCTTTAGTGACTTAAGAAAAAGGGGATCAAGTGAAAAAAACCTGAAGTTTTAGCCAATATTCAAAAAAGAATGAATGGGTCACATATTTTTTTTTTAAATCCTGACATATCTTAAATTAATCATCTATATCCTATTTCCTATCTATATCCTAATAATAATTTAATAATAATAATTTATTAGATTTGTATGCAGCCCCTCTCCGAAGACTCGGTGTGGCTCACAACAATAATAAAAACAGTGTAACATTGAAACAAATCTAATAATAAAAAAGATATATAAAAACCCCAAGATTAAAATCATACAACACATACATACCAAATATTAAATATAAAAGCCTAGGGGAGATGTCTCAGTTCCCTCATGCCTGGCGATATAGGTGGGTCTTGAGTAATTTGCGAAAGACAAGGAGGGTGGGGGCCGTTCTAATCTCCGGGGGGAGTTGATTCCAGAGGGCCGGGGCTGCCACAGAGAAGGCTCTTCCCCTGGGGCCCACCAAACGACATTGTTTGGTTGACAGGACCTGGAGAATGCCAACTCTGTGGGACCTTATTGGTCACAGGGATTCGTGCTGTAGAAGGCGGTTCCGGAGGTATTCTGGTCGAATGCCATGTAGGGCTTTAAAGGTCATTACTAATACTTTGAATTGTGACCGGAAACTGATCGGCAGCCAATGCAGGCCACAGAGTGTTGTAGAAACATGGACAAATCTGGGAAGCCCCACGATAGCTCTCGCGGCCGCATTCTGCACGATCTGGAGTTTCCGAACGCTTTTCAAAGGTAGCCCCATGTAGAAAGTGTTGCAGTAATTGAAAGGTGATGTAAGGTGATGAGGGCATGAGCGACTGTGAGCAATGACTCCCTGTCCAAGTAGGGCTGCAACTGGTGCACCAGGCGAACCTGGGCAAACGCCCTCCTCGCCACAGCCGAAAGATGGTGTTCCAATTATTATTATTATTATTATTATTATTATTATTATTATTATTATTATTATTATTATTATTATTATTATTTATTTATTCGATTTGTATGCCGCCCCTCTCCGAAGACTCGGGGCGGCTCACAACATGTAACAACAAATCATAATAAACTAACAATTTTAAAATGTTTAAAGATTTAAAAGACCCCATATACTAACAGACATACACACACGCATACCATATATAAATTAAACATGCCCAGGGGGAGATGTTTCAATTCCCCCATGCCTGACGACAAAGGTGGGTTTTAAGGAGTTTACGGAAGGCAGGAAGAGTAGGGGCAATCCTAATCTCCGGGGGGAGTTGGTTCCAGAGGGCCGGTGCCGCCACAGAGAAGGCTCTTCCCGACATTGTTTAGTTGACGGGACCCGGAGAAGGCCCATTCTGTGGGACCTAATCGGTCGCTGGGATTCGTGCGGCAGAAGGCGGTCTCGGAGATATTCTGGTCCAATGCCATGAAGGGCTTTAAAGGTCATAACCAACACTTTGAATTGTGACCGGAAATTGATCGGCAGCCAATGCAGACTGCGGAGTGATGGAGAAACATGGGCATACCTAGGTAAGCCCATGACTGCTCTCGCAGCTGCATTCTGCACGATCTGAAGTTTCCGAACACTTTTCAAGGGTAGCCCCATGTAGAGAGCATTACAGTAGTCGAGCCTCGAGGTGATGAGGGCATGAGTGACTGTGAGCAGTGAGTCCCGGTCCAGATAGGGCCGCAACTGGTGCACCAGGCGGACCTGGGCAAACGCCCCCCTCGCCACAGCTGAGAGATATTTTTCTAATGTGAGCTGTGGATCGAGGAGGATGCCCAAGTTGCGGACCCTCTCTGAGGGGGTCAATAATTCCCCCCCCAGCGTAATGGACGGACAGATGGGATTGTCCTTGGGAGGCAAAACCCACAGCCACTCCGTCTTATCCGGGTTGAGCTTGAGTCTGTTGACACCCATCCAGGCCCCAACAGCCTCCAGGCACCGGCACATCACTTCCGCCGCTTCGTTGACTGGGCATGGGGTGGAGATGTAGAGCTGGGTATCATCCGCATATTGATGATACCTCACCCCATGTCCTTGGATGATCTCGCCCAGCGGTTTCATGTAGATGTTGAATAGCAGGGGGGAGAGGACCGACCCCTGAGGCACCCCACAAGGGAGAAACCTAGGAGTCGACCTCTGACCCCCCACTAACACCGACTGCGACCGGCCAGAGAGGTAGGAGGAGAACCACTGAAGAACAGTGCCTCCCACCCCCAACCCCTCCAGCCGGCGCAGAAGGATACCATGGTCGATGGTATCGAAAGCCGCTGAGAGGTCAAGGAGCACCAGGACAGAGGATAAACCCCTGTCCCGGGCCCGCCAGAGATCATCCATCAACGCGACCAAAGCGGTTTCCGTGCTGTAACCGGGCCTGAAACCCGACTGCTGGGGACCTAGATAATCGGCTTCTTCCAAGGACCGCTGGAGCTGGAGTGCCACCACCTTCTCGACAACCTTCCCCATAAAGGGAAGGTTGGAGACTGGACGATAGTTGTTAAGCACAGCTGGGTCCAGGGAAGGCTTCTTGAGGAGGGGCCGCACAAGCGCTTCTTTATAGAGTGATGGAAAAACTCCCCTCCCCAAGGAAGCGTTGGTAATCTCCTGGGCCCAGCTCCGCGTCACCTCCCTGATGGCCGAAACCAACCAGGAGGGACACGGATCCAGTAAACAGGTGGCGGAACTCACAGCTCCAATGGCCTTGTCCACTTCATCAGGTGTCACCAGATCAAACTCTTCCCAGACAGGTGGACAAGTACGTGCCCCAGTCACCTCGACTGACTCATTGTCAGTCGACTCTGTTTTACAATTGGAGTCGAGATCGGCCCGGATCCGAGCGACTTTATCAGCGAAAAACGTGTTAAAATCCTCGGCACTACTCTGTAAGGGCTCCCCAACTCCCCCCTGGTTGAGAAGAGAGCAGGTCACCCTAAACAGAGTGGCCGGGCGGGATTCCGCTGATGCAATCAAGGCGGCATGGTACGCGCATCTTGCCGCCTTGAGCGCCACTTTGTAAGTCTTAATAAAAGCTCTTACAAGTGTTCGATCGGATTCAGACCTACTCTTCCTCCATCGCTTCTCTAGACGTCTCTTTTGGCGTTTCAACTCCCAGAGCTCCTCGTTGAACCATGGGGCTCTACGGGGTCTAGCGCCACGGAGAGGTCGCAAAGGCGCAATCCGGTCAAGAGCCCCCGCCACAGCCCTGTTCCAGGCCTCCGCGAGAGACTCCGCCGAACTGTGGACGAGTGCCTCTGGAATAACCCCAAGCGCCGTCTGAAAGCCCTCTGGGTCCATCAGGCGCCTGGGGCGGAACATCTTCATTGGTTCCGCCTCCCTGCAGGGGAGGATTGGAGCCAGGAAGTCAAGCCGTAGTAGAAAATGGTCTGACCATGACAAAGGCAACACTTCTAAGCCCCTTAGTCTCAGACCATTACTCAATTGCTCGGAAAGGAATACCATGTCAGGTGCGTGCCCTCCCTCGTGAGTCGGACCCTGAACTACTTGAGTCAGGTCCATGGCTGTCATGGTGGCCATGAACTCCTGTGCCAACCCAGAGGTTTCGCCGAGTGACGGCAGGTTGAAGTCCCCCAAGACAATGGGGAACTCTACCGCCAACCCGGCTACCTCCTCGAGTAGCACAGGCAGGGCTTTTGACACGCAGCTGGGAGGCAGGTACGTGAGAAATAAGCCCACCTGGACTCCTAGGTCCAACTTCATCAAGAGAGACTCGCAACCCGCAATTTCTGGAGCAATGAGTCCACGCAGGCAAAGGCTCTCCCTGGCTACAATAGCCACTCCTCCCCCCCCTCCCCTGGGGTCGAGGTTGATGCCATATCTGAAACCCGGCTGGGCAAATTTCAGAGAGAGGAACACCTCCCTCTGGGCCCAGCCAGGTTTCAGTAATACATGCCAGGTCGGCCTCCTCATCCAGGATCAAATCCCGGATGAGGAGAGCTTTATTAACCACCGACCTGGCATTCAGCAGCAGCAACCTGAGCCCAGGGCCAGAGTTACACTCATCACCAGTACCCAAGATTGGGCTCACAGAGCCAGAACAGGGGACCGTTATTAAGCAACGGTCCCTCGTTCCCCTGGAACGGCTAACTCTGTGGCCCCCGCCATACCTGCCTCTCCCCAGAAACACAGGGATATTCCGACCCACTGCCACCCCAGAGATCGGTGCCCCTTCCTCTCCTGTCTCCCGAGCGTCAGGTGGGCCAGACATATCATTCACACTGCTATCGATACACTCATCCATACCATACCCCCTCCACCCCCACCCATCCAATCATACCGGTCATTCCATTCATAACCACAAGTATGTTTATCCCAGTCATCCATTACTTAGAGCCCCAATTACGTTAAAAAATCAATTAAATTAATAATAGTATAAAATGGCAGTTAACAGCAATTTAAACACTAAAAACATTAAAATATAAATATATAAAATATACGCTAGAATTATAAATTAATATAAAATTGATATCGATGATGGTATAAATAGATCTTAAAATACTCTTCAATCATCAGTACTCAGTCAGTCCAGGCATGATGTTCTTCTGGTCTTCAACGGTCTTAGGTCTTAATCTAATTTAAGAAAGTCTTGGTCTTAATTTTCTCTCTTCCTGGTGTCTTTTTTAAAAACAGTCCACAAGGGGGCGAAGTTCTTCAATTTATCCACAGTCCGGAAGGGGTATAGTCTTTCAGCAATAATATACATAGATCACAAAATTAAGGATTAAGAGGGGGAAAAAAAGGGGGGGGGAAGAGAGTTGATGGCATAATTCCCAGTTTTTGACTCCCCTTGGCCCCCAGTAGCTCTCACCCACTGGTGCCAACGGGAGGGGGCTAAGTTAATTGCTCTTAAGTGTCCTCGTTCATCTCTTGGCGTTACGGCTGACTTCCACCACTGGGCTCCATTTCTTCCCCGCTGACTCTCTTCCCCATGTTGTCTCTGCCGTTTCCACTCCCCACAGCTGTGTTAGCTGTGGATCGAGGAGGACGCCCAACCCGAACCCTTAAGAAATTTTTTCATTGCAGTATAATGCAAGTAAGCATTACAAGGGTAATTATAATTTTGAACAAACTAATGAATATATTTATTTTAGTTTTAAACTATATCATAAATTATACCACCTAAAAATTATTGCAAATGTTAAAAATAGAAAAATTACCAAATAATTAAAAAAATGATTATTCCATTCATAGTTATATACCTAGATCTATCTGAACTTAATTGCATTTACTTTTGAATTAAATGATATAGACATCTCTGTAATTGTTTTGTTTCTAAACAAATTGATTTCCATATTTGAGAAACTTTAAATTGCTTTTCAAAAGAATCTAAAAGAAAGAAAAGTATCTTAAGTATGAAAAGAAGAATGGCTTACTCTTATAGTCCCAAATATTCAGAATGAAAAAAAATAACAAAGCAGATTGAAAGAATTCAGTGTCCCACATGCTCCTAAAGTGGATTGCGTGGAAAATGTAAAAACCAAAGTCTAATAATTTAATGTGAAACTTTTGACTCATATTTGTTTTAATATTATTAATAATAATTTGTCTGCTTTGAATAATATAATGTATTTATAAACTTTGAGTATCATTCTCCAGGCAGATTTTGATAACATCAACATCACATTATCCTTTGGAACTTCAGGTAAGGATTCATGTTGAACTGGATGATTCCAGCAGTGGAAGTGATGTGCCGGTGCCTGGAGGCTGTTGGGGCCTGAATGGGTGTCAACAAACTCAAACTCAACCCAGACAAAACGGAGTGGCTGTGGGTCTTGCCTCCCAAGGACAATTCCATCTGTCCTTCCATCACCCTGGGGGGAAATTATTGACCCCCTAAGAGAGGTTGTGCAACTTGGGCATCTTCCTCAATCCACAGCTGACATTGGAACATCATCTTTCGGCTGTGGCGAGGGGGGCGTTTACCAGGTTCGCCTGGTGCACCAGTTGCGGCCCTATTTGGACAGGGAGTCATTGGTCACAGTCACTCATGCCCTCATCACCTCGAGGTTCGATTACTGCAACGCTCTCTACATGGGGCTACCTTTCAAAAGTGTTCGGAAACTCCAGATTGTGCAGAACGCAGTTGCGAGAGCCATCATGGGGTTTCCCAGATTCGCCCACGTATCTACAACACTCCGTGGCCTGCATTGGCTGCTGATCAATTTCCGGTCACAATTCAAAGTGTTGGTTATGACCTTTAAATCCCTACATGGCATTGGACCAGAGTACCTCTGGAACCGCCTACTACTGCACGAATCCCAGCGACCGATAAGGTCCCACAGAGTTGGCCTTCTCAGGTCCCGTCAACTAAACAATGTCATCTGGCGGGCCCCAGGGGAAGAGCCTTCTCTGTGGTGGCCCTGGCCTTCTGGAATCAACTCCCCCCAGAGATTAGAACTGCTCCCACCCTCCTTGTCTTCCGTAAACTACTCAAGACCCACCTATACCGCCAGGCATTGGGGATTTGAGGCATCTTTCCCCCAGGCTCCTTATAATTTATATTTGGTATGTACGTGTTGTTTGGTTTTTTAATTATGATAGGGTTTTTAGTTATTTTTAATATTAGATTTGTGCCATTATAATATTGCTTTTATCATTGTTGTGAGCCGCCCTGAGTCTTCGGAGAGGGGCGGCATACAAATCTAATAAATTGAATTGAATTGAATTCCAAGAGAGCAGTGACAATATTATAGTAAGATCGGTAGCCTGATGGCAATTTCTAGCTATCAGTATCTTCAGATTGCTCACTTGAACTCTAAACAGTTCTCAGTTCAGAACTGAGATTTCTACAGTTAGTCCATGAGTTGAATATCAGAGAACCAAGAGTTTTTCATAAATTCCAGTATCACAATGCAGCTTTAATGGACTCAAGTTTCCACTGAGTCTCATTTTTTAATAGTTTGGGAAATTGCTTCTTAACTATTTATCAAACATTAAGAACCTTTCCATCAACATGTTTTATAATTTAAGCAGGTTAGTTTCCTTTACCTTTCCTTCATTAGCAAAAAAAAGTTTTAAAGATACGTTTATAGACATTTTTAAAAAAAATATTTTTAAAAAATAATGAACAGAACGGATTATTAGAATGTTAAAGTTATAAATGTATTAAGGGTCCAGAAATAATTTGAAATTAATCTTAAGAATCGTTCCCTTGAGAAAATGCTGTTGTTTTGAATTCTTAAAAAATGTTATGATGGAAATGTGAACTAGAATGTTCAAGGAAAAAAACAATTCAATTTGACTTGCAGACACAAAATGGAACCAAATATTGAGGATATTTATGAGCATCGGATTCAGAAATTAATCTTAAAAGTATCTGCCATTACAGACAAACTTTCTTTAAAAGATATTTTAGAACTGGAACAGGTTTACACATCAAAGTGGATTTCATTTGAAGGTGGATTTAAAAGTGACAAGCTACAAGAATTTTACATAACATATACAAATAAAACCACAGTTTATATTAATAATTAAACAAGGTATGCAAATGGAAAAGCAATGTGGATAGCTTCAAAGAGATAGTTCATTATATTTTAAGAGATGGTGATAAGTAATTAAATAATTTGTACTGGTTATATATTGCTTTTCTTTTTCTTTGCTATATTCTTATTTTTTTAAATTTTCTTTCTATAATTTTTTCTGTAATTTCTAATTTTTATTTTTATTCTTTTATTTTTATAGTTTGGTTTTTATCTTTTTTAACTATCATATTTTATAAAATTATTGTAAAAATATCCTTTTAATTTTAAATTGGAAAGAATCAGTTAATATACTATAAAAGTAACTCACACTGTTTTTATTTTTATTGTTGTTATTATTATTTCATTATACTGTCATTTTTTTCCATATTTCAGCTGGGATACGAGTATTCAAGTGGGGCCTTTAGCTGAAGGAATGAGCAGGAGCTAGGTTGACATACCAGACTGCCTTCGACCCAAGTGAGATGACAACTGTCACTTGGGGAGCTCTATAAGGGGGAAAAACAAGGAACACTCACTGATGGATTGACAAATAGAACTGTAGTACCTGAGAAGTCTTAAAGGAGAAAAAGCATGCGTCCTTGGCTCAGGATTGAGTCAAAAGAGGGGGAATTGAAGCATAGGGCTATTTATACTTTTTCAGATTTAGTCCTAATTGGATAAGGGTGATATCTTCCCATCCTTAGAGGCTAGCTCCACCTCCTATGTAAACCTCTATGTTTTAGTACTTTCCTAGAATTCCACATTATGTTTCTTTTATAGGTCAACAATATGCATCAGTAAGATACATTTTAAAAGTATCATAAGCTTGTCATTATTTGGTAATTTACTATAGTTACTGATGAATTGTCAATATATTTATTTATTTATTTATTTATTTATTTATTTATGTATTTATGTATTTATCTATCTAACTATCTATCTATCTATCTATCATCTATCTATCTATCTATCTATCTATCTATCTATCTATCTATCTATCTATCTATCTATCTATCTATTGTTAGAGTTGAAAGGGGCCATGCAGGTCATCAAGTCCAACCCCCTGCCTGAGCAGGAAATCCTATAGCACCCCAGCAAAATGGCAGTCCAATCTCCTTTTGAAAGTGCCCAGAGTTGGGGAGTTCACAACCTCCACAGGCATTCTGTTCCACTGGTTGATCGCTCTGACCATCAGGAAGTTCTTCCTTATTTCCAGCTTGAATCTCTCCTTGGTCCTCGTCCAGCCCTCTGGTGCCCTGGAGAATAGAGTGAACCCACCTCTCTGTGGCAATCCCTCATATACCTGTATACTGCTATCATGTCCCCTCTGGCGCTCATTTTCTCTAGGCTATCCATGCTCAGTTCCCACAATCTCTCTTCGTAAGTCTTGGTTTCAAGTCCCCTAATCATTTTGGTTGCTCTTTTCTGCACTTTCTCCATGGTTTCAATGTATCTTTTGAAGTGTGGTGACCAGAACTGGATGCAGTACTCCAGATGTGGTCTCACCAGGGCGTAGTAGAATGGTATTAATATAGTGTATTCCCCTGTTGATGCAGTTTAGGATTGTGTTGGCTTTTTTGACCGCTGCTGCACATTGCTGGCTCATGTTTAATTAATTATTCACCAAGACTCCGAGATCTCTTTCACAGTCACTACTGCTAAGTGGGGTTTCTCCCAGGCTGTATGTGTGTCTAGGGGTTGTTGTTTTTTACCTAGATGAAGGACTTTGATCCTGTCGACATTGAACATCATTTTGTTAATATGGGCCCACAGTGTTAATCTGTCTAGGTCTTTCTGTATTTTGAGGCTGTCCTCTAGGGTGTTGGCTACCCCTGCCAGATTGGTGTCATCTGCAAATTTGATTAGTTCCCCTTCTATTCCCCCATCTAGGTCATTGATGAAAATGTTGAAAAGCACAGGGCCCAGGACAGAACCCTGCCTAACTTCTTCCATATGGATTTGGAGCCATTGAGGACAACTCGTTTGATGCAGTTGGTCAGCCAACTGTTTATCCATCTCATGTGTTATAATCTACCCCACTTTTTTCTAATTTGTGGATTAGGAGATTGTGGTCAACTTTATTTCTAAGTAGTGGCAAAGTTGTTTTTTTATTATTTTCTCCCGTATTTTTCCAGATATAGAAGTCAGACTGATAGGTCTGTAGTTGCCTGGGTCAGTCTTTTTACCATTTTTGTGGATGGGGACTACATCAGCTCGTTTCCAGTCTTCCGGTAGGTCTCCAGTGGTCCAGGATTTTTGGTACATGAGAAGAAGTGGTTCCACTATGGTGTCTGCCAGTTCTTTTAGGACTCTGGGGTTGAGTCCATCTGGTCCTGGTAATTTGTATTCGTTGAGCTCCCACAAGTAGTCCCTTGTTGTGTTTTTGTCTATGTTCGGTTCGGTTCCGGGGCTGTTTGTTGCAGTTGAGTTGCAGGTTGGTTGGTTGGTGGTTCCTTTTTGTGTGAAGACTTATGCAAAGTAGGCATTGAGCAGCTGTGCTTTATCTCTGTTGTCTGTGATTTCATTACCATCTTCATTTTTAGTGTAGTGACTGTTTCCTTGATTTCCTTCTTGTTTATGTGCTGGAAGAAACTTTTTTTGTTGTTATTGATTTTCATTTCAAGGTATTGTTCGTGCTGGGCCTTTGCTGTTCTTATTTTTTGTTTGCAGGTTCCGGCTGTTTGCTGATATTCTGCCTTGATTATGTGTCCTTTCCATTTTTTGTATTTGGCTTTTTTTTCTTTTATGTTGTCTGCGAGGTCTTTGTTTAGCCATGCTGGTTTCATTTTAGTTTTCCTGTTTTTCTTTTTCATAGGGATTGTATTGTTTTGGGCATCTATGATAGTGTTGTTTAGGGCCTCCCTGGGTTACTGTGTGGTTTTACCTTTTAAAAATTCCTTCCAGGTTTTTTTTTTCCAGGTTTGCTCTGAGCTTGTTAAAGTCCGCTTTTCTGAAGTCTGGGACTATAGTGGTGTTGGGTACAACAGTTAGTGATTGCATTATGTTGAATTTTAGGATGACATGGTCACTCTCACCCAGCGTCCCTTCTTCTTCTATTCCCTCCATCATTTCTTCCCTGTTTGTTGGTATTAGGTCTAGTATTGCAGTCCCTCTAGTTCCTGTTTCCACTTTTGGGGTTAGAAAGTTATCAGCGAGACTGGTGAGAAATCTATCAGACTTTCCACTTGGTGCTGAGTTTGTTTTCCAGTTAATGTCAGGGTAGTTAAAGTCCCCCGTTATTGTTGTGCTGTGCTTATTGCATATTTTTGTTAGTTGGCTTGTAAAGAGATGTAAAGAGGATACAATGAGTAAAGTACATATCTATTCTGATTGTCCCAGTTGTGAGATCCTAATACTAGGGTCTGACACAAAGAAGCCTTGTGTTCACCCTTAGAACAGTGATTAGTTAATACAATAGAGATAATTGTTTGTCTTTCTTTCTGGAGCAATTAAGTTTCTGTAAGTACAACAATCCCACTTTGTTTCTTTCACCAAGCAATTACAAGCCATCCCATGCGTTGATGCCATGTTGTGTTATTTTCTGCTAACAACAGTGAAGGTTGCCTTTGAGGCTGAGCTTTCAGTAGTTTATATCCCATTGGCTATTTAATTAATCAACAGCTTTGGGTCTAATATCACCACTCTGTTGATAATGCTCATTTTAATTGTGCAAATGTGTTTGACATTGATTTAGTAATATTTTCTCTGCTGTACTCTATTTTCCCTTTTTTAAAAAATCATGGTTGGCAAAGGAATATTTTTCTTAATTTTAGTGAAAACAGAAGTACTAATTACTTATCTTTATCTGGCATGGTGACTTATCCTTAGGTTTATTTGTCAATGAGTACTAATGAGTAAAAGTACTTTAAAATGTTAACAACAAAATAAAATGCAGAAATATACAGTCCTATCTACTGTAAATATAATACTCATTACAAAACTAATGCCGCTTTGATCATTAATCTATTAAGCTGCTGATACAGTTCTACAGAAGAATCATTGAGTCTGTCATCTGCACCTCTATAACTGTCTGGTTTGGTTCTGCAACCCAACAAGACCGACACACACTTCAGAGGATAATTGGAACTTCAGAAAAAACAATTGCTGCCAACCTGCCTTCCATTGAGGACCTGTATACTGCACGAGTCAAAAAGAGGGCGGTGAAAATATTTACTGACCCCTCGCATCCTGGCCACAACCTGTTTCAACTCCTGCCCTCAAAACGTCGCTACAGAGCACTGCACACCAAGACAGCTAGACACAAGAACAGTTTTTTTCCCCAAATGCCATCACTCTACTAAACAAATAAATCCCACAACACTGTCAAACTTTTTACTAAGTCTGCACTTCTATTTCTACTAGTTTTTTCCTCATAATTCCTATCATCCTTTTCCTCCCACTTAGGACTGTATGACTGTTTCCTAAGATTTTTATTAATATTGATTATTTCTTCATTGCTTATTTGACCCCTATTATAATCATTAAGTGTTGTACCACATGATTGCGGCGCAGGCGGAGTAACAGTCGGACAACAGTAATGGGTATAAATAGGGTCACTTTTATTAACTCAACTTAATTAACTAATTAACCAAATAAGCCCACGTGACCTGCAGTGGTGCATAAACTCAAATGGGGGCGGAGTTAACTTCAACACAAACTCAACTGAGCAACTCTGGGCGAAAGCTCCATGCCTAGGTGCAGGGTCATGGTAAAATTACACCTGCGCCCTGCCCCTGGCTACGCCCCCTTGGCGTGTGGGATGGCTCGCCACTGGTCACTGGTAATATCCATGCAGCAAGCCACAGGAGAAACCCCCCTCAACGAACCCAGGCCGGTCGAGCCCTGTGATCCGAGAGGAAGATCCCCCCTTCACCTCAGTAGAGGTGCCCCTAAAGGAGATCACCGTTGCTGCTTACACCCATTTCCGCCCCTTATCGGCCAACCCCCCCCCAGTGACCTTGAGGGGGGGGGGCACTAGTCGGTGAGACCACCCCCTAACCACAACTCCAACGTACAGAGTAGAGCAGGCGAAAAAACAACCAGAGCTGGGCCAATTTGCTGTGGTTGCAAAAAATTCCTACTCGGCCCCACCGTGGGCGACCCATCATATGTACCCTGTAGCAGAGGGAGGGTGGGCGGGTGTCTCCAAACTGCCGGGCGAGGGTAACTGCGCCACGAGGCAGCCCCTTTTATAGGGCTGCCTCACCCTCGCCCAGCCAATGGGTGGCCCGCGCCACCAAACTTCGTCACTGCGGCCCCCTGGGATGACGAGGGGCCGCAGGCTCCGCCCCAACATGGCGGCCTCCTTTCCCGGTCCCACGCCGCAACCCCGCGCCGGCTGGTAAGTCGCCGGCGGCATTGCGGCGCAGGCGGAGTAACAGTCGGACAACAGTAATGGGTATAAATAGGGTCACTTTTATTAACTCAACTTAATTAACTAATTAACCAAATAAGCCCACGTGACCTGCAGTGGTGCATAAACTCAAATGGGGGCGGAGTTAACTTCAACACAAACTCAACTGAGCAACTCTGGGCGAAAGCTCCATGCCTAGGTGCAGGGTCATGGTAAAATTACACCTGCGCCCTGCCCCTGGCTACGCCCCCTTGGCGTGTGGGATGGCTCGCCACTGGTCACTGGTAATATCCATGCAGCAAGCCACAGGAGAAACCCCCCTCAACGAACCCAGGCCGGTCGAGCCCTGTGATCCGAGAGGAAGATCCCCCCTTCACCTCAGTAGAGGTGCCCCTAAAGGAGATCACCGTTGCTGCTTACGCCCATTTCCGCCCCCTATCGGCCACAGCAGGGGGTGAAATTTTTAATTTATTCCCCCTGCTCCCCCCCCCTGCACATGAATGTGCAGGCACCTCTGCAGGTCCGCTAGAAATTTGTCATTACCCCTTTCTGACAGATGAACTCCGTCCTGCCTATATAAGTCCCTGAGGGATGCCCTAATGTCGGGGTGGTCTATCACCCCACCCCCTTCACGGAGTAACCATTTCCTGACTGCTCGATTGACCCTCTTCCTAGCCCCGTCGACAGCCCTGGGATTTCTAGCATGTCTCCAAACTCTACGGGGCAAAATGTTGGACCAGAGGATGCGGGTGTCCGGCCACCGCTTCCAAATAACCTGCAATCCATCCCAAATGTGCCACAGCAAGTCAACGCCCGTAATAGCTCCCAGGTCATTGCCTCCCACATGCAAGACCAACCAACCCGGCACACCCTGCACCTTCCCGCTGTTGAACAGCAAGGGAAGTAACTCCAACCAACGTAGGCCTCTACGACCCAGCCACTGCACCCTAACATGCCGGTCCAGCTGCAACTGCGTGCCTGGCGTTGTCTCCTGGGCCCGCCGCTCGGCCCAGTATACCATGCTGTGGCCACAGATCAGGACTCTACAGGTCCCCTGCACGTCATCTAAAAAAAGGGGGGGGGAAGAGACAAAACAAAGTAGCATTAGAATCGGCCACCTGGGCCGCGCCCTGTCCCGCCCCTACTCACCTAAGGACGGATGTAGGCCCGGAAAGCCGTAGAACGCCAACGGCCCACCGCGCGTATGTCTGGCGTGCTGAAACCAACTGCGGCTGCAAAAGAGGCTGCGCCAATCCTGAAAGAGTGCGTCCCGTAATGCCTGGGGTCCAGGCCCATCTGGGCCAGGGCCTTGGTTGCCACAGCCCAGAACTGGTACCTAGTGAGAGGGTCCCCGGAGGCATGGCAGAAAAGCGGGCCGGGGTAGCTTCCCCGGACGCCCCAATACGATGAGATTGCCCCCACCGGGCACACCTTCCTCTGGCTGGTCTTGGAAAGCTGGACCGTCACGCCCCGGCCCCTCTGATCTGTTTTGGAGCAGCGCAGATGAAGGAAAACTGAGCCCCGCCGAAATCGAATGTCCCTAGCTGTAAAGGCGCGGCCAGAGTGATCGAACTTGGATGCCGCCAAGACCTCGCTTATACGAAACGCACCAAAAAACAACGTAACCGCAACCGCGCGGTAAAGGGCTGCCTCATACTGGGAGCGACACAGCTTGTCCCACAAATCACCCAAAACCCGTAAATGGGCCAACTTGAGGGGGCGTCTCCTATCACCCCGGGGCGGGCCCCTCTCCCTGACCCACCCCTCCAGTACCTTTTTAATCCTGAAGTCACCCGTGTTATCCAAGAAACCCCTGGACTTGGCTATGAAAGCCAGGCCGGCCAGTTTGCCTCTAATTGTGCGGGCTGACAACCCCCGGCGTTTACTAAGGGAACAGAACTCCAACAAGTGCTCCACCGGGGCCGGCCAAAGCTGGTCGTACCGCTTATCGTGACGAAAAACCCAAAATTCCCTACCTGCCCGCTGGTAGGACCTCCTGGTGCTTGCTGCTATGGACAGGTCGATTGCCCTGTTCACGTCGGCCCTCCAATCTGCCACAGGAGCGGGGGGGGTGCCTCCGGTTGTTCCGTGGCCTGTGGGGCAAGCAGCCGGAACCTAGCCAACTGCCCCCTGGACAAAGCGTCTGCTACCCCATTCCTGATCCCCGGGACATGGTGTGCCCTGAAAAGCATGTTCCGGGCCAAGCACCTCACCACCATGTGACGCACCAAACCCATCACTCTCTCATTCTTGGAAGAAAGTGTGTTGACAACATGTACAACCACCATGTTGTCGCACCAAAAATGTATTGTCCTATCGGTGAAGCTAGGGGACCATAGCTCGATAGCCACGACAATTGGAAACAGCTCCAAGAACGTCAAGTCTCTGCACACTGCGGTGCCCTGCCACTCTTGAGGCCAGTCCGCCCTGAACCACCTATCCTTCCAAACCACCCCAAAACCAACTGCTCCGGCTGCATCGGATTTCACTTGGAAGTCGCCTTTCAACAGCATATCCTGTCTCCAGAAGGAGACCCCATTATACCTCTGCAAAAATTCCTGCCACACCCCCAGGTCCTTCCTCACGCTAGCTGTCAAGCGGATTCTATGGTGCGGCTTGGAAAGGCCGGCCGTTGCCTGGTAAAGCCTAAACATAAACGCCCTACCTGGCGCTATTACCCTACAAGCAAAGTTCAACATACCCGCCAGTTCCTGTACCTGCCTAAGGGTCACCCTTCTGGCGGCCCTAATAACCCCAACTGTGTCCCGCAGCTTCGCTAGTTTTTCATCCGGAAGCCGGCAGGTCTGGGCAACCGAGTCCACCTCAATGCCCAGGAATGTAAGCCTAGTGGTGGGCCCCTCGGTCTTCTCATGCGCCAGAGGCACGCCGAGGTCCCCGCATAACCCCTGAAAACCTGCCATTCCCCGCTGGCATTCTTCGGAACCCGCCGGCCCCGCGAAAAGAAAATCGTCTAAGTAGTGGACCACTGACCGAATCCCAGAACTCCTCACGTGGGCCCATTCTAGGAAGGAACTGAACTTCTCGAACAATGAACAAGAAACTGAACAACCCATCGGGAGGGCCCGATCAACAAAGAACCCTCCCTCAAACTGAAAACCTAAGAGGTCGAAATCCTCGGGGTGAATCGGCAAGAGCCGGAAGGCCGACTTGATATCGCACTTACCCATCAGGGCCCCCGGACCGCACTCTCGAACCACCGAGACCGCCGTATCAAAGGAGGTATAGCGCACCGAACACAGGTCATCAGGAATATGATCGTTAACTGAGTTGCCCGGAGGAAAAGACAGGTGGTGAATAAGCCGGAACTCCCCCGCCGCACGCTTGGGCACCACTCCCAGGGGGGATACTTGCAGAGAGGGCAGGGGCGGCTCCTTAAAGGGGCCCAGCACCCGGCCCTCCCGCACCTCCTTCGTAATTTTATCCCGAACCACCTGTTCCATTCCGGAAACTGACCTAAGGTTCTTAGCCAGGCAAGCAATCCTGGGCCCCCTGTACGGGATTCTAAAACCCTCCGAAAAACCAGTAACCAAGAACTCGGCCTCTTTCTTAGGGCGAAAACCCCGAAGCCTGTCTTTCAACCTATCCAATTTAATGGGGGTTGGCCCCTTTGCCCTGAGCTCCAGGCACCTGGGCCTTAGCCAGGCCAACTGCTGGTTTGTTGCCGCCTCCCCCCCTGCCCCTATAGCAGGCTGATATCGGGTGTCTGCCATTACACAACGAGCAGGCATGGCGAAAGCGACAAGCTGGCCTGGCACAGGCTCCTCTGGCGCCGTACTCGTAACAGTACGGCTGGATCCGAAAGGGCGAACTCGTCGTACCCCGCTGCGCCGAGCCCTGGGTCCCCGAGACCGCCCCCGGGCGGGGGAGGGTAGCCTCTTTCCCCTGGGTCAGCAGCAGGTGGCCGGTAGGCGTCTGCCCGCTAGCCGGGGTGGCGGGTTGCTGCGTGGCTTGAAGCCACAAATCGTTGTGCCGCATGTCCCACGGCCAGTGCCTATTGTGTGCGGCAAACCTCCTAAAATCCTCATCGTATTGCTTCCACGCCTCCCCACCGAACTCCTGGTAAGCCCGTAATATCATATTCATATATAGGATAAGCTCATGGGTCTTGTGAACATCGTCTTCGACAACCACTGAATGATACGCCAGAAAGGCGTATGCCCATGATAAAATTCCTTTATCCATCTTGACGTCCTTTGACTCCACCGCCCCCTTCTTACCTTCCACGTCCTTGTCCTTCTTAGATTTTTTTGGCAACAAAATCTTAAATATATCGACATAGGCCCCGCGCCAAATCTTTCGCTTAAGGGCCTGTGACATGTGCATGCTAAGCGGAGTGTCAGGGAGGCCAGGGGCAAAAGGGTTGTCGCTGTCGACAGTGGAGGTATCAGTGGACTCTGTGGTCGTGGACTCAGAGCTATCCCTTGAGGGGTCCCTCCTTTTCCTGCCCCTCTTTGTCCTCCCGTGTTGTCGGCCCCTCCCCCATACCTGGGCCGCCGTGCGCGAACGCCATGTGCTATGTGATTTATGTGACTTACGTTTGACCGCCCGTACCCTGCCTCGTGGTCCCCGTGGCCGGGACCAACGATGCCCGGGCACCGGGCACTCACCCCAATGTGAAGAGTCGTCGTCGGCCTCCTCCGAGGCAGAGGCGGCCCGGCCTCCACGACTCCTCTTGCGCCTTTTCTTGGCGCGCCGGACGGAGCGCACCCTCTGAGACCTTTCTTCAGATTCTGATGAGCTTCGGGTCCCCTCTGCGCTCATGGCACCCCCGGCGTCCCCGTGCCGGGATCGGCCCCTCTTCCTTGGCCCTTCATCCAATTTTTCAAGTAAAGCAGAAAGAAGGTGTGAAGATACAGAGACTGACTCCTCCCCTGTACCCTCATTCGCAACTGCCCGAGCCATGGGGGACCCCTCATCAGACCCGCTTATTTCAAATGGGCTGGGTCCCCCCTCCCCAGGATCAGTAAACTCCCTCCTGTTGCCACGTGGCCCTCTGGATGGGGCCCTCCCCTGGCGGCGGCCTGCCGCCCTAGGGGTCACCCCCTGGCGCCTTGGGGCCCGCCCCCTGGTGGCCTCCTCCCCCCTGGAGCTGCCCTCCCCGCTTGGCCTGCTGTCCTGCTCAGCCCCAGGGGCCTCCCCCCAAGCCCTCTTGGGGGCCCTCCTCCTTCCCGTACGGCGGGGCTCCATGGGGGGGTTGCCCAGAACGCCGGCCTGCCGCCCCGCCGCCCGCCGCCGGGTCCCAGATTGTGCCCTGCTGCCCCTTGCCATTGATCCACGCCCCTCCAAACCAGAAGAGGCCCGGCCAACAGCCGATGCCTCTGGCGCTATCAGCCCGGGCCTCCTGATGCCGCCCACGCGACTGCTGAGGCCTCCGGGCCTGGCCGCGCTGTCTTCGCCGGGCGCCGCCGGTCCGAGCCTGCAAACTGCCGCCCCAACGCTCACGCCGGCCTCCAAGCCTGCCGGGCTCCCCTCGCAAAGCGGGCTGCCGGCGCGAGCCTCGGCTCGCCGCCCACGCGCTTCTTCGCCTTCGGGCCTTCGGGCCTTCTTCCTACGTGCCGGGAGCAGCAGGGCTGTCTCCAAACTGCCGGGCGAGGGTAACTGCGCCACGAGGCAGCCCCTTTTATAGGGCTGCCTCACCCTCGCCCAGCCAATGGGTGGCCCGCGCCACCAAACTTCGTCACTGCGGCCCCCTGGGATGACGAGGGGCCGCAGGCTCCGCCCCAACATGGCGGCCTCCTTTCCCGGTCCCACGCCGCAACCCCGCGCCGGCTGGTAAGTCGCCGGCGGCATTCTTGACAAATGTATCTTTTTCTTTTATGTACACTGTGAGCATATGCACCAAGACAAATTCCTTGTGTCCAATCACACTTGGCCAATAAAGAATTCTATTCTATTCTGTCCAGTCCAGTCCTGTCCTGTCCTCCCCTGTCCTATCCTATCCTATCCTATCCTATCCTATTCTATAAAATAGCAACATCATACAATTACATGTTAGTATAGTAACCTATTATACAAAGGATAGTAGAGAATAGGAAGGCCTTGAAGAACATTGTCCACGGTGTTGCGATGGGTCTGACATGACTTCACAACTAACAACATAGTAACCTATTATCTAAGAATAAAGTTATACTTTAATTTATAAGTAGAACTGTAAATTAAAGCACATTTTTGAGGTGATATTGTTCAGAACTGTTCTTGTAAAAGGAAAGGAAATTACAACATAAAAACACCCTTTTTTCTTATAGATTTGTTCATTGGTTTGTAAAGATTTATATTTATATATATATAATTCTAATCATACATATAAAATATGGTTTTAAACATAGTCTTAATGATATATGGTAGTAAATAATCAGATGCTTGATAGACGTAAAATACATTGATGAATGCTTTTATGTTGCAAGTCTATACTGAATTAAAGGATCTGAAAACACTATTATGTCAGTCTTTTTAGATATTTCAGTAGTCTTCATATTACAATATTATCAAATTGTGCTATTGTGGAGAGAATATATTTTGATGAACAATTTAAGTTGCCAGTTAGATTTACAATGAACGTAGTAATAGGCAATACAATGCTATTTCTTTATCAGTAGGATTATTATTATTATTATTATTATTATTATTATTATTATTATTATTATTATTAATTTGATTTGTATGCCTCCCCTCTCCAATATTCCTTAGGATGACCCATTATCTTAATTCATAAGGGATAGTTGCTGAATCCGAACCCATAAGCTAAATACTGTTCATCAGTGGTTGGTTGCTCTCAGTTTGGACCGGTTCTTGGAACTGGTAGCGCTGGTGGTGGGAGGCTCTATGCACCCACCCAGGTCACTTTTGCACAGAAGTGTTGTGCACACACATGAACCAGTGGGAAAAATATTTACAGCCCACCACTGCTATACAACCTCAGGCAAATGGATTGAAATCAAAATAGGAAACCATTATCTAATGGTGGTGAGATAATGAATTATTTCATTATAAATGTCACAAAAGGAATTTAAAAATTTAATAGAATTGTGTTAGTTGTTTGGAAGAAATGCTTCATAATTTTCAGGGATTTATACAGGAATTCATTTATTACACTCCTGTAAGGTGCTCTGTTCCTTACAATGTTTTTTTCTGTTCATATGGTCACTTGCTTATTTTATTGCAATTTGGTTGTTATTTTCCTCTCTATCTTTTGTTCTGACCCAGCTGCCGGACAAAGGAACATAGCACAAACAGTCTCTCAACAAACCTTATTTTAATATCAACAGCTACTAATTATATTTCTTAGCAATTGTTCTAAAGTCAACAAAAGTTTAAATCAGTCTTTTTGGTGCAATGGCTGTTAATTAACCTTCTTAACAACTGGCAATAATCCAAACAAAAAAACCCACAAGTCTAATGAAAAGTCTTTTTGATAACAGCAGATAATGCACACAATTTTACTGTTGTTGGCAACATGTTCGAGAGAAATTTGCAGGAAAGTTGACGATTTACAAACAAGAGATGAACAGGAGTTTTGAAGTCGAAGTGAAGACATGGAATGAATGAAGTTGTTTCCTGAAAATTCCTTCTCTGTTTTCCTCATTTAAATAGTATATGGGAGTGGCCAATTATCCCCAAGACTTACTCCTAAGTAGTCCTTTTTATAGGAACCATTCCTCTCTTTTGGCAGCTTTGCACAGGCTCATTGAGTACAGACTCCTCCTCCTCCTCACTGTCCGACTCTGGTACTGACTTCTCAGCCACTGGCAAATTAAAACATCAGTCTTCTTGCTGTCCAAATCTGCCACCAGCTTCATAGGCCACTGTTGGGCCACAACATCTGCCCTACATAATCAAAGGGTCAATCCATGCAGGGGATAAGTAGATTATACTAGAAATATTTGCAATGCGTGATTTGTCTTTGTATGGTAGTGCGATGGAGTGCAGTGCCCGGTTGTAGATCTCAGAAGCTGCATGTAGATCTCTGTAGATCTCTGAAATGTTTTTGATGTGTCATATAGTTGGTCTTGAAGCTTTTTTCTTCCTTTGTCTGCCTGACGTATTACACAGACATCTTGTGAGCACTCATTCTCTTGAGTATTATGGAGTCTACAGAGAGGGGCGGCATATAAATATAATTAATAATAATAATAATAATAATAATAATAATAATAATAATAATATTCAAGTGGGTACCTGTTTTCCAGTTGTTTAGCTTGCTGAGTACTACCATATAGTATTCTGATGCAACTCATGTTGTGTGATTGTGAATGGTTACTATTAAACTCAGAATGTGTGGAATATTGGTGGCCTTGCAATAACCTGTGGTTTTTAGGCTTCTTTGCTTTAATAATAGTAATTAAAATAAATCATTACCCCAAACACAGAATAAAATTGAAAGCACTGAGGTCTCAAAGTTTAGTAAAAGAGATCAATGGTAACTATTTTCTTAAAGCTTAACTAATAAATGTGTTGGAAAATGTTCAAAAATTGAATGATTGAAGTATGGCATAGCTCAGGTTACATCAAAATATTTTCAGTAAAATTATGTAGCACATCTCTATATTTACTGCCAAGAGAGACTCAGCAGTCTTCAGGAAGCTGGTTTCAGACACTGCTTTCATTTTTGGAAAATGAATTCATTTGAAGAACATTATGAAATATATGAAATAAATAAAAGAGAATGTGAGTTTGTAATAAATACCAATCTACATTCATCACACCCAAAACAAGGCCTTGGGGAAGGCTAGGAGAGAGAGAATTTTCTCTCTAGTCTCTCGCCTAATAAAAGGAGAAACCAACAAAAAGCTGGAAAAGTTAATGAAAGCAAGCAGAAGATTTTTGTTCAAATCAAGTTCACTCTAAGAAGCAGGCAAATATTCTATTCAGAAGTTGCATTGTTTTAATTCCTTTGTTTGGGTGCCCTGTTTAAGTCTTATTGCTTCTTCTTGTTTTTTGCACAAGTTGGAAATTATTTTTGGGCTATAGCCAACAGGATTTGCTTTGCTGTTTATTAACTTCTTATGAACCAATATCTAACTAGAAAGGAAAGATCCATCTCCAGCCTGCTCAAGATAAGATTGCCAAAATTTGGAATGTGTTTTTTTAAATAAATCAAGTTTCATCTAAGTACTGTATATTGTAGGGGTCAGTTCTGGTTTGCTTGGCTGCCGATTCATTCACATACACAACACACACACATGTGCACATGCACAGTAATTTAAAAGAGATGCGCAGACGCTAAAAATAAGATGGTGATGCCTACACTACCATGAAAACAACTGATTCAGGGGCATTACAGGCCTAGGTCGCTGCCTGTTCTAGTGACCCTTACTTACTTATTTACTTATTCAATTTTTTAATGTCGCCCTTCTCCTTCTCCTCAGGGCGGCTTACAACATGTTAGCAATAGCACTTTTTAACAGAGTCAGCATATTGCCCCCGCAATCCGGGTCCTCATTTTACCCACCTTGGAAGGATGGAAGGCTGAGTCAACCTTGAGCCGGTGTTGAGATTTGAACCACTGACCTACAGATCTACAGTCAGCTTCAGTGGCCCGCAGTACAGCACTCTACCTGCTGCGCCACCCCAGCTCATGGCCACCCTGGCCACCAAGTTACTACAAGTCTGAACCGGGAAGAAGGAAGAACCCATCTTGGATATATTCTCTCTCTCTCTCTCTCGATCTCTATCTCTATCTCTCTCATCTCTCTCTGTATGTCATAATAAATAAAAAGTCTGATTTCATTTATCACTGAGATATTTGCTTATTTCCAAAAAGGGAAAGGAAAAGCTATGATAGACTTTTTACAATGGTTTTTTTTTCTTTAATTCTTTTACATAGCAGGAAGGCAAATAAAGTTGTGTCTCTTTCATAAAGCAGCATTATAGGAAAGCATCCTATAACTAAGATTATGACAGAAGTAAATTCTAAACAGATATACTGGATCAATATGTGTTTAGTTAATAGATATCTAGAAAATGGGGTTTAAAACCTTCAAATATTTATCCTATGTGTTCATCTGTCTTTTAATGCACAGTATATTGCTAGTCCATATGTGATATGCCATATGCCAGTGATTCTCCACCTCTTCTACATCATGGACTTTTTGTGTCCATGGACCACAAAGATTTAATTCAAAATTTAAATCATAATATTCCTTCTAGCCAGTAATGGGCAGTCAGAATTTTTACGGCCACACTGTGGGTGTGGTCTATTTTGTGGGTGTGGCTTAATGGTCATGTGACTGGGAAGGAGTGGCTTGCTGGCCATGTGACCAGGTGGGAGTGGCTTGAACGATCATCATCATTCAAGTGAACTGTTATGTCCTCAACTTACAACCTCCCCAGTGTCGCTCTCTGTGGTGACAATTTGCTTCACGTTTCCTGTGCTCTCCTTTCTGGGTCACTCCTTGCCTCAGGCTGGGTAGCTAGGCCAATGGGTGCCAATCAGCTGCTGAGAAAATAGGGGGCAGGAAAAGGGCCCCCTGCAACTCCTGCTGGTGCTGGTCTCCCTGCCACTTTCCGAGGAGGAGGAGGAGGAGAATGGGAGGGAGAGTTTTAAAAGCTGGAGCTGGGCACACAGCTTCATTTATGTTGTGAGCCGCCCCGAATCCTCGGAGAGATGGCATACAAATTCAATAAATAAATAGATAGATAGATAGATAGATAGATAGATAGATAGATAGATAGATAGATAGATAGATAGATAAATAAATAAATAAATTTCCACTGCTGGAACTGCGTTCCACCCCGTCCTGCCTGCTGCCCACCCCTGCTTCTAGCCTTTGCAGACCCTCTGTGACAACAAGAAACAGGATGCCAATTTTGACTAAATCTGAATCCTATAAAGAGAATTTGTACAAAATGCATTATAGATGGAACCTATCTCCGGCAAGATTGGCCAAAATGTATTCAAACCTTGTGACAAATTATTGCAGATGTAATAAAAAAGGTGGATCATATCATATATGGTGGACATATTCATGTATCATTTTTTTTGTCATAAAATACATGATTGGTTAAGATAAATTACAAAATTGGAAATAAATATAAGCATTCTTACTAGGAATAATAGATCAGAGAATGGAGAAAAAATACTACTATATTATATTACATATTTTAATTGCAGCCAGAATCAGTGCAACACTGGAAACAAAAAGATATCCCAAGCAAAAATATAGTAATTAGGAAAATTATAGAATGTGCAGAATTAGATATCATGACAATGAAATTAAAAAAATAAAGAAGACTTGGAGTACAGTGGAACCCCGACATACGAGCAGCTCTACTTACGAGCTACTCGAGATACGAGCTGGGAGAGTAGAGAAATTTTTGCTCGACTCACGAGCTTCCATTCGGGATACGAGCCGAGAAGAGCCGGCCTGGCTTGCTTTGCTTCCGAGCTGATGCAGAGCCGAATAAAGCATCACGCCCCTCTGACGCTTTCGGCGGCTTCCGAAGCGATGCTGGGCTCTTTTGCCTCCAAAAGCGTCAGGGGGGTGTGACGCTTTATTCGGCTCTGCAAAGCAAACCAGCCTGGCTCTTCTCCGTTCGTATCCAGCGCTTGGTGAGTCCTTGGCTTCTGCTGGGGGTGGGGGGATCTGAACGCTTTCTGCTGGGGGTGGGGGGATCTGAACGCTCTCCCTGGCTGGGAGCACTTTCGCTGCGAGAGAGGGCTTTCCCGAAAGGGACGGAGAAAGCCCTCTCTCACAGCGAAAGTGCTCCCAGCCAGGAGGCTGCGAGAGAGGGCTTTCTCCGCCCTTTCGAGAAAGCGCGCCTGTCTGAAAAGATCGCCGCCGGTCTGGTGGGGTTTTGCAGCAACCTCCGAGCAACCTGGGCTCGGAGGTTGCTGCAAAACCCCACCGGACCGGCGGCGATCTTTTCAGACAGGCGTGCCGATTCTCCGCTTTTAGCAGTGAGCGGAGAATCGGCGCGCCTGTCTGAAAAGCTCGTAGCCGGCATGGGGGGATGTTCCATGCCGGCTACGATCTTTTTAAACAGATGCGCCGATTCACCGCTCACCCGGAGTGAGCGGAGAATCTGCGCGCCTGTCTGAAAAGATCGGAGCCGGCATGGAAAATCCCCCCATGCCGGCTACGAGCTTTTCAGACAGGCGCGCCGATTCTCCGCTCACTGCTAAAAGCGGAGAATCGGCACGCCTGTCTGAAAAGCTCATAGCTGGCATGGGGGGATGTTCCATGCCGGCTACGATCTTTTTAAACAGATGCGCCGATTCGCCGCTCACCCGGAGTGAGTGGAGAATCGGCACGCCTGTCTGAAAAGATCGGAGCCAGCATGGAAAGCCCCCCCATGCCGGCTCCGAAGCACCGGGCACCCCTCAGCCGACGTCTTTTCCCCTCAGCCCTCGGGCTTGCACGCATTAATCACTTTTCCATTGTTTCCTATGGGAAACAATGCTTCGACCTACGAGCTCTTCGACATACGAGGTTCCTTCCCGAACCAATTAATTTCGTATGTCGGGGTTCCACTGTATTATGAAATTTGGAACATGTTTTATGAATGGTTAGAATGAAGAAAAAAATTAGAAGACAATAATAAATTAACAATATATATAAGAATGTTAATAATTAATTGACCAATAGATTTGGTACATTGGTGTACAATTGGAAATGATATTTGTATTAGTTGAGTTATTTAAGGAAAGATATTACTAAGGTGGAAAAAATGTATAAATAGGGGAACGTATAAGGTATATAACCATAGGAGTTAACCTGTTGATATGAATTGCCGTAAGAGAACCCTAAGGGGTATATTGTACAAATGTAATTTCATTATTTAATACTAGTACATCATTCTTTTTTGTTTGTATGTGTTATTTTTAGTTTCTGGGTTTTTTTCCTTTGTATGTATTGTATGTAATGCAGGTATTTTTTTGTATTGTTTTTAATTATATAACTTAATAAAAAGTATTTAAAAAAAGAGTAAGCAGACCACAAATTGTGAACCACACGCACTAAATAATAATAGCTGTCTCCATTGTTTACCTTAAGTTTTAAAATATTGTGTTTATTTGCCATGTTGGCATATTCATTTCAAGAAACTGGGATATAATCCAAATATATATCCAATTATATTTAACTGCTTTTATGTGAAAAATATAACAGCTACAAATCTACAAATGAAAATTCAAGTCTTGGTCTTCAGGAATGTTCAGTATTCTGTTTACATAGAAATTTTAAAATGTTTTCATGTGAGTTATTACACATGATTATCTGAAATGAATTGAATCTCCTAGTATGAAAAAGTCTATTTGTTGTAATATATCAGAATGTTTGTTTATTATACAGAATTTTTGATGCCAGTAATTACCTCTAATTAATGAGGTATCATACACAAATGCATTTTGACAAATGTTTCATTAAACAAGCTTCAATAATTTTTTAAACATTATCTTCATTTGTTATTGCCATTAGTATTTTCCTCTGAAACTATGGAAGATAGTTTAGGTTGTACATAGCTTTTCAAATGGCCCATCCTGATTATAATGTTAAACTTCACAGAAGTGGAGTCTCAGTATTGAAAATTATTGATCACTAAATATAATTTTACCTTGCCTGTTCCTTACCATATTTTTATGGTAGGGAATATTGTTTCTCGCAGAGTTTAAAAACCATTTCCAGATGACATGCAAACTTTATCTGTTGACAATGTTCAGGATCTTACATGGAGACACAACAATACCGAGCAATTATTTTCATATTTTCCACTTGTATATTTGTAATCTTAAATTTAAGATGTGCTATTATTTATAGTGCCATTTTTGTATTTTATTCCATTTGTACCTTTCTATCTGGCTAACTTTTAAGGAAGAAGAGATTTTTACAACAAGAGAAATCATTTCTTACAATTGGTGTTATACTGTATGTGTTCCTCAAACTCAGTTCCTCTACCCCAGTTTCTCTTCTTCTGCGAGTTTAAAGATTCTGCACAATGTCTTAGCTCTGATGTTGCTTTTGGATCTATGGAGTCATAGTCCTGAATGTTCCTACAACCACTTTAGCCTTTTACTTTATGTATATCAATCTACACAATCCCAGCTTCAATGAACTGAGCTTTGAATGATCCAAAATTAGTCCTATGGCTTTTTTTAATAAATAAATTATTTATTTATTTATTTGTTTGTTTGTTTGTTTGATTTTTATGCCACCCTTCTCCTTAGACTTAACAAAGCCAGCATATTGCCTCCCCCAATCTGGGTCCTCATTTTACCCACCTCGAAAGCATGGAAGGCTGAGTCAACCTTGAGCTGGTGATGAGATTTGAACCGCTGACTTACAGATCTACAGTCAGCTTTGGTGGCCTGCAGTACCGCACTCTATCTGCTGCGCCACTCCAGCTCTATAAATAAATAAATAAATATTTATTGGTTACTCCAAATCATTAAAACACTGAAAATAAGAAATATATCATTTCTCATTTTTTAAAAAAATGTGTCATTTGACAACTTTTATGCATTAAGCATAAATGCTGCTAAATAAGAAAGAAAAAAACCTACTGGTTTGATTTCACTTGTGGGAAATTAGCTTTGTAAAGTTTTTGAATTGCTACTAATTTTGAGTTTATGTATAGGCTTTATTGATACTATAAAAATAAATCCTCTGATTAATACACTTATTTTATGGAATGAACTGCAGAATACACAGAAGATATATACGATATTTTGCTTCTTGGCATGGAAACAAAGACATTTGTGACAAAAGTTACACCAAGAAAATTAAATTAAATGGTTCAACGTAATTGATTTCTTTAGTCAGGAAGAAAGCTATAATGGGATGTAAAATAAGCATAAATGCACCTTTTATGAAACCTACATAGCAACCTACAGAAAAAAGCGTCTGTCTGTCTGTCTGTCTGTCTGTCTGTCTGTCTGTCTGTCTGTCTGTCTGTCTGTCTCTCTCTCTCTCTTTTTCTGTTGAGGCACATATTATACCCAAATATGGGATGAAGCCTACTGCTTCCTTTTGTTTCTTCCAGACACAAACCACATGGATAGCCCCTGGAATGGGATTGAAAGGCAAAGGAAAGCAATATGGTCCCTCCCATATTTGTGTATACCAGGTAACTCTACAGAAAAACATGTAATCTTTCCCGGCTCAGCTGATAAATGGCTGAGAACCTGTGGCTTAGAGGGTAAAAGCAATTGCTTAGCAAGGCAAAAACAGCCTAGGTTCGAATCCTAGAAGGGTATGGCTAGCTCATAAGAGTTAAATAGCTCAAAATAGATCTATACTAGTCTCCCTTTATTTCTTTATCAGTTCTTTGCAAATTTGGAATACATGCATACATACATGCATACATACATACATACATACATACATACATACATACATACATGTGTGTGTAACATATTTTTGCTGATAATGAAAATGAAGGGGATTAGTATAGACCTATTTCAAGCTATTTAGCTCTCATCATCTCAGCCTTACCTGGATTTGAACCTGGGCAGTCTGCCTACCAGGCAATAGCTTTTAACCTCTAGGCCACAGTTCTCCTCTTGTCACAGCTTGTACCATATATGTTTTTTTCCTGTTAAATCACCCTGTATGTGGGAGGAAGCTCATTTCATAGCCATCAAAAGGCTTGAACCTTTTTAAAATCAGATTTTACGGTAATATACCTATTTAGGGTATATTAACAAATTGAAATTTAATAGAATTTTTACCTTAGCCATCTTAGACATACAGTCTTCAATAGCCCGACCATCACTTTGGATGCTATAAGAATGTCCCAGTGCACCAGCACCTATGTCTATGTGTTAATAGTATGATAGAATCTTTAAGCCTGATTCTCTGTTCTTCCTTTTACAGGGTCTTTAGAATGGCTACCATTTACTCCATTTTGGAGACCTTTCCAAGCAGAAAGCACTACTTTTCAATCTACTTACCTGATAAGCCAAATACATCCTCCCAGATTATCCATTTTTATGTCTCTACATTTGTCTTTGCTTGTTCTTGTAGTTGAAGATTCCGAAGATTTATTGGATTTTAATCCCTTTACTTTTGTATTATTTTATTCTTATTTTTTTAGAGAGAGGGAGGGAGGGAGATTTATATAGATTTATATACTGCAAGCGTGTATTTATATTCACTTACTTTGTAGGCTTCATATTTTCTAGATTTATAAGTTACTCATTTGATACCTCGTTTATGTTTTCCTTATCTTTGTTAATAAATTTGTGAACAATTGTATCTACCATTTCCAAATACATTTCCACATTCATTTGGCTAAAAATGACCAAAGTAATTTTGGTTTGTTATCTTTGTCATGTTGAATGACATTACCTTACCAATCTGTGTATATAAAAATATTCTATTATATTTTATTCTAGCTATTATGTATTATAAAATCATTTAATTAATTTACTATGACAGAAGCAGTTCTTAGGAACTGCTCAAAAGTTGCATATACAAAGTGATATTAACAAAAATGTAATTAAGCACTCCAGAATAAATATTTTTCCTACAATCAAATGCAGTCTGCTTTTTGTTCTGGTAGCACAGATTGAAAAATTCATTTTCTTCCTATAATGTCACATCAAAAATCTATTTTTCTCTAGCAGCTGTTCACATTTGGATTTTTTAAGGATTGTTAGCACAAAAAGGCCCTATCTTTACTCTCACTTTTTATGATGAAAACACTATATGAATTGAGTTTTCTCAATTCAACCAATTAGTGTTTGGCTCTGTTGGATAAAAGTTATTTAAATTGCCAGTGAATGGTGTTGCAGTCTATAATAGCTATGAACCAAATACCCATTAAAGTATTTTATACAGCTTCTATGAATGGAGATTTTCATTTATTCTTTAAAATAACTAATTCATCATTATAAACTTGCCAAGATTAACAAGCGCACCAAAATTTCAGCATGTTTATTTTAAATATAAAGCTTAGAAACTGCTCCTTAACTTCTTATTTCTTTATATAGCTTAGAAAATATTGATATTCACTTGGTAATATATTTTCTGATTTAAAGCAAAATCAAAGTTCTTAATCTTTTATATTTCAGGCAAGCTGTGAATTAGCATAATAGTATTCAAGAGCATTAGGAAGCATTTGAAATTCTGAAGACTTGTCAAGATGTTTGCAAAAGATGAACAGAGCTACCAACTTTAATTTTATTGAATTTTTTATTTTTCGTTTTGTTCTGCTTCTTTTGCTGGAATTTTGTTTCTTCCATTTTGATATCCAGTTATAATTTTAAAAAGAACCTATACAAATATTGTGTGCAGTTTCATGTGCATTCTTTAAATATATGCATCTTAAATTATGAATTGCTTTATTAATTTCCTTAAAAAAATACTTAAGCAATTTTTCTAAATGCAAAAAGATATTCTTTTTGTTAAATCATCTATCTTTATGTGCTTTCTTTCCTAATATTGCTTTATGTTTGAGGCTATTGAAAAGCGCCAGGGGCTGCCTGCCTGCCTGCTGCCGTAGCCGGGCTGGGCGCGGGGCATCCTCGACGTTGGGCAGCAGCGGGAGGAGCCGCAGCCTCCAGAGCCGGCCAGCCGGGTGCCCCCAGGATGCGCATCGTGGACCGGCCCCGCCGCGGTGCAGGAGGGATGGAGGCCGGGCCCCACGGGCAGCCACGCCTGCCGTGCAACGCCGCCTAACGCCGCCCGCCCGGAGGAGAAGAGGCCTCGCCCGGGCCGAAGCCCGAAGACAAGCCGGCCCCGGTGCCCGGGACAATATAACACATACCCCCAAAGTAAGACACAGTGGGGCTTTTGGGGGTAAAAAGATAGTAAGACACTGCCTTACTATCGGGGAAACACGGTACCTGAAATATTAAATGTTGAACAGATTGCAGTAGAGTTCATAACGCTATCTTACTCTTTAGTGGCAGAATAAAATAATTATATAGCAGAAGGCTTGGGCAGAAATAATATATTTATTCCATTCTATCTATCTGAAAAGTTTCTAGAATCAGTCATAAGGAAACTGTCTCCCAATAATACTATTGTTGAAGAAAGAATTGTATCCCCAAAATACTTTTGTGTCCTGGTATCAACCAAGGCTTGCTATAATGCCGAATATTTAAATAAAAGAGAAAATTTGGCCATGGTGTTTTATAACTTATAATTCATATTTAAATCCAGAATTGTACATATTATCATGAATATTCAGATGTCTTCTTTGGACTGTTCTTCAAAATAAAACTGATTAAGGAACAGGGAACACAAATGAAATGGAGAGAGGAGAAAAAAGAGAATTTAAATTGAAAGCAAGGATGGAAAGGAGCATTTTATATTCAAGAATTGCAGGAAAATCTTTTTCATGTATATGCTGTTTCTATGGTAAATAGCTCCATATCAATAGCAAATAAATAAATAAATAAATACCATGCTCTCAAGGTAGGATATCATATCTGAATACTGTATCTTTGCAGCTTTATAAAAACCTGGGAAACCTGCAGTTAGTATTAAATGGATAAATATGCATACAGATTGTATTTGGCTAGGCAAGATACAGAAGGCTGGCAAACAATGTCTTGGTGACACAACACTTTGCATCTTGTTGGATTAAGGACTAGATTTGTGTTTTAGCCAATATAATGTCATGTTGAGTTATGTAAATCCCATCACAGAAAGGCAAACACAATGCAGCAGCAGAATTCTTTGGCTCTGATTCCTTAGCTATTTCATTGAAACCAATTTGATGTCTTGCCACCGATTGGTTTTCCCTTGTGGCTCAGCTATACTGTTAATAGAATATGGCTGGTTTTTTTTTAAAAAAAATCATTAGGCTTTATGATAGAATGAACATATTTAATAACTTGCACTTTGAAAGGTATCTGGTTAAGGTAAAAATAAATGAATTGTTACTCTGATGAAGTACATTGCACCATATAATATGTCGATAATTCTTATTTAGCTAAAGTGTGTCACGTTTAAAGTGCAACGCACCAGCTTTTAGCTCATAATTTTGTCAACCTTGTTCAGATGGTGCTTTACAAATTATCTGTTCTTTTTCGAGGCCAAATATATTAACATCTGTAAATGTTCCAGACACCGCCACTAATTCAGTGTTTTCAGATTTGTCAAGCCATTTTTTAAAACGCAGCTGTAGGAAAATCAGGTTAAAATGTTATATTTTTGGCAACTGTGGAGACCTTTTTATTTGCAATACGGTATAGAGGAATTTATTTTTTCTTCTTAAAAAAATGTAAAGAAGGAAGGATTAAAGCAAGTAGCACCATGTTCCTTAGGCTCATGTGGATCAAAAAATTAATTTTAAAAGAAGTTTAATTACAATTGGACCAGGGTATCTATGAGACCACCTTCTGCCGCATGAATCCCAGCGACTGGTTACGTCCCATAGAGTTGGTCTCCTCCAGGTCCCGTCAACTAAACAATGTTGTTTGGTGGGACCCAGGGAAAGAGCCTTCTCTGTGGCGGCTCCGACCCTCTGGAATCAGCTCCCTCCAGAGATTAGAACTGCCCCCACCCTCCTTGCCTTTCGTAAACTCCTTAAAACCCACCTCAGCCGTCAAGCGTGGGGGAACTGAAACATCTCCCCCTGCCTATGTAGTTTTTGTGTATGATGATTGTATGTATGTTTTTATATATTGGGGTTTCTTGTTTTTTAGACTTTTTAAAATCTATTATTGTTATTTTAGATTCCAACTATTAGATTTGTTATTATATTTTGTTTTTATCATTGCTGTGAGCCGCCCTGAGTCTACGGAGAGGGGTGGCATACAAATCTAATTAATAATAATAATAATAATAATAATAATAATAATAATAATAATAGGCTCACGATATTTTGCTATATTAAATTAAGGAAAAGATGGCTGTCTCTAACCTATATTGAACAAATTGCTCAGACTCTATTTGTCTGGGGCAAGAGACTTACTTCAATACATGAGTCAAGATAAAGATGTCAACCCTTCAAAGATTTCAATCTTGAAAACTTGTCAGAATTTAGTTCTGCCCAAGTAAAATCTATGTGAGTTTATGTTAACACTGTTTTCTCATATTTCTCCCTTCTCAGTGCTGATTTGTTCCCTCCTTATTAACATTTCATTGCCCTTTTTTTCCTTTTCAATGCCAGCTACCCATCATAATCAGTTCCTGTACAGGAAACTGGCCTAAGCAAACAGTAATAAATGGATAATCACTTTTCTTTACTTGTATGAAGATGGGCCCAGCAATTTCTTAATGTTAGGAAAGTCTGATGCAGCAAATCTAGATGATATGGAAACATGAATGGTTTTTTATGCCAATAACAACCAAAGAGTCGAAGGTAACTGGAATGAAAGAATTTCCTTCAATATAAGTGTCAAAATGTGATTCTAACAGCAGTTCAAAAGGAATAAATTTGTGCATAATTTCAGATATACCTTGACACATTGGGCATATTTTCTTCCATTCAGGATAGCCTTCACAATGGATTCTAAGCAGTCCCTCCTGCATCTAGAATTCATTCTACTTCATATTATGTGTCCTGATTCAACTCGATGTGAAAGGGTGTAGAAGGTTATTACTATTATTATTATTATTTATTAGATTTGTATGCCGCCCCTCTCCGCAGACTCGGGGCGGCTCACAACAACACTAAAACAATGTACAACAAATCTAATAATTTAAAAATCACTAAAAAACCCTTATTAAAAGCAAACATACACACAAACATACCATGCATAAACTGTATAGGCCCGGGGAAGATGTCTTAATTCCCCCATGCCTGATGGCACAGGTGGGTTTTAAGGAGTTTATGAAGAGCAAGGAGGGTGTGGGCAGTTCTAATCTCCGGGGGAGCTGGTTCCAGAGAGTCGGGGCCGCCACAGAGAAGGCTCTTCCCCTGGTTCCCACCAAACGACATTGTTTAGTTGACGGGACCCGGAGAAGGCCAACTATGTGAGACCTAACCGGTCGCTGGGGTCCAATGCCATGAAGGGCTTTATAGGTCATAACCAACACTTTGAATTGTGACCAGAAACTGATTGGCAACCAATGCAGACTGCGCAGTGTTGATGTAACATGGGCATACCTAGGGAAACCCATGATTGCTCTCGCAGCTACATTCTGCACAATCTGAAGTTTCTGAACACTCTTCAAAGGTAGCCTCATGTAGAGAGCATTACAGTAGTCGAACCTCGAGGTGATGAGGGCATGAGTGACTGTGAGCATTCTAAGGTTGCTTTTCTTGAGCATGAAATAGCCATTGAAGTACCAGATGAATCTTCACTAGTGTAGGAAAATATAGGCAAAAGATGCCTGGACTATTCTGTTGTGTAGCAGCAAAAGATCCTACAAACTTTGTGTCCAGCCTTTTTTAATGGGTAGGGAAAGAAAAACTTCACGGAAATCCAAACAAATCCTTCACTACAGTTTTGGTGCTGTCTTACACATTTATACATCACATTAGTCGTATCTAATAGGGAGCCAGTTTGATCTAGGGATTAAGATCCCAGGTTAGAATGTGGGAGACCACTTTCTAACCTTGGAAAATAGGTTGAAGTCCTGCAAGACCAATAAATCTGTTTAATTTTTCTATTGATAAAAGATACACTCTTCAAGTAATGCACTAATAATATATTTATATTATTCACGAGATGTGAAATGGACTTTCAAAACTTGGATGGAAACTGAGAGCAGTGATCTGAGTTGATTGACTAAGCCAATGATAGAGAACGGGTGCACACAAGCTATTGCCCTAGTTGAGCTCCAACATGCATGCATGTGCTGGTGAGTTGATTTTTTGGCTGACACAGAGGCTCTGGAAGGGGGGTTTAGCTTCCAGAGAGTCTCTGGGGGGATGGTGGAGGCCATTTGTACCCTCCCCCTGGCTCCAGGGAAGCCTTTGGAGCCTTGGGAGGATGATATCAGCTTACTAGGCCCACCAGAAGTTGGGAAACAAGCCATTTCCGGCCTCCAGAAGGCCTCTGGGAGGTGAGGGAAGCTGTTTTCACCCTCACCAGGCATTGAGTTATGGGTGTGGGCACTCATGCAAGAGCGATAGCATGTGCTCATGCTCTTTCAGCACCCAAGGAAAAAGGTTCACCCTCACCAGATTAAGTACTGTACATCCCCACAAAAAAGAGGTCATCCATTAATATTTGTGTAGTCTTCTGAACCAATTGTGGTTTCTTGTAAGGGATAAAATTAAGTATTAGTAACCAATTGTGGTTTCTTGTAAGGGATAAAATTAAGTATTAGTAAGTACTTGACAAAATCATACACTGGGACTGTAATAAACAATTATCATATTTTCTTCAGGGTACAAATATATATGTAGTTTCTAGAACCGCTAAGTTTATAGTCAGGGCTGTTCAGATGAGAATACGTTTTATAGAACATATTGGGGTGGCATGCAAAGGAGATGAACTCACTTAAGAATATTTTATGTCAGTATCTTAGATCTGTTTAATATAATCCTTTGCACGAGTTATATTCTCATGGTTTACTACTCAATTTTAGCTTATTATACTGCATTTTAATTTATTATTTATTCAAATTCCCTCTATTTTAGCCAATTTTATTGTATTTTAACCAGTCACAGTTTTATGACGACCGATGTGGTCCTTTTCCTCGCTTTGATATGGTCGATTGACTAATCAAATAAAGTTGATATTGATAGTAAGCAAATCAACTCCCCCCCCCCAAAAAAAATGGCTGTACAAGTGGAAGTTTAGTAATAAAGCACTGAGAAACTGTATTGTATGGTCCAGGAGAAGAAGGGAAGTCAATGGAGAAAAGCAGCCAGCTTCATAGCGACAGTCTTAGCCCAGGAGCCGATATAACAGAATAACATATAACCTCTCACCTTTCCCCACCAAAACTATCAGAACATAAGATGCAACGTTTTGAACTTTTCTCTATCAGTTTTATTGTTGTGGCACAGTTATAATACCTCTGCCTGTAAAACAAATGTCCCTCGGTCGCAGAAAAGGCAGAATCAGTCTGTGGGTCTCTGTGGAAGTCATCGATTTGTGCTCTGTTGTTGTTGCAAGTCTTGTTTTTATTGCAAGTAAATCTAATACAACAGATCTACAGTTTGCCTCCCAGTGCTTATCTTCTTTGGAGTGTCCCTTTGATGGAGAAGGGTATAATTGTTTTGCTTCAGGACAATGGTTGGCCCTGAGAGTGCAGCTGGCAGCTTATTTTGTGAACTAGGAATATAGGTGATATTGACAATGATATTGGAGAAAAAATGTTTCCACTTGATCAGATTTATGTCTGATGCTTCAACTCATTTTTTTATTTAATGTATGTACAAGAAAAGAGTATGTTGTATCTTCCAAAAAAACCCCACAACCCTTCATTATTGAAATAATGCTTTTATGAACAATATTTTTTTAAATTGAAAACACCATAGTATCTGTCAACCAAAAAAAGCACAATACAAGAACTCCTACCCTCCTGTTGCTGAAGCCTAAAAAACAGTTCAGGAAGCAAAGTTCAAGGCATTACTTTGTACAACAAAGGCATGACTGGAATTTAAATCTCTGAGCAGTAACTGACATGAAAATGACTCTGCCTTGCTTTTGAATAAACTATTTAAATGTGTGCTTTTGTCAGACTTTTAAGTAAGTAGCCCTGAGCATTCTGCAAAATAATTCTATAAAAATAGATATAATTCCTCCAAAGTTAAAACATATTTCACATTTGTAGCTATGTGAGAATTATTGCACCTTCTCCATCTACAGTCCTTAAGTGACCCAATAATTTAAATAGCACAATTGGGAAAGATCACATACAATTTTTTCCAACTTAGCGAAAAAGCTTGTTTGTGAAAGCACTCTAGGTCTGTCATGGTGAACCTATGGCAAGCGTGCCACAGGTGGCACATGGAGCCATATTGGAAGGGTCGTGAGAATTTACCATGTGTCAGTACACATGTGCCTGCTGTCTGTTCTGTCTGGGTCACTTCGGAAGCTATAACCAACCCAAAAAGATAAGCCAGACACACCGGTAAAATTCAAATACAGTTTTATAATGTTCAAGGAAAACGAAGCTAACAGAAAATGTCCTTACAAAGCAGGAAAACACTGGAACTCCAAATATATACACAAAGGTAATTGTTCATACATCAATATAGGATTCTTGTTGCCAAGACGAGGCTGTAGATAACAAACATACACTTCCCACGGTTCTTCAAGACTGCTGGGCCACAAGCCAGGAACAGAGACGCCGAGAAACAATGCAGGTTACAGGAACTCCAAACTGATAACACTCCACATGGCTTCAATAGCTTGCCTGCCTTATAAACCCTTTCCTGCTAATGAGGACCACACCCAAGCCCTGGTGTTCCTTATTCAATGCTGATAATATTTCCTCAATTGCTCCTTCCTTTGATCTAAACGTTTCTGTCGCATGTCAATGACAGCTTGTGCCTCGTCACCTAATGACTCCAAGCTACTGGCAGGGGAGGGCCCTCCCCGGGGCTCCCATGCTGTTCTTCCTCATCACATTCCTGACTGGACCCTCCCCCGTCCGACGGCTCAGCCCCCTCCTCTTCGCTGTCAGCCTCCTCCGGGCATGGAGCCAGCAGAGACGCAGCTGGCCTTTGATCTGCCTCAGGCTGAACCACAACACTGTCCAGCTGATTTTCGCCCTTGGAAAATGCCGTTTCACCCTCTGGAAGCTTCAGGGAATCTTCCTTGAAGCCCTGCAGGCAAAAAAACCATCCAATGGACAAACCCAAAGTTCAGAAAAAAGCACTTCTAGTTTGCCATTGTGCTGGGGGGTTTTGCACTCCAGAAGCTTCAGGGAAGCTTCTTAAGTCCTGGAGTGCAAAAAATAGCACAATGGGAAAACCGGAAGTGTGGTTTCTGAACCTCTGTTTTGCCCATTTGGGCATTTTTTCACATACCAGGTTTCAGAAAGGCCTGTGTGCATGTGGAGGGCAGTGCAGGGGGATTGTGCATGTTTGTGTGGGAGGGGAGGGGTGTGGGCACGTTCACGTATGATAGCACATCCTCACACACACCTTTTGTCATGCAAACCAAAAAAGTTTCGCCATCACTGTTCTAGGACATTTCTTAAATGAGTCAAATGTAAAGATGCATCTTCGAAAACAAAAACAAGCTGTCATTCAGGTATACAGTATAAATCTGTCTAAAATATTAGAAAATATGTTCATGTATGTATCTAGAGAAGACAAAAGTATAACTAGCCAAACACCATCTGTGCAATATTTACATTTATAATAATGTGGAGATCAAAAACTTGTAAGCATTCATGGTCCTGATTGATTCAAATCAAATCATAAGAGTCTCCAAGGGAAATTTACTGAAAATATGCTTTCTGAAGGAGATCCAGGAGGTCTGAAATAAGAGGCAGCGGGTAGTTGATTCAAAAGCCTTATAACTAAATCTCAAGAAATTATCTTTTTTCTTGACAAAAAATGTAGATGGAAATTCTGGAGATGTATATGTTTTGCCGGGCTCTCTGGTAGGAGCCTCCCGAAAATTCAAGGGTACAAATTTCAGACACACACACGTTTGAAAATTCAAAACAATGTTCTTTATCCTCAAATTCAAAATAAACTAAGCACTCTTTTTGTATTGCAAAGAGCACTTGTCCCAAAACAACTGGGTAGTCTGTACAATTAACCTTAAGCAGTCATTAAGTACTTAGCTAACAGCTGTGAAGAAACTTCACACTCCTTCTTCTTCCAACGAAGTGAGAGAGAGACACACACACATTGCTCTGTTTTTTTAATTTCATTTCTCATTTTATTGGATTTGTATGCCGCCACTCTTTGTAGACTCGGGGCGGCTAACAACAGTAATAAAAACAACGTGCGACAACGTGCTTTGTTTTCAAAGGTGTGAAAAATCAACAAGCAAAGTCCAGAAACCAGCAACCCAGGATTCCTGACGAACTGCAATCAGATACTCTTCCACAAGGGCCAAACCCACATGCTGCTATTTATAGCAGCAGCCCTAATTGCTAGAGCCCCACCCAAACACAGGTGGCCTCCCTTATCTCCTGTAATATGTCCTTACTTGGTCTCTTCTACGCATAATTCTGCGCTTGCGTGGATCCAAAATGTCTTCCTCCAAATCAATGTAAGATAAGGGAGATTGACTGCCTGGGCTGTGTGCCAAGCCCCCCTCTGCCAAGTCACTCCCACCTTCTTCTTCGTCCAAGGAAACTAAACTCTGAACTGAATTTGTCGGCAATAACACAGGCCTGTGACATATTGAAGTTTCCCCTGCATCCACCTCCACATTCCCTGGGTCAGGAGCTGGGCCAGAGCCAACCACAACAGTATAAAGGTAAATGAATATTTTATTTCTTTTAGATTGTTTAAACTTTTTAAATCTAGACATATTGTCTTTTTAAGATGAAATCTGAGCTTTAGGTTTTAGTTTGTTGGTATACTTATATGATTGTTAGTGGAGCAAGGTAAAATACAAACAACATTTGTGTGATCTTCTGCCAAAAAGGAGATTTAGGAACAGATGTTGACAGAAAGAAGAAAAAAAGTATGGACCTTACAAATGGTGCTGTTGATAACTTTAAGAAGTTAAACTGACCTTTTTCCCATAATGTAAATTTGTCCTCTAACCTTGCTGCTTGGCTCCTGGATTTTACATTACCATCCAGGAGCCAGTAAAATCCAGGAGCCAAGCAGCAAGGTTAGAGGACAAATCTCTGCCTAGGTCATTAGTTCTTTGTTTTCAATTGTTATATTTGTAAAGAGTAAACAATGTTTCTTGCAGCTACTGACCCAAGTTGCTTAGCTTATTTATCACCAGATGTCAAGCAATTTAATCTATGACCATCCAGTATATAAATTGTATTTCACCAACATTTTTGTAGAATGTTGGTTTGATTCCTCTGATGAGGAATCAAACCAATTGGTTTGATTCCTCTGATGAGTCCAGTCCAATGTGATATCTCCTGTAGACAATAAAGTCCTCCACTTCCACTCCAGAGCCCTTGAAGGAGAATGAGGTCATTCCTGGCAAATCAGGAATTACTGATCTTGAACTGCCAGCACAACAGGTCTCAACTGGAGAGAGCTTGCAGGCCAGCAAAGAAGAAAGGGAGGAGCTGTCTGCCATAGTGAATGTCACAGTATGCAGGTCAGAGTGACGGAGGTCTCTCATATTGCTGGAGAAAAGGCTTTGTCCCTCTTGTTGCATTGCATAGAAACATAGAAAAATAGAAGACTGGTGGCAGAAAAAGACCTCATGATCCATCTAGTCTGCCCTTATACTATTTCCTGTATTTTTATCTTAGGATAGATCTATGTTTATCCCAGGCATGTTTAAATTCAGTTACTGTGGATTTGCCAACCACGTCTGCTGGAAGTTTGTTCCAAGGATCTACTACTCTTTCAGTAAAATAATATTTTCTCATGTTGCTTTTGATCTTTCCCCCAACTAACTTCAGATTGTGTCCCCTTGTTCTTGTGTTCACTTTCCTATTAAAAACACTTTCTTCCTGAACCTTATTTAACCCTTTGACATATTTAAATGTTTCGATCATGTCCCCCCTTTTCCTTCTGTCCTCCAGACTAGACAGATTGAGTTCATTAAGTCTTTCCTGATACATTTTATGCTTAAGACCTTCCACCATTCTTGTAGCCTGTCTTTGGACCCGTTCAATTTTGTCAATATCTTTTTGTAGGTGAGGTCTCCAGAACTGAACACAGTATTCCAAATGTGGTCTCACCAGCATTCTATATAGCGGGATCACAATCTCTCTCTTCCTGCTTGTTATACCTCTAGCTAGCTATGCAACCAAGCATCCTACTTGCTTTTCCTACTGTATCGCCATCTATTTATGATGGCAGGCAGAGGGAGGTATCGTGGGAAGCAATATGTGTGGGTTGTGGCCAGATGTTTGTAGGATGCTTCAATATACTTTGTTTAAGTTGCTAGGAGACTCTGTGTTTGTGTTTTGCACCCTGTTTGAGCTGCTGGTTATCTGTTTGATGGACTAATTGGCCATTGTCTGAGTGTTTAGTCTGGGCTTGTTCGTGTCTGGCTTCTCTTGAAAATGTTCCTCTGAACTCCTGGACTGTTCCTGTGAATTCTACTTGTAAATCCTGAAACTATGACCAATGGACTGGCTGATAAACATAATGGGAGGCTGCAAACCTCAGATTGGATTTTGACTTCTCTTTTGAAAGTACCCAGGCAAAGCCTGTATTTACAACACTGTTTTGAGTTTGTCATATTTTTATATCTTACTTATCTGTTTGGTCTCAAGCCAAATTTCCGTTCTAATCTAGCAGCTGTGAGAGAGCTGACACCTGAAATAGAACTGATGGTGTGCGAGAGAGAGACAAATAAAGTTCTCTCTAAACCATCATAGATGTGTGGGTGAGTGGAACAGCACATCCAGTAGGATTGAAGTTATAGCATCGCTCTGATCCCCCTCAAAGTGTGTAAGCCCAAAATCGCATCAATGCAATACCTTCTTGGAGCCCAGCTATTGCTTCACTGGGACTCAAGGTAATGACTACTTGGAGCCAAAGTAATGCATCACTGGCAGTCAAGGTATATATCATTAGGAGACAAGGAAATGCCATGCTTGAGTAGGTTGTAGGATGATGGTGATTAATGATGATGATGATACCATCAAAAGGATCCCACAAAACTAGGGTGTGATGTCTTTTTATTGATACAGTAGTGAAGCTTTAAAATTACCACAATAATCCAAGATAGTTCGTTATATGAAATGAAAAAGAATGAGAAATTTATTTATGTATTTATTTATTTGTTTGTTTATTTGTTTATTTATTTATTTATTTATCTATCTATCTATCTATCTATCTATCATTCATTCATTCATTCATTCATTTATTTATTTATTTGTTTATTTATTTATTTGAATTTTATGCTGCCCTTCTCCTTAGACTCAGGGCGGCTTGCAACATGTTAGGAATAGCACTTTTTAACAGAGCCAGCATATTGCCCCCACAATTCGGGTCCTCATTTTACCCACCTCGGAAGGATGGAAGGTTGAATCAACCTGGAGCCGGTGATGAGATTTGAACCACTGACCTACAGTCAGGTTCAGTGGCCTGCAGTACAGCACTCTACCTGCTTCGCCACCCCGGCTCTTATAATTTTTCATATTCCATGTTTATTTTATTTATTATTTATTTATTTATTTTATTAATCAGATTTGTATGCCGCCCCTCTCTGCAGACTCGGGGCGGCTCACAGTAATAATAATACAATGTAAACAAATCTAATATTTAAGTTAATTTAAAACCCCAATTTAAAAACCAATCATATATACTAGCATACCATGCATAAATTTTATAAGCCTAGGGGGAGAGAAAGTATCAATTCCCCCATGCCTGACGACAGAGGTGGGTTTTAAGGAGCTTGCGAAAGGCTAGGAGGGTGGGGGCAACTCTGATATCCGGGGGGAGTTGGTTCCAAAAGGTCGGGGCCACCACAGAGAAGGCTCTTCCCCTGGGTCCCGCCAAACGACTTTGTTTAGTTGACGGGACCCGGAGAAGGCCAACTCTGTGGGACCTAACTGGTCACTGGGATTTGTGCGGTAGAAGGCGGTCCCGGAGATATTCTGGTCCGGTGCCACAATCTGATTAAAGTGAATTGGATTAAACTAAACTTTTTTCAGTATTTGTATTGGAACAATATCATATAGGAGATAAGATGTTACTTTTTTTTAAAAAAAAAGCTAGATGTCAGCCCATCAAGCTCAACCAGGTGAAAAAGCAGATGCTTCAGGGATTCCTGGATTACTTCACTCTCGCATAGCAAATTTCCTCCTTTAATGTTTATTGATTCCTTCCCTTTTCTCAATGTGAGATCTATATTCTTGCACATTACCATAAAGTGTAAACATATAGAATTATCTTTACAGAATAGAGAATAAGCAGTCTTCAAGGGAAAATAAATAAATAAATAGATGGCTCCTTTCTTCTTCAGCCCATTTGGCTCTTTTACTTAATGGGAATAGCTTCATTCTGCATTATAGTAAGCTCACCTCTTGTTTTGATGCTGCTTGAAGAAACCTATTTTACATTCACAGTGTTGTTCTGAATAAGTCAATACATCACATATATAACCTAACTTGGGAAGGCAAGAAATTTTATGTTAGCTTGCAAAATGCAGTAGTCTTTAGATTAAAGATCCAATTTTAGATGGTATAAAATATTCTTTAGGTTAAAGATTCTATTTTACAGCATGTAAAATCATATTTGAGCTAAAATAGGATTTAGTTTTGTTTGTGAGATATAGACTAAAATGTTCCAAAACATGCAGGTACCAGAAAAGAGGGTTTTTGACCTAGATTGGTCTAAAACTGTCCGTGTTAGTACATATTTTGTTATATTGCTTTGGGGTGCTGTTGAGCATTCCATTTGATATACCTTTCCATTATGAAAACAACAGAGGAAATGTAACCATTGTTAGAGGTGATACTTTATAAACTACAACTATGACACTAATACTTGTAGTCTATAAATTGTTTCTTTGGTTGTGTGGCCCTATAAGTATTCAGGATCAACACTTGAATACAGAAGAGGCGTCAAAGAGGATGTGTTAATTCAAGAGCACAAGAATAGTACTAGAGTGATTTTGAAAACAGAGTTATGGACATTTCCCTTTCATTGTTCAACATAGTATGAAGAAGGAGTGTTGGTGGGCAAAATGTATGTGTGTATACATGTGATTGATTATGTGAGTGACATATTGTTTCCATAGAAGTTGAATTATTTTCAGCAAGTACTAATGAGGAGTATGAATCTCAAAAATAATTAATCACAGACCGAAGTGTTATATTTAATAGGGAAAAGAAATTACAAATATAATATTATTTAAAATCTGATATATATTGTTCTGTTCAGGACCCTCGAATCGAAACTCCTGACTCAAAAATCCTTTATTTTATGAATAAATCAACTCTTTATTGATATAAGCATACATAACAAGAAGCAGGTTTTAAAACGGCCAGGAACAAAGGAGTATTTTCGTCTTTTGAGCTAATTGTAAACAATGTCCAGGAAAGGGACTAAATTTGGCCTAATCAACATTCTTTAGATAACAAAGTCCATTTTTCATTTAAGAATATGGATTGTGCTCAGCGGAGTCCTGGCAACACACACACACAGCAGAGAATGAGTTGTATTGAGGCAGAAAACTATGTTTTAAAGCCTTGTTTAAGCACACCCCCAGTCAGTGTTCCCTCTAATTTTTTTTTGGGGGGGGGGCGGAAAAGTATAGTGTCTGAGCGGCAGTCCCTTTGGGACTGGGCGGCACAGAAATATTAAATTAATAAATTAATAAATTAATAAATTAATAAATTAATAAATTAATAAATTAATAAATTAATAAATTAATAAATTAATAAATTAATAAATTAATAAATTAATAAATTAATAAATTAATAAATTAATAAATTAATAAATTAATAAATTAATAAATTAATAAATTAATAAATTAATAAATTAATAAACAAACAAACAAACAAACAAACAAAAAACCCACCCTATTTAGCCTCAGAGAATTTCAAAATAAAATACTGTACTGTGTGCCTATAACAGTGAGCTCATAATAGGGCAACTCTATCAATATCAAAATGCCACTTAAATAGTTGAGCTAGTTTCAAACTAGATTTTGATTTTCTTTCTCTCTTCCTTACTCCCATTCTTTTTCTTTCTCTTTTCCTTCCTCTCTTTTTTCTATCTGTTTCTCTCTCTTCCTCTCTTCCTCTCTCTCTCCTTCCCTCTCACTCTTTCCCTCTCGGCTTCTGGGCAGGTTTGGAAAACTCTGAGTTGATGATGATTTTTAAGTGAGCGATTGCTCACTGCTCAGCTTAGAGAGAACTATGCCCCCAGTCTCACATCTCTTCCATCGAACGACGTTGAAACCACACACTCAATTTCCCAAGATCATTTGCCTTTATACTGCCTGGAAGTGACATCACACCACAAAGAGGTTCAGTCAATACACTAATATATTTTACTATGTAACTCCTCTCACCTGCTGAGCAATCTTCTATAGCAAGGGTCAATCCACTCTCATGTCTTCCTCATCCTCTGACTGGGACCACTCCCCCATTTATTTATTTATTTATTTATTTGTTTGTTTATTTATTTATTTATTTATATTTATTTTGTCCAATACACAATGAGGGTTTTAGTGGGTATATATCTATATACACATAGTAAAATACATGATAGTAAATACATGATAGTAAAATATATCTAAGAAATAATAGAAAAGAAGATATAGTAATAGAACATATCAATGAAAGAATAGAAGAAGAGATATAGGAATAGAAAAAAGGTATAGGAGATATAGGAGAGCAATAGGACAGGGGACGGAAGGCACTCTAGTGCACTTGTACTCGGTCATTACTGACCTGACCTGTCACATAATGGTTCCTCAGGCTCACTCAAACGACTTTCTCCCTGACTCTTGCTCTCTGTTTTCTCCGGCAATCCCCCTGGCCCAGGGTATGCATAGGGGCCTGGTTCATCCTCCTCAGAATCCGACATGACCTGAGATGGAGCACTCACAACATATATTAAAAAAATAGAGGACAATAAAATGCTGTCGCCCTAGATTTTAGAGAATATAAAATTTGACACTGTTCTATATCTTTATATGTAGAGTTAAATTACAAGAGAGAGAGAGAAAGAGAGAGAGAGAGAGAGAGAGACAGAGACAGAGAGAGAGACAGAGAGAGAGAGAATTTCTTCAGCAAATTACATATTTCCAACCTTAATTTCCAAAAATCTGGTTTTAATATACAGGTCAATATAATATATTTTTTAATCATTTGCTTTGGTATGTTTACATTGGGTCTTTGCTACAGTCACTAACCAGAATGCACAGAAGCAAAAAACTGCCAAAATTTTGCACATGTGCATGTCACCTCACAAGATTTTTCTTCTGTGCATTTGCATGCGCACAAAGCAAAAATATGCTGGGACAAATATACACGCACACAAGAGAACTAAAGCTGCACACACAGCGCGCCATGTGCCATCCTCTACCGTATCAGTAGCAACCCACTACTGGTTGTAAGAGATAATAGATTTCTTTTCCAATATTTTTTTTATTATTCCCAATAGAAACAATTATTATTCCCAATAGAAACAATTATTTTTCCCAATAGAAATAATTCTGGTCAACATCCAAAACATAGTAGGAACATAAGTTAAATTAGGGAAGTAAATGGTAAGTGAACACCTGTCTACCTTAGACGAATTCAGATCACCGGAACTAGATGGATTACACGCCAAGGTTCTGAAGGCAGACGAGCTCTCAGAACCACTGAACGATATCTTCCAAAGATCCTCAAGCACCAGGGAACTGCTAGAGGACTGGAAAAGAGCTTCAAAAAAGGGGGAGAAATCCATATCCCGGAAACTACACACCTATCAGCCTGATCTCAATACCAGGAAAGATTTTGGAAAAGATAATCAAGCAAAGAATCAACAAACACCCAGAATCAAACATTGACTGGTAGGACATTGTAGTAGATGATTTTATGAACTACATTTAGATCAGATCAAAGGCAAGGTAGCTCTAGGTTTTCTAAGCCCAAAATTTCAAGTCTGGTGAAATAAGGTATTCTGTTGCGAGCAGAGGAGTGGAAGACTGTTTTTGTGAAATATTTCTGGACTCTCTCAATTGTATTAATGTCTAATATGCAGTGTGGGTTCCAGATGGGTGAGCTATATTCAAGGATTGTGCTGGCAAATTTTTTGTATGCTCTGTTTAGCAGTTTAATAATTTACAGATAAGAACCTACGCAAGATTCGGTTAACAACTCTTAGTGCCTTTTTGGCAATGTTGTTACAATGAGCTCTGGCACTTAGGACATTAGATATGAGGAGCTTGATTTACTTGGAGTTATCTTCTGTTGTTTAAGTATTACCTTTATTTTTTGAGGTGTGTGTGTGTGTGTGTGTGTGTAAAGGAAAAGGGAAAAAACAGTCTTTCAGAATCCGTAAATAATTTTGAAAACAGCAAGAGAATTAATCACTGTATTATTCTATGCTACTAAAAGGCAGGTGGTGAGCAGCTGGTCTAATTAATTTTAACCATGCATACTTGGAATTTCATTCATTCACATTTGAAAAGAACTTCCAAGTGGTCACTTGGCTCATAATTAAGCTGACATTACAAGCTGTGTAATTCATGCCTTCTACAAGGTGCATAATTCATACATTACACAAGGTCACTACAAATTTTGGTGGTACCATCATCATTCACCTTTTAGAAGAACGTTTATAATTGTGTTAATCCAACAGGTTCTAACCTCAATGGAGCATTCCAAAGGGTTAGCAAATCTCACTGTCTGCACAATCTATTTCCTGTTTGCCTTCTAAAAAGACTTAAAGGCAATTTCATCTTCAGCTCTTGCAATCTGCTTGAGCTGGTTTGTTCCAATGATGAGGCATCACCATAAAATTGTCTTAAATTATACACATATTTATTAAATTATAAACTGTTCTGTTGGGGTCTCTGGTAGACTCCTCCCAAAAATTCACAGGTACAAATTTCAGACACACACACGTTTGAAAATTCAAAACAATGTTCTTTATAATGAAAATTCACTTAAACTAAGCCCTCTTTTGGTATAGCAAAAAGCACTGGTCTCCAAACAAACTGGTAATTTGTACAAGTCCCTTATCAGTTCTGTGATACTTAGCTTGCAGCTGTGAGGTAATTCACAGTCCTTCTTCTTTCACAAAGTGAAACACACTTTGCTCTGGTTTAGTTTCAAAGCGGGGAAAAATCAGCACACAAAAGGTCAAAGTCAGTAAAGCAGTCACGAAACACAAAGATCAGATAATCCTCCACAATGGCCAAACCCACAGGCTGCTATTTATAGCAGCCTCACTAATTACCACAGCCCCACCCAACCACAGGTGGCCTCATTTTCTTTGATAATAATCTCTCAGTTGTTGTTGCCTATGCATCGCTCTCCGCATGCGTGGCTGTATCATTAACTCTTGTTCTGAATCCAAGGAGGAGCTAGATAATTAATCTCCTTCTGAGCTGTCTGCCACACTCTCCTCATCCCTGTCACTCATGTCTTCTTGGTCAGAGGACCACTGGGGGCAAAACAGGCCTGCAGCATGTGGATGTCTCCCCCACATCCACAGTCTTTGGGGCAGGAGCTGGGCCAGAGCTAACCAAAACAATAAACATATCTTTTTCTTTCACCAAATCAAATATATGATTAAAATATCATGTTTCCACATCAGAAACATGATCTTACTGCATTTCATTTTCCTTCATCTTGCACTTTTTCTTCAGTATATTTTATTATAATATCTGAAGGTGACATATAATCCCATGAGCTACTGCCGATGACTTCATCTTCATTGTCCTTGGAAAATTAAATAGGGTTTTTCTTGACTAATATTTAGATGATAAGGGACCAGAAAATCTCTTTGATGGTTAGGCAAAACATCTTGAATGGAATACAATCTATGCCTTCAAATCTGTGCGTGAGTGAATAAAGGGAGCAGAATGGGAGGAAAATACAATCTCCATTTAAGTAGCTGACTTACTGATTACAATTAAATTAGCAATGCTACTGTAAGAAGGAATGACAGGGATATTTTCTTGCTATAGAAATTGCATTGCAAAATTTATATGAATTATTTGCCATGTCAACTGGGCAAAATAGTAATTTTTGACATGTTGGTAACCTGAGTATTCATTATAAGCTGTTTAATTTTCAGTTTTATTTATTTATTTATTTATTTACTTATTTATTGATTTATTGATTTATTTATTTATTGATTGATTGATTTAGTCCAATACACAATGAGGGTTTTAGGGGGTATATATCTATATATACATAATAAAATACATGATGAAGGTTATAGAGGAGATACTCATAGTAAAATATATCTAAGAAATAATAGAAAAGAAGATAAAGTAATAGAACATATCAATGAAAGAATAGAAGAAGAGATATAGGAATAGAAGAAAGGTATAGGAGATATAGGAGAGCAATAGGACAGGGGACGGAAGGCACTCTAGTGCACTTGTACTCGCTCCTTACTGACCTCTTAGGAATCTGGATAGGTCAACCGTAGATAATCTAAGGGTAAAGTGTTGGAGGTTTGGGGATGACACTATGGAGTCTGGTAATGAGTTCCACGCTTCGACAACTCGGTTACTGAAGTCATATTTTTTACAGTCAAGTTTGGAGCGGTTAATATTAAGTTTAAATCTGTTGTGTGCTCTTGTGTTGTTGTGGTTGAAGCTGAAGTAGTCGCTGACAGGCAAGACATTGCAGCATATGATCTTGTGGGCAATACTTAAATATTGTTTAAGGCGCCTTAGTTCTAAACTTTCTAGGCCCAGGATTGAAAGTCTAGTCTCATAGGGTATTCTATTTCGAGTGGCGGAGTGAAGTGCTCTTCTGGTGAAGTATCTTTGGACATTTTCAAGGGTGTTAATGTCAACAAAACTACAATCTTAGGTCTGTAAACTTCACCACTGTGAGACATCTATCATGTAGTTTTCTGGCACTAATGCTTCTCAGTTTAGGTGGTCATTTTCAGCATAATATAATCATAATTCAATATAGGTTGGTTTGCATAATAAAGCTGATAAATCTCCATAATTTAAGTTTGTGACTACATATTGCAGCTCTACTATAGAGTTTAGGCAATGGTGGCTATTTTATAGTTTTTCTGTAAAACCTTTGAAGTGAATGGGAAACTCTATGTCTGTAGATAAAATTCACTGAAGGAATATATATTTCACATGGACTTCAAAATTGTTTATTCTGTAGAAGTAAACTGGAGAGTCCATCTATATCTGTACAATTATTTGAACTTTTGAATTGTATGTTGTACCTGTATCCTCTAAAGAATAATATTCAACACTGTATTCTAGCAGTTGCTGAGCAGAAACTTTTTTTTAGAACAAATATTAACAAAACTGGCTGATGATTGATTCTTCTTCCAGAAAAGTAAACACAGTCTCACTATTTGTGTATGGGTGTGTATTTTTTAGTGCAATTCATCCATGCACACACACCTGGGTGTGTATTCATGCATTATTTTTCTATGTTAATTAACATGTAAAAATTTATTAGTTTTTTTCTGTCATGTTTTGTCACATAACCACATTAAATGCTACATTGTGAGGCATACATTAAAAGGCTAGGATTAAAGATCTCATATTTGTTTCAATGCATTCAAAATTCATTGTATACCAATTGTCCCAAAACTGTCTTGAGATTTTATAGATGTACAGTACCTCATCTTTGTGTTCATACAGAATGATGTTATCTAATTAATATGGGGTGCCTGTAGAGCTATATAGCACGTGGTACATATTTTTTTTCTTTCTCTGAAAATGTTGGTGCAACTGCCAGTCCAAACCTGGTATAACACAACTCTTTGTATGTATTTGTAGAGATAAACTCTTTGGAATCTTCCTCCATTTTCTTCTGTAAATAAACCTCTTTTTAGACATATTTTGATGAAATGCTGTCCTCCAGCGGATCAGTAAAAGTATCTTCTGTTTTAGGCAAGGTGTATATCTGAAGCTATAATAGCCTATTAATTGCACCTTCAAAATCCCCACAGATCTTCACAGTTCTGTTATTTTCAGCTACTGAAGCTGAGGTGTAGCTCATGGGCTTCAATTAACTTCAGAAAAAAATCCCTTGGCTTCCATTTCATTTTTAACCAGCAGATAAGAATAAGCTGCTACAGATGTTATTTATTACTGCACCTAGGAATGTTGGAGAATTTAGGGTGATCAAATTATTGTTTTCACTATAACGTGATCCACTTTAGAATACGCATACTACTCAACTTAAGTGGTTTTTAAAAACAAAAATAACAACTAGATGTAGCAGTACAAATTAAGACTCGTGTTTCATTCATTACATATAGAGCTCTAGGTGTTTCTAGGAGACATTGCAAATATACTGTCTATTGCTTCAGGCACAGTGCAAGAAAGAGGAGGTGTGGATGGTTTTCATTGCAAATCACCAGATGCTGTTGTCTCCAGTTATATTTTCAAATATTCAGCATAACCCAAAGTCACTCAGTTATTTCCATGGTTAAAGACAAAACATGAGTCTCCTTCTAGGTCCAGTCAACATCTTATCTGTTACACCACCTTGTATTTTAAGACATTTAAATGTGTGTGTGTGTGTGTCCTTTAAGCAAATTTAAATGTATTTTTGCTAGTTAAATATTGTAAATTACTATTTGTTTTGTTATTTGTACAATTTGGTTTCTCAAGCCTGTGGAGCACAATTTTGTGGTTTCATGTGTCATAACACCATGGTTTATTTCTTATTTTATATTGACGTAGTGGTATATTTAATCTTGCTGATATCCACGGAATTGATTTTGTTACAGTTTTGTGTCTTAAATAGCTGCAATTACTCAGTACTGACCTGTAAAAGAGTTTGATGCATGAGGCATATTGCTATTCTGGACATTTAAAACCAGCCTAAGGCAATTTTCAGCAAGAGTGTTAGCCTTTGCCTAAGGTTTTAATAGTAAAAGAACATTCATGTGTCACTTTAGTTCCAAAAGCAGATAAGGCACTTGACTACATTCTTTAATGCAAATCCCTCTAAAACCTTATACGCTGTTAGAAGTCCTCTGGTTATTTGATGAAAAAGAAAATTAACTTTTCAAAGAGCGGGATAAAATGGTGACTGTGTCTATTACACCAACCAATCCAATATTCTGCATGATGTGCAGTGTTTCTTTTTCACTCATCATGCTTAGCAAAAGCAATCAATGCAAGCTTGAAATGATAATTATGTAGAAACGAGTTCTGATTAAAAGTAGAGATCTGCAATAGAGATCTAATAGTAATAGGACATTTCAGAAATGGAAGAAAATGTAGCCCAGTGCAAGTCAGTGTATGGCAATTAGTCCTTATCCCTTAGTAATATTAACTATTCAGTCCCTTGTTAACTTATGATCAAAGCCTCACCTAAAAAGATAGATGTGATTATATATGTGGAATGTAGGATCCTGTGAAATAATGTTTAAATAAAGGAGATAAATAAAGGAGCATAAAATGCATGCTACTAGTTGTTCTGTCTGGGTCACTCCAGAAGCCAAGACCAACCCAAACAGAGAAGCCAGACACACCGGTAAAAGGCAAAGGCAGTTTATAAAATTCAAGAAAAACACAGGTAACAGAAAATGTCCTTACAAACAGGAAAACGCTGTATCTTCAAATAGATCCACGAAGGCAAAAGTCCATGCAGCAATACAGGATTCTTGCTGCCAAGACGAGGCTGTAGATAGCAGACCTACACCTCCCACGGGTCTTCCAAACTGCTGGGCCACAAGCCAGGAACAGAGACGCCAAGAACAAAGCAGGACACCGTAACTCCAACTGATAACACTCCACATGGCTTCAAGGGCTTGCCTGCCTTTTAAACCCTGCTAACGAGGACCACACCCAAGCCCAGCTGTTCCTAATTCAATGTTGATAATACTTCTTTAATTGCTCCTTTCTTTGATCTGAACGTCTCTGTCGCATGTCAATGACGGCTTGTGCTTCATCACCTAATGACTCCAAGCTACTGGCTGGGGAGAGCCCCCCCCCCCCGGGGGCTCTCATGCTGTTCTACTTCGTCCCATTCCTGACTTTCCTCTCCCCCGTCCGACTGTTCAGCCCCCTCCTCTTCGCTGTCATCCTCCTCCGGGCATGGAGCCAGCAGAGACACAGCCGGTCCCTGAGCAGCCTCAGGCTGAACCACAACACTAGTTAATTAGTAATATTTTTAAAAATATGAATAAACTTTAAGCTTTTTTGTTTCCTCTAAAAGAGAAAGAAAATATATAGCCTCACAAAGCATTATTATTCATAGGTTTTTTTTTTCTCAAAACCAAAAATGCAGATTTATAGCTTGGGAAAAAATATGTGGCTGCCTTCCAAAATCTGTTATTGTGTATTCATATAGTTTATCTCATTATTTAATTTGGTTTAAATTTCATTTCTTGTGTCCCAGATATATGATATTTAAACATTAAGCAATAAAAATATCCAAAAATAATAAACTTCATAGCACTGATAAATATCACTAAAAATCAGTGATAGGAGTATTTCTTGAAGGGACCATTATACGGTGATGGCAGGGGTTGGAAGATAAATTTGGTTACATTTTTCATAGGAAAAATTGGGAATGTATTGACTCATAAAATTACCGCTGGATATCTACAGAGTTGTTTCAATGTAATTGAGAGCATTGTTGTTTAATTGTATTTATTTATTTTATTTGGAATATACGTATGCTAGCCAGAGGCTACATGATTCTGGCTAACTTAAAAGAGACAATATCTCTAAAACGACATAAAAGGCTTTACATCTGTACTTCAGAATAAGCAGTGGCAGTCTTGACCCAATGTCTGTAGGCTGTACAGCAGTAGATGAAGTAAAACAGGCTAAATCTCTTTTTAGATGGAGTTCCTGTTGATATAGAAGCCTTCTGGTTCTATATATATGTCATCTCTTTTCTTGATGGGATATCATGAAAGAAATAGATATATAGTCTGGCAGTTATCTTGGATTCACAGCTCCTGCTAGGATAGCAGATGGAAGTTATGGCCAGAATGGATTGTAACTTTTCCAGGAATAGATGGCACTGAGAGTGTGACTTTTGCCTTTGCCATCCACATATTAGACTATTACAAGATACCCAAAAGCTAAGAATGGAATAAAATACAGCTGTCTGCCCGTTGATTTGTACTAATTGGTTCAACATAATAGTAGTTGTTTTGCTGGAATTGCACTGGTTATCAGTATTAAAGATGTTGTTCTATTGTTTTAAGACTTTGGTCCTTTTTACACCGAGGGTGTTTGCTTTGGGTGGAATCTGACCAGTCAATATGGCTTAGCTGGGAAGAGATAAGAAATAAACAGCAGAATAAATACAAGTATTATAGTAAATGCTACTTTGTGATTTTAATAAAAGGTTTTTCAGAATAGTAAGTGTGAAAAAAAGGAAGGGCTGTCTGACAGAAGTTATCAATACAACAGGAAAGCTAATAAACAAACAACAGGGTATTTAAAATAAGTCTCACTGGACTTAGTTCAACTATTATCAAAATAAAATCAACCAACAATAGTTAACATTATCCAAAATGATATTGATGCATAGATAGGTAGGTAGGTAGGTAGGTAGGTAGGCAGGCAGGTAGGCAGGCAGGCAGGCAGGTAATCCTAATTTTCGTAATGAGAATTGTATTAAAAGTATTGAATAAAAAAAGAAAGTGAAAATAAGGCAAGAACGTGTGTATATGTGTGTGTATATACATGTGTATGCACTAGTGCACTAGAATCTCTCCAAACTGTCAGCTTTCTCTCTGGAAAGACAGATATGATCTTCAATGCCTTAACTTCAAAATCTTCCTCCCACACATAGTCTAAGTTGAATGCCTTTTAACTCTTCTTATTGTGGTTTCCTCCTCTTCAGCCATTGTTTTTGCCACAATATATGTACACTTATACATAGATAAATACATAGATAGATACATAGATTCATACATACATGCATACATGCATACATGCATACATGCATACATACATACATACATACATACATACATACATACATTGCTAAAAAAAAAATAAAGGGAACACTCAAATAACACATCCTAGATATGAATGAATGAAATATTCTCATTGAATACTTTGTCCTATACAAAGTTGAATAGGCTGACAACAAAATTAAATTGTCAATCAGTGTTGCTTCCTAAGTGGACAGTTTGATTTCACAGAAGTTTGATTTACTTGAAGTTATATTGTGTTGTTTAAGTGTTCCCTTTATTGTTTTGAGCAGTATACATAATGTCCCTTTAAAACGTGATTTTTCACCCTTAACATGACAAATATAAACAATTCCATAATCTCTTCATCTGTTCTTATTTAAATCTATTTATATAAATCTGGCTATTTCTATTTACTTACTAATTAAATTTAGATGCTGCCTGACCATAGGATAACTATGGGTGGTTACACTAAGAGTAGAAAACAATTAACAATATCTGTGTTTAGACACACTACATGTTTCACCCAAAGAATGCAACCGGCAGAGGTTCTATATTTACCCTATTATTTCACAAAGGCCTGGGAGAACAGGTTTTTTTTCAAGATTTCTGGAATACCAACCAAGCAGGACTCACATTAATTTCTTCTGCTCTTAATATGTTTCCCCAAAGTCTTCACCTTCTTTCTGTCCTTTTATTGCTAGTCTTTTTGGGTTTTTTGCTCTTCTACAATAGATCTTAGCAATAAAACCATAGAAATAAAAGTTTTAGAAAATACACCCATCCAAAACTAGTTGATAGTTAATATTAACCATATCAAGCTGTAGAAGTCACCTATTTATAAGTCTAATTTTATTTACTTCTAGATTAATGCATTTTTAAAAAAGAAAAACTCTTTAAAACTATTTCAAATTTCAGAACATGGAGAAAGAAATGCATTATTTTTCTCCATTTTTTCTTCATCCTTTCAATTTGCAAATGATGAAGATGAAGATGATTATATTTCAGAAATTAAACTGAAAGGATCAAGGCTAACATTTTAAGAGTCGGTGAGTGATTATCTCTGTTATTATTTTGTATATGAATCTAGCAGAAACCGCTTTTGCAATAACTGAAATATTTGCAAGTGAGAGAATGGAGTGGTAACATAAATCCTTCAAATCACTGGTGCTGAAAACGTTCCAGTGGGTGTCTTCATTATTTCCAGAAACCTGCTCTGTATTCAACAAAGACAAATTGAAAAAGCAAAGGTATAGTAAGAGTTGAAGCAATTCATCCTGCAGTGACAAGGTCCTAAGCTGCTGACTGAACAAAATGAAATGCTGTGAATTTCATCAGTAGCAAGTTTTAATAGATTAAAAAGAAAGCATTGAGGCAAATTCTTCTTCACAGATACAGTCGATGGCAAAATTAAAAAAATCAAAAACTGTGATGTGATAAGGGGTCATTTAAAGTAACCATATTTTCTATTAATATTATGTTCATTAGAAGCACTTCTAGTGGCGAATAGTATATTCAGGGGTGGGTTCTACTTACTGGTACACATCGTGTCTGAACTGTGAACTTTATTATTGCTTCACTCGCACGTGCGCCTGTATCACAACAAAGAAATTGCCTTCTGCACATGCGCAGAGGACTCTTTGCCATCTGCTTTCATTGAGTGCCAGCCATTGCTACCAGTTTGGTAAGCGGTGGCAAATTTCCTCCACCAGTATGTGCAATGCCGCAAAGTCCCTGAGGGGATCAAGGTCTTCAGAGGGACTCAGGACGATCCAGACGCATGGGGTCACTCACGAACGCCTATCCTAGAAAGAAAATTTGGACACATTTCTCTCCGGGTGAAATGACACAGTTTTGGGCCGTGCACTTCCTTTTATTGGGGGGAATATGCAAATTGGGTAAGGTTATACGTATATGTCAAGTGGTATACAAACATCCAATAACATAACTCTAAGATATGACACAACTTCAGAGTCCTTCCTATCTACATATGGCACGTAACTAGTTTCTACTGAACAAATGTCTCTCATGGCCAATTTCCTGGGACCTTTGTTGTTAGAATGGCTATCTCCTGTTTACCTCAAAGCAAGGTCTTTTATTGCTGCCTTCGTCCTGTTTATCCCAGGAAATGTAAATATGCACCCTTTTATCACACAGTTCTCATCCTGCTGACACATTCTTGTTATTCAAGGGGGGCTGCCATGAACCGCTTTATGGCCAGTCACTTCCTCAAGCAGAGTTCACCAGAAATGCAGACTTATCTTATGTGGTTGTTACGCTCAGTCCTATTCTGGCTAATGAAGTCGGTGTGTATGAGGCATTTATGTCAGAAGTCCAGATATCAAATCCTATCCTAACATTATATGGCAGCTACAAGTATGAGCATGTTGTTTCATGTGACAATGTAATTTCAATAATACCAGTTGAATAACTTTGATTATGGTAAATGTACTGTTCAAAAGCTAAATGGCATCTATAATGAATAATGGGGAATGAGAGGACAAGATGTGATCTAGGAAGTCAGACAAGAGAGGAAGGAACCTTAACCATCAAAGAAAAAAAATAGGAAAGACTCGCCCTAATGAATCCAATAAAATGTAAACGTGAAGGCAGGAAGTTCTGCTTTCCTGCAAGAACCTGTTAATGTAGCCTTATAATAAAGTAGAGATATCTTGTCATATTTGATGCCTGGTGTAAATGGGAAGGCTGGCAAAAACTAATGAAGCAAAAAAAGAAAAAATCAGTTTATTGTTTGTTTGTTTTGTTTGTTTGATTTATATGCTGCCCCCCTCCGAGGACTCGGGGCAGCTTACAACATATAAAAAGACAATGAAAAACATCTCAAATCCAATTTAACTTTAAAATTAACTAATCTAAAAATCCAAATTTATTTCTAATCAATCACTCCTATTCACACAGCAACCATACATTTAATTCATCGCCCAGGGGGCAAGTAATTAATAGCCCAAGCCTGATGGCGCAAATGAGTTTTAAGACACTTGCACAAGGTGAGGAGGGTAGGGGCGATATGAATCTCTAGGGGAGTTGGTTCCAGAGGGCCGGAGCCTCCACAGACAAGGCTTTTCCCCAAGGTTCCACCAAGCGACATTGTCTAGTTGATGGGACGTGAAGAAGGCCGACTCTGTGGGACCTGACCGGTCGCTGGGACTCATGCAGCAGGAGGCGGTCCAGTAAGTAATCAGGTCTGATGCCACGTAGGGCTTTATACGTTATAACCAACACAATTTAATGTGTCCAGAAACCAATCGGCAGCCAATGCACCCCACAGAGTGCTGGATAGACATGGGCATACCGGGAAAGGCCTGTGAATGCTCACGGAGCTGTATTTTGTATTAATATAGTGACTGATGGTAAAAAAATAAATATTGCAATAAGATTAAACTTCTATAAATTATAAGATTCTTAAATAGATGAGTGGACAATAGCAGTAGTTTTTGCAGCTATCAATCTAAACTTTCTCTGATAAAATATCTAATAGATATACTTTAAATTGATACCTGTAAAGTGCTATAATCCACTCATCTATTTATGAATCTTATTTAATTGTTTATAAAAGCACTTGATATCAAGAGTTTTTCTTAAACTATATATATAGTTCAATGGTTCTTGATAAACTGGAAAAAATAGAAATGGGATGGAATTATTTAGGTTCTTTTCACTTTATTTTCTCTCATTTTAGTTTTTATTAATTGCTACAATTAAAATCTTACTTATGCACACTTAATGTTCGTAATGGATATTATATAAAATATGATATGCAACACAGGAATATTCAGATATTATTTTTGTTTATTACAGTATCAAATATGTGCTCCAAATTCATGGAAATTGCTTTATTTTCCAAGAAAAAACAACCTTTATGTCGATTTATTTGTCATAGTAACCAAGTTTGGTGTAGTGATTATATAATAAATTAGATTTTTGAATGAGCGAACCTATTTGGTATAAGGCATCATACTAGAAAAAAGACCTGTGAGTTCTAGTCCCATCTTAGGCACAAAGCCAGATGTGATCAATGTAGACCAATCACTTTCTCTCAACCCTAGAAAGAAGGCAGTGGCAAATCATTTCTGAAATCCTGACACAAAAAAACCCTGTAGCAACTTATTCAAACATATGTCAAATCTCAAGAATGGTGCAAAATTTTCAATTTTTCCTTCCTCCTCCCCCCCCCAACCCCCCCATAAAGTGTCATAGAGTTTAAAATTTGTTTCTGAATTTTTTTTGATACCTTAAACTCATTTTATAAGTTTAATGTGAGATAGATGATAGATAGATGATAGAAAGATGATAGATAGATAGATAGATAGATAGATAGATAGATAGATAGATAGATAGATAGATAGATAGATAGTAGACAGACAGACAGATAGATAGATAGACAGTGGATTTTCTAGAGAAATGTAGGCATTGCATGTACCATCCTATATTTCATAATTAGGATACATACTGCAGCTATAGATAGCAGTTGTAAAAAAAAAAACTGAAATCCTGATTTCTTTGATTTTGTTCTGTTTTAATCTGAAGGGTAGTGAAAAAACTATTTGGGAGAGGCTGGAATCATTGATTTTACTTCCTGGCATCCATGATGTGTTATTGTTGCATTAATTATAAATTCTTATTCTTTTATGGAGGGGCAGATATCTCTTCCCAGCATAATTTTTCAACTTTTCCCCATTCTTGTAACATTTACCATACAAGTGACTGATTAAAAAGCATCGTCATCACCACCATCATCATCACCCTATTATTTCATGATACAAATACTGTTGTTGGAAGGAATATCCTTCTGGGTTCAGTTTAAAGTGGGGAAAAAGACACTGGATTCATGGAAGTTGCTTGGAAAGAAAGTTTAATGGAGGATAGGAACATATGGCATGAGCTCCTGGACAGAAAAGGTGTGGAAATATACTGGTTGTATATATCATTTTATTATATAATTATATTATAAGTATTACATTATAAAATATAATAAATATAAATTTATATTACAGAATATTTATTTTTATTTATTTATTTATTTATTTATTTATTTATTTATTTATTTATTTATTTATTTATTTATTTATTTATTTATTTATTTATTTATTTATTTATTTATTTATTTATTTATTTATTTATTTATTTATTTATTTATTTATTTATTTATTTATTTATTTATTTATTTATTTATTTATTTATTTATTTATTTATTTATTTATTTATTGGACTTGTATGCCACCCCTGTCTGTGGACTCGCAGCGGCTCACATCATGTACATAAAACAATATACAATTTACAATTGGATCCAATTAATATAGAATAGAATAGAATAGAATAGAATAGAATTTTTATTGGCCAAGTGTGATTGGACACACAAGGAATTTGTCTTGGTGCATATGCTCTCAGCGGACATAAAATAAAATATACATTTGTCAAGAATCATATGGTACAACACTTGATTGTCATAGGGGTCAATAAGCAATGAAGAAGCAATATTAATAAAAATCTTAGGATATGAGCAACAAGTTACAGTCATACAGTCAACATGGGAGGAAATGGGTGAAAGGAATGATGAGAAAAACTAGTAGAATAGAAAGTAGAAAGTCTGACAGTGTTGAGGGAATTATTTGTTTAGTAGAGTGATGGCGTTCAGAAAAAAAAACTGTTCTTGTGTCTAGTTGTCTTGGTGTGCAGTGCTCTGTAGCGACGTTTTGAGGGTAGGAATTGAAACAATTTGTGTCCAGGATGTGAGGGGTCAGTAAATATTTTCCCTGCCCTCTTTTTGACTCGTGCAGTATATAGGTCCTCAATGGAAGGCAGGTTGGCAGCAATTGCTTTTTATGCTGTTCTGATTATCCTCTGAAGTCTGTGTCGATCATGTTGGGTTGCAGCACCAAACCAGACAGTTATAGAGTTAAATAATTAACTAAAAACATTATAAAAATAAGTATCATAACCATTCATTCAGTACAACCAAACATTAAACATTCAATGGCCAGGGGCTGGGGTTGAGTGACCCCAGGCCTGATGGCATAAATAAGTTTTTAAGTTCTTTCGAAAGATAAGCAGGGTTGAGGCAGTGCTGATTCCAGAAGATCCACAGTGAAGGCTCTTCTCCTAGGCCCCGCCAGGTAACATTGTCTCACTGACGTAACCTGGAGAAGGCTGACTCTGTGGGACCTGATTGGACGTTGAGATTCATGCAGCAGAATGCGGTCCCATAGGTAATCTGCTTCCCATGCCATGTAAGGCTTTATAGGTCATAACCAACACTTTGAATTGTGTTCGGAAACCAATTGGCAGCCAATGCAGTCCACAGAGTGTTGGAAGGCCCTTGACAGCTCACACAGCTGCATTTTGCACAATTTGTAGTTTACGGACACTTTTCAAGGGTACCCCATGTAGAGAGCATTGCAGTAGTCGAACCTCGAGGTGATTAGGGCATTAGCGACTGTGAGTAGAGACTCCATGTCCAAATAGGGCCACAACTGGTGCACCAGGCGAACCTGGGCAAACGTCCCCCTCGCCACAGCCGAAAGATAATGGTCCAATGTCAGCTGTGGATCGAGGAGGACACCCAAGTTGTGGACTCTCTCTGAGGGGGTCAGAATCTCCCCCCCAGGGTGATGAACGGACAGATGGAAACATCCTTGGGAGGCAGAACCCACATCTTGTCAGGGTTGAGCTTGAGCCTGTTGACACCTGTATTCCAGGAAATATAAAATGCCAGTCTTGATACTGTATATAGCCGCCCCGAGTCTTCGGAGAGGGGCGGCATACAAATCTAAGTAATAAATAAATAAATAAAATAAATAAATATACAAATATATAATTGGAGGATTATGAAAGACTTCTCAGTTACACTCAAAGTACATAGATGCATAAAAGAAACCCCACCCTATTGGGCTATACTAGTCTTTCAAGTGTATATGTATGCATAGTGTATGTAGTGTATAGTGCAATCAATATGTAATTGTACTATAGGCTAATTGATCATGGAACATGTAATTAGTTCCAAGATATTGGAAGCAATTTCACATTAACTTGGAGGCCAATGAAATCTAACAGTTCAGTGAAGTTAGATGTAGGAGGCATTTAAAACCTCTAATGATATGCTAACTTTCTTCATTTGTGTTGCATTTCCACATTTACTCCCAATACCTTCTATGTCCCATCTGTTTTAATTTTGGTTCTTCATTATTAGTGGCAATTAGAGTGCTGTCTAACTGCATGGATGCAGGCCTGTATTTCCCTAAATGAAATGAGGTAAATCAGTGTATTTTATTTGATGTTTATGATACAATCAAAATGTTCAGAACAAGTTCACTTAGGGCTCTAAAAGCATTCCCTATGAAAGCATAATGTAAATCAGTATATATAATTTTAGGCCCAATTGATTCTTTACTGAAACTTGCCAGAATCAGCAACTGCTAATGCATTTCCTCAACCAATTTGAGTCTGTTTAGGTTATTGAATTCTGTGCTCATTACTTGTAAAAACCTAAATCTTATACTTTCTGTTACACAATATGATTTATACAATTTACATATATTCTGTACTAATTTGATTACTGTGGCAAGAACATTTTACATATAGAGAAGCAACCAGAATATGTAAAACAAATAATACTGGGTGTCCCTTTGATGTATTTCTGTATTTAAGATTCAGATAGATCAGTTCATTGTTTATAAACTAAATATTTTTATTTTATCTTTAAATATGATTAACATTAGTTGAATTTTTAAAATGTAAAGTGATATAAATCGGTGTGAAAAATTATAACTACACATACCAAGTAATGGGAAAAGATATAGTGCTGAGGTAAGAGATCTTGGCATAATGGTAAACAGTCTATTGAAGGTGTCAACACTGGATGTATCTGTCATAAAAAATGTCAACAGGATAATATGAATAGTAGGAAATATTATTGAAAATTGAGATGCAAGTATTATAATGCTTTTAAGTAACTTAATGGTGTGATTACATCTGGAATATTGTGCGTAGTTCTGATCACCATGCGTGAAAAAGGATGTAGTAAAGCCAGAGAAGGCCAACTAAGGATTTTCTTTTAATCTTTTTGTTAAGGAGAGATTGTGGCATTGGGGACTTTTTGGTCTATAAACTAAATAATAGAGATAAAAGATTATTTGAAGTGTACAAAATTATGTGTGAGAGAAGTGGCAAAGACATGTTATTTTATAATTCCTAAAAATGCCCGACCGGCGGCCGAAATTGCCTCCGGAGCAGGGGGACGCTGTGTGTGGCTCCACGGAGCCCCGAACTTCCGGTTTCTGGTGAAACTGGAAGTTCAGCTTTTGGCAGTGCACCAAAGAGGGGTCCTGCCTTCTGGATGCAGGGGGAGGTCCTAGATCACCCTATTTAAGGGCGATCTGAACAGGACCTCCCCCTTGCTGGGTTTGCTTCCGAAGCAAACACCTACCCGCCCTCCGCTATTAACAGTGTGTCTCTAGGAAGTCGCTTCGGGGCCGAATAGGAATTTTTTGTGGCCTCCCCTTTAGAGGTGGCCATTTTTTCACCTATTCCACACTGACGGTATGGATGGAATGGTTAGGGGGTGCGGCGCACATAGATTTTAGAATAGGCCTCCCTTTGGTCACTGGGGTTGGCAGGTTAGGGGCGGAAATGGGCAGTAGAAGTGACTGTGCATGCTCCTTTGGGCATCTTTTAAAAGGGTGATGGATCGCCTCTCTCCAGGAACTAGAGGTTAGAACAACGTCGGGGATTGGAGAGAGGATGCCCATGGGACTCACTGGATCCAATTTCCCTTGGGGGATTGGAGGGTGAGCTCCTCTCACACGACAAAAGGGGCGTGGCTTGGATCCAGGCGAAGGTGGCTACTTTCACCTGGTTCAGCAAGGAGTTATGCCCAATGTTGCCAAGGAAGGTTCTGACAGGAATTTCCGCCCCGTTAGTTTTGGCCTCTGCAGGTCCTTAGTTATAGTTGAATTTAAATATTTAAATTTAAGTATTTAAAGTTACATTATTTAAATTTATGTTAATTTAATAAAATGATCCATACAATGTCTCAGCGTGTTTACTCCGCTTCCGGGGCAATATAAAGCCAATGATTATCCAATGAAATAAAGCTCTCAAGGAATCAGGACAGAAAAAAAAGAAGTACCGGTAATGTTTTCCAAAATGTTTAATTCACTTTTGCAATTCATCCATGGACATTTTTAAGCAGTTAGCTGACCACTGTCAGAACAGTCAGTCTATTCCAGCAGGATATTACTTATATTTTCATGTACTTATGATCTATCACATCTGAATGTTCAGGCATATGTCACAGATAGAATATTTGGACTAAAGAGCATTGTAATGGAAGCACTCATGGACATTAACTGGCTTTCACTCCACCACTTTGCAGAATTTAGCACATATGTGTGCAATCTACAGTTTTAAGATCCTTCTGAGCCCACAAGGAATGTTCACTAAATATCTTCAAATCAATTTATTATTTTATGAGATACAAATAAACAAATGTAAAACTTGGGGGCAGCATATTTAGTTAAGTTTGTGCTACTGAATTTATATTAATCTATTTTATCTGCCCTTAACTCTTTTCTCAGATATAGTCTACAATGTGCAATTTAAAGGTCAGGATTGTATATCCTTGGTTTAGTGTCTTCAAGCAGAAAATGAAAATCCCAATTCTATGGAATGTAAAGTAGCAGCCTAAATAACAAAGTATTTATTTCTAGGATTTCTTTTGTATTCTTTCTTTCAAAATATTTACATTCTCTATGAAATATTTTGATGTATTAATTTAATACTTGTTAAAAAATGAAAATAAAATAAAAATACTTCTATCTACTTGGCTAGTTCAAAAATTTGACAGTAAACATTTATTACAGCATAAAGAGAGAGGGAGAGAGAGAGAAGAAGGAGGAGGAGGAGATAAAAATAGGAATACTGTACATAAGGTTACAAAGAAAATAGTGCAAATTTTCAGACCTAGCGAGAAAATCAAAAGATAAATTTAAATATTAGGGGGTATCAAACTTTCCAAGGTTTGATACTTCTTGTCAAAAAGTAAAATGAATCTCTGCAGATTTTATCTCACTATTGCTGACTATAATCGGCGGTGCTCATTTCCATTTCAAGGCCATTGAGCCAGTGCTGACATTTCCGTGATCATGTGATCCATGATGTCATGGACCATTTTTGCTTTCCCACAAAAGTGCTACCTATTTATCTAATAATTTGCATGCACATTACAAACTGTTGGTTGGCAGAAGCTGGAGCAACAAATGGCAGCTCGCCCTGTCATCTGGCACTTCAATCTGGGCTTCCAGTTTTCCATCCAACAAACCCAGCATCTTAACCACCAAGCCTCTGTGATATCTCAGATGCTTGTTGGAGGAATTGATGAAGAAGTGCAGGGAGTCAAAACAATTATCCAGATTGCTATGTGCTCCTATGTGGAACCCTTTCCATTAATGAAAGGATATTGTTGAGGTGTATGTACTTGTGAGTGCAAAGACAATAATTAAGCTGAGGTGCTGCAAAGTCCCTGATCAAGACAATGTCTTCAGAGGGACTAAGAGCAACCCAGCCAAGGGGGGTCACTCACGAACGCCAATCCTAGAAAGAAGAAGACTTGGACACATTTTCTCTCTGGGTGATGTGACATAGTATTGAGCTGTGTACCCCTTTTTATTTGGGAGCATAAGCAGATGGGGATAATTACACGTACATGTCAAGTGATATACAAACATCCAATAACATAACTTCAAACATGACATATCTTTGAGTCCTTCCTTTCCCCAGATATCACAAACCAATTTCCTTGAATAATTTCCTTTGAGCAAATGTTTCTCACACCTAATTTGTCTGAATCCTTCTGCCTTATCACAACCAATCTCCTGTTTACCGTGGTCAAAGTCTTTTATCCTGTTTTGCTTCAGGTAATGTAAATTTCCCCCTTTGATTGTATAACGTCCTGTTTGGAGTGATGTATACTTGTTTATCAGTGAGATGTTTATTGAACCCTTTTATGGTCAGTTGTCTTCCTGTTGCAAATTTCACCAGAAATACAGACTAAGCAAGTTAATTCCGTCCTATCCTGGCTGTAATAGAATCAGGGTAAGCAGAGCATTTTATGCTAGAGGTCCAGATATATATAATATGATATATTCCTATTCTAACACGCATGCTACACTGCAACATTAAGCATTGGTGTCTTTGTAACCAAGTGCAAAAGTGGAGTCATAAAGAGAATCTTAACAGTTTTTAAGTTGAAAGTTAAGTGATTAGCCATTGCTTTCTTCCTAGAATTAAGACAGTGAACAGCTTAAATTATCTAACTGGTGTCTGTGCCTAAGACAGGTCTAGAATTTCAGTTCTCTCATACTTAGTCATTTTCTTTCTTTTTCTTTATTTAGTCTAGCATCTCTACAACTGGATCAGACTGGCTCCCTTAAATTGATATTATCTTGTTTCATAAGACTCTTTATCTGAAATAGTCGAACGTTCCGTGCCTTAGTAGTGGGTTGGACTAGGAGGTCTCCAAGATCCCTTCCAACTTTGTTTTTCTGTTATTCTTTGTAAAGAATAAAGTAGCAAATTATTTTATGACATTTGAATACTTATGACCACCATGGAACATGGAATTTGAGTTGTAAGTCATTGCAATTGTAACCAGTGAAGGGCTACCAAAATTTTTACTACCACACTGTGGGCGTGGCTTATGCAGGACGCCCTCCATTTTCTTTCAACATCTTCCAGGACAAATTGGGTGCTCTGGGGTGGAGTTCCATTTTTACTACCCCACTGTGTGTCTCCCCCGGTCCGGGCAGTAGACCACCATTTATTGTAACCAAAGGCACACTGTGACTGGATTCAATTTTTACAATTGTTATAAAGGGAGTCACCACAATTGTTAAGTGAGTCACATGGTCATTAAGCAAATCATGTGGTTATTAAGCAAATCCTTCTTTCTGAAATGGTTAGGTTTTTGGGGGGGAGGGGTTGCTGAGGAAAAAAGTCACAAATCACAGTCATGTGACTACAGGATGCTGCAAATGGTCATTAATGCAAGTTGGTTTCCAAGAGCCGGAATTTCCATCACATGATTGGGGTGGAAAGAGCAGCAGTTGTAATTCTGTGGATGGGAGGTAAATAGGTTTTTTTTTTAAAAAAAAAATCCATTGTCATTAAAGGACTTGTTGCAAATTGAGGACTACCTGTACTATAAATTAAATATCATAAATAAACATTAGAACACACGCCTTGGATAATATTCAAGAACGAATGGGTAATGACAGATTCCTTATGCCATTACTGTATAGCACAGGAATTATTGTACAATAATTATGTAATACAGTACATAGAGCAAGGAAATTGAGTAATTTGATTTACTGAGAAACTGTCTGAATAAAATCCAGCAATTTTAAAATTAATCACTGTCCTTCTAAACTCTGTTTTATGATAGCCAAGATGCATATATTGTAATTCAAAAATAAGTGTGTTGCTACTTGTGTTTCAGTTTTCTAATCCTTTAAGATTTTCCAATATCCTATTTAATTTAAACCACATTTAATGACTGTAAAAGGATTTTATACCTGATTTTAGGGATGTATATACTATCCCATTTCCCCCTAAATATGTCATCCCCTGATAATAAGCCTAATCAGACTTTTGAGTGCATGGCAGTAAGGCCAAGCGATTATTTCAGGGTTCAAAAAAAATAAAAAAATAAACAGGGTCTTATTTTCAGGGAAACAGTGTAAGTATTTGCTTGATTGTATATGTGTGATTCACTATGAATCAAAGACACTGCATATTTTGCTACCCTCTAAGCAATATGGCTGTGTGCTTCCTCTCATTATTTCTTGTGAGTTGTTGTTTTAACAAATAGTAAATATTTTAAAAGTATCCTTAATGAAAACGGCCTTTATTAAAACTGAATAGAAATCTAAACTCAAATTGCTTAAGTAGGATCTTTCTACACAATTAGTTGCTCTAAAAGCAGCTGCTCCAAAAAGTTTGCAAACACATACTTTATTTTTTTTTAGTTATGTTCTCATTATGATGACCATAAAAACTGCCTTCGTCAAGCAGAAAATATTTTATTTATACTTTTCTAATTCATTTCTTACTCTAGTGCTGATTTAACACAGGGTAAGAAAAACACACAGAGATGCTTTTTGGCAGATGAAAGAATTCAAAATTTTGTAAGTTGAAATCCTATCAGATTTTAGGAAATAAAATCTCATAAAGGAAGTGCACATCTAATGGTTTGCTTCTCAACAAATTTTATCATTTGTTTAATGCTTAATTGTTAATTCATTTTTTTCTATACAAAGCTCCAATTTAAGAAGACCACAGGTATTTAAAAGATATTATAATCTATATAACTGTGATTCAATTATTAATATTACTTGTTACGTAGTAATATGTGGAACACAAGCAAGTAGCTACAGAACATGAACAAAGATATTTTTATATGTCTGCAATTATTTATTTTATTTATTTATTTATTTTGTCCAATACACAATAATACACAATGGAGGTAATAGAGGACACTTTCAAGGAAATAGAATTAGAGAAAGAATAGAAGAGAGAATATACGATAAATCAATAAGAGAATAGAAGGAAGATATAGGGATAGAAGAGAATATATATGGGATATAGGAGAGACAATAAGACAGGGGGTGAAAGGCACTCTAGGGCACTTATGCATGCCCCTTACTGACCTCTTAGGAATATGGAGAGGTCAACCGTGGACAGTCTAAGGGTAAAATGTTAGGGGATGATACTACAGAGTCCGGTAATGAGTTCCTTGCTTCAACAACTCGATTACTAAAGTCATATTTTTTACAGTCAAGTTTGGAGCGGTTAATATTGAGCTTGAATCTGTTATGTGCTCTTGTATTGTTGTGGTTGAAGCTGAAGTAGTGATTGACAGGCAGGACGTTGCAGCATATAATCTTATGGGCAATACTTAGATCATGTTTAAGGTGTCTTAGTTCTAAGCTTTCTAGGCCCAGGATTGTAAGTCTAGTTTCATATGGTATTCTGTTACGGGAGGAGGAATGCAGGACTCTTCTGGTGAAGTATCTCTGGATATATTTGAGGGTGTTAATGTCTGAGATGTGGTATGGGTTCCAAACAGATGAGCTGTATTCTAGGATGGGTCTGGCAAAAGTTTTGTAGATTGGTAAATTAGATTGGTAAAACCCAAAGAAAATTCCTGGAATGTAGAAAATTCTTTGATATGTCACTATGAGTTTACATTATTGAAAAAAAGATCTCAGAATGATAAATCCAATTTATTCAGTTATCTTAGAAGTTGATGTCTTAGAATAACTTGAACGATTAAAGATAAATAAGGCAATGGGTCCAGATGGCATCCACCCCAGAGTTCTTAAAGAACTCAGATTTGTCATTGCTACCCCCCTGGCTGATTTGTTTAACCAATCCCTGTTAACAGGAGATGTTCCTGAGGATTGGAGAATGGCCAGTGTAGTGCCTATCAACAAGAAGGGCAGTAGAGAAGAATTAGTATGTGAGAAAAGTGTATTTAGTTGCTGTTGTTTTTCATTTTATCCCCATTATCTCTTCTTTTTATACATATACACAAAGTTAGAAAATGAGAAAGGGTGTTATAGTTTGTAGTAAAAAGTGATAATTAGCTTATGATCACTAGTCAAGCTTTAACTAATAAAACATAGGACTTCAAGGACTGCATCAGAAAATGAATTATTGGAAAGGATATGTCCAAAATTTTCAACCTTTTGTTGTTCAAAACAGGTATATAAATTATACTGGAGAACTTAGATTATTTTAAGCTATTTTATTTTTAAGTACTGGAACAAATTGCACCAATATGAGCCAGGGTGGCGCAGCAGGTAGAGTGCTGTACTGCAGGCCACTGAAGCTGACTGTAGATCTGTAAGTCAGCGGTTCAAATCTCATCACCGGCTCAAGGTTGACTCAGCCTTCCAATCTTCCGAGGTGGGTAAAATGAGGACCCAGACTGTGGGGGCAATAGGCTGGCTCTGTTAAGAAGCGCTATTGTTAACATGTTGTAAGCTGCCCTGAGTCTAAGGAGAAGGGTAGCATAAAAATTGAATAAATAAATAAATAAATAAATAAATATATATAAATGAAGTGATCTTCTTAAAAATGTCACTGATATGTCATGGTCATAGAAGCTCAAAATGGGGCCTTAGGAATATCAGTTTTAATATGAAGTATGAGTTAATCAGATCATTTTTCTCAGTTTATTTTTAAGTTATTTTTTTAAATTTACATTTCTCATAATTTTGTGATCCAGCTTTCTTAAGAAAAATGAATGTCTTACACAATAGTCTTACACAATTATACAAATCAACATTTTTGGAAACAAAGCAACATACTGTATAAGCCAGAATAACAAAAACAAGAAATATACATATGCATACAGAATAAATATAAACATAATTTGTAGAAAAAAATGCCTGTTGAATAAATATGAGCAAAAAATGTACATATTTGGAAAAAATCCTATCGAAATACATATGATCTCATTTGGTGTATATAAACAAATCCAAAAATATAAAAACAAACTGAAGAAATAAATTGTAAAACTAAGTGGCAAAAATAATGAAAATCAACAACTTCATCCTTGCGTAGTCATCAATAAAAAGATTGGTGAATGAAAAAGATACAAACATGATAATGATAATTTATCTTTGGTAAACTTCATAATTAGGATAACATTCCATTGTGTACTCATACTTCTTCATTTCAAATCGGTATAAAACAGCACTCACTATGCAGTATTGCTGACAGATGACATTTAGAGTTATAAATATTTTTCATACATATTTATTCACAAGCAAATAAATGTAGATATTTATTAAATGTTATTCTTGAATATAAAACTTGACATAATGAATAACTTGATAATTAACACATTTCCTTGATGCAAAAAGTATTTGCATATTGCTACTGGAAAAATATGTCTGGGAACTGCTATCAATATATTTTGCACAAGCAACTCATTTGTGAAGGTTAATTATATGTATATCTCTAACTCTTGATATCATATAGAAACATAGAAACATAGAAGACTGACGGCAGAAAAAGACCTCATGGTCCATCTAGTCTGCCCTTATACTATTTCCTGTATTTTATCTTACAATGATATATGTTTATCCCAGGCATGTTTAAATTCAGTTACTGTGGATTTACCAACCACGTCTGCTGGAAGTTTGTTCCAAGGATCTACTACTCTTTCAATGAAATAATGTTTTCTCACGTTGCTTTTGATCTTTCCCCCAACTAACTTCAGATTGTGTCCCCTTGTTCTTGTGTTCACTTTCCTATTAAAAACACTTCCCTCCTGAACCTTATTTAACCCTTTAACATATTTAAATGTTTCGATCATGTCCCCCCTTTTCCTTCTGTCCTCCAGACTATACAGATTGAGTTCATTAAGTCTTTCCTGATACGTTTTATGCTTAAGACCTTCCACCATTCTTGTAGCTCGTCTTTGGACCCGTTCAATTTTGTGAACGCTGGTGAGACCAGCGCTCTATATAAGGGGATCACAATCTCCCTCTTCCTGATATATTTTAAATACATGTAAAATAATCTAGGCCAGTAATGGCAAACCTATGGCACAGGTGCCACAGGTGGAACAAGGAGCCATATTTTCTGACACACGAGCTGTTGCCCTAGCTCAGCTCCAATGTACATGTGTGTGCTGGTCAGCATAATTTTGGCTCATGCAGGCACTCTGGGAGGGTATTTTTGTCTTCCAGAGAGCCTTTGTAGAGGGGGGAGGTTTTTTTTTATCTTCCCTAAGCTCCAGGGAAGGCTTTGGAGTCTGGGGAGGGTAAAACACAAGCCTACTGGGCCCACTACAAGTTGGGAAACAGGCTGTTTCCAGCCTCCAGAGGGCCTCTAGGAAGCTGTTTTGCCCTTCCAAGGCATTGAATTATTGATGTGGGCACTCGCACATATACGATAGTGCACGTCCATACTTTTTTGGGCTCCAGAGGTAAAAAAGGATTTGCCATCACTGATTGGGCTATTCACCAATGCAAAAAAATTCTGGTGTATATATAAAGTGTGAAAATAAATCCCAGTGCAGCATCATAATACAAAAGGACTAATTTTCTATTTGTTTGTTTTAATATATTTGAAAAGTAACTAACTACCATTCAATTGGAGAAACTAGAATTTATACAGCAATAGGATTAACATAAAATAGGATTTCATTTATGCATACCGCCCAGAGTCTGTCAGAAGTGGACGGTTTATAAATCCAATAAATAAATAAAAGTTTGCTGCCATTTTGTATCTATAGGTTTAGTAGTATTTCTTCTTTGCTCACCTCAAATGAACTTTGGCTATTACGACAACCAGTAGTTTGGCTATTAAGACAACCAATAGATAAATGCATTAATTTAAGGCAATTTTTAACATTTATGGGATTAGCCAAGATTGGGCCAAAATTAAAGGCATTCTAGAATCTCGCAAGCTTTAACACAAACATATATTTTGTGGTCCTCAAACAATCATTTACTTTTTAACCAATGGCATGTTTACAATTTATCTATGTCAGAAAGCACTCCAAATGGACATAAGATACTGTAAGTCAGCTTTGTAAATTATTGGAGCAAGCACAGGTAAATCTTTCCAGGAGGAAATTAGAAGTTGCTATGGATAATGTCACATATATTGCAGAGATAGGTTCTTACCAGTTCTGTAGAACCATTAATAACTTGGCGTCCTGGGTTGCTTGAACTGGCAGTGACCCAGGCATGCCACATGCCTGAGCCAGTTTGTTTGTTTATTAATTCATTAATTCATTAATTCATTAATTCATTAATTCATTAATTCATTAATTCATTAATTCATTAATTCATTAATTCATTGGATTTATATGCCGCCCCTCTTCGAGGACTTGGGGCGGCTTACAACATATAAAAAGAAAACAATACAATAAAATAGTGTAAATTCAATTAATTTAAAACTAATTATACAATCTATAATTCCAAATTTATTTTAAAAAAACCAGTCATACTCACTCATACAGCAACCATATATGGCATTCATTAGCCAGGGAGTTAGAGTCTAATCGTCCCAAGCCTGGTGACACAGGTGAGTCTTAAGACTCTTGAAGAAGGCGAGGAGGGTGAGGGCAGTATGAATCTCTGGGGGGAGCTGATTCCAGAGGACTGGGCCCCCCACAGGTTCTTTCCCTAGGCCTCGTCAAGTGACATTGTCTAATTGATGGAACCTGGAGAAGTCCTATTATGCAGGAACTAACCGGTCACTGGGACCCAAATGGCACAAGTAATCTGCCCCGATGCCATGTAGGGCTTTATAGATCATTACCAACACTTTGAATTGTGTCCGGAAACCAATTTGGCAGCCAATGCAGTCTGTGGAGTGCTGGAGAAACATGGGCATGCCGAGGGAGGCTCACGATCGCTCACATGACTTCATTTTGCATGATTTGTTGTTTCCAAACACTCTTCAAAGGTAGCCCCATGTAGAGAGCATTGCAGTAGTCAAATCTCGAGGTGATAAGGGCATGAGTGAATAGAGTGAGTAGAGACTTCCTGTCCAAATAGGTCTGCAAGTGGTGCACCAGGTAAACATGGGCAAACGCCCCCTTGCCACAGCCGAAAGATGATGTTCTAAAATCAGCTGTGGATTGAATAGAATACCCATGTTGCAGACCCTCTCTGAGGGGGTCAAAAGTCCCCCCCAAGTGATGGATAGACAAATGGAAGTGTCCTTGGAAGGCAGAACCCACAGCCACTCCATCTTGTCAGGGTTGAGTCTGAACCTGTTAACATCCATCCAAATCTTAACAGCTTCCAGACACTGGCACATTACTTCTACTGCTTCACTGAGTGGACATGTGGTGGAGCTGTATAGCTGAGCATCATCAGCATACTGATGGTAAGTCACCCCGTGCCCTCGTATGATCTCACCCAGTAGAGAGGTAGGAGGTGAACAACCATAAAATGGTACCTCCCACTCCAAGCCCCTCTAACTAGCACAGAAGGATACCATGGTCAATGGTATTGAAAGCCGCTGAGAGATCAAGAGGCACCAGGATAGAGGATAAATCCCTATCCCAGGTCTGCCAGAGATCATCTGTCAGTGCAACCAAAGCAGTTTCCGTGCTGTACCCGGGCCTGAATCCTGACTGTTGAGGGCCCAGACCAGTTCTCTTAGTGGCACCAGACATGCCACCATCTTGTTTTTCTTTTGCTCATGCACAGAATCTATTTTTAGTACTGTGCATGTACACTCAGAGTGCATGGCGCATCCCTGGGTAAGCACGAATAACAGAATCCAGAATCCACCACTAATATATTCAAAGAAAGTTATCAGCCAACAGAAAATAAAATGGTGGTGACTGAGAAGAAGAAAATATTAGTCCATATTTTCCATAAAAAAATATTGGGTAGATTTTTAATATCCACAATATGTTGAAATTTATCATTGCCTTTCACTTATTTTGTATGTATTATATTTTATGCATATTTACACAGTATGAATTTGTTTAAAGATAGATTTTTTAAAAAAAAAAGTAGATTGGGTTATGCAGTATATGAACATTTTCCAAAAATAAACTAATATTCTTCAGTCTGCAAAAATAAGAGGTTTTTTTAAACAATAATGTTGTTTAATTAAAGAATAAAAAAATGTATGCTACAATGTATTAAGCCAACTGAGATTATTCCTTCTAAGAAAAAAGAAGAGAGAAAGGCTTTTAAGAGTTTCCAATAGCTTGAAGCTTTCCTTGCTCCCACTGAAATGGATACAAAGATTCTGTATCAAAAGATGGATTCTCTACCCTGAGCTGCCCTAGAGTCAGCTTTGTTGTACTTATTGCAGCCCAAAGCTGGTCCTGTGTAATCAAGAAAGTAACCCACTTCCTTTTTTCTCTCTCTCTCGCTACAAGTGGTAGACTTTGACAGGCACAGGAAGAAATAACAAACAAGCAATGGGGCTGAGATGAAATACTTGCAGCCTAACGGTATGTGACTCAGAGAATAAAGAAAACCATCCTCACAAGGCACACAAACCTTTCTCTATCCCAGATTTTCTCATTCAAAATCTGAGATTTTGATTCTAGGCTATGTTGCCAGGGAAGAAAAGGAGCCCATTAAATGCAGGACCAGAATGCTCTCAAATGAAATCAAGGTCACTGTTTAACTTCGCACTGTAATTAGGGTGAGTTACAGGGAAAATATCAGATTCTTAGTCTGAAACTCTAGTGCTTCCTCCAGACACTCTAAAAATGGGAACTAATTAACTAACTAAAGATTTTTTGATGGGGGGAGGGAGGACAAAATAATGATGATGGCAAAATTATCTGTCTTACAAGTGATGTTGAACAGGGTTAATTCTTTAAGTGGCATTATAATAAAAGAGCAGGTAGCAATAACCTTTTTGTTGAAATTTTTGCCCTGAAAATGTACATTGTTCACCAATCTTTCTTCCCAACCATTAGAAGTAAGAATGGCAGAGTTTCTATATAGTATATGACAAGGAGACAACATGTTCTTCCTCTCCTGACATTGAATCATTTGGCAACTTAAGGAAGAAACCTCCCCCCCTTTAATAATCTAGTTGCAAAACACTGGCAATCATGGTGAATGGTCAGATTGATGACTGCAGCATCCCCATCCCTCTTGTGCATGCTTTATGACATCATACACATAAACAAAAGGGTTATAGTTACTGAATACCTTACAAAAGGATTTCAATTTTGAAAGTCACACTTGTGAATCTGATGAAAAGCAGAAAGATCCTAAAATTCTGCTGGTGTATCTGCTATTGTTGATCCTGTATAAATATCAACAACTCCCCGGACTCTTAAGAAATCAGATCATATTGTAGAGACAACATCATATTCAAACTGCTATCAGGATAAGAACATTGATAACCCGTTTATAATCTTGCTGTTTCAACCCTAGCAGTTTTTGCTATTTTGTGTATTTGGTGAGTTACAGAAAACCTGATTTCCTAGACTTCACTTGCTATCTTGTAAAGAAATCGCACCCAACAAGTACCCTCAATGGGACTAAATCCACATGGAAAGAGGTAGGCAGCAGGGTACCACAGGGATCAGTCCTCGGCCCAGTACTCTTCAACATATTTATCAACGACCTAGACGAGGGAATAGAGGGGGAATTAATTAAATTCGCAGATGACACCAAGCTGGTAGGAGTGGCCAACACCCCAGAGGATAGACACAGAATTCAAAAAGATCTAGACAGACTTGTACAGTGGGCTGAAATGAACAAAATGAAGTTCAATGTAGAAAAGAGTAAAATCCTGCACCTAGGCAAAAAAACCCCAAAACATGCATACAAATTAGGCGAAACCACACTCACCATGAGTGACTGTGAAAGGGATCTTGGAGTCTTAGTGGATAACCAGCTAAACATGGGCCAGCAATGTGCAGCAGCAGCTAAAAAAGCCAACACAATCCTAAGCTGCATGAACAGGGGGATACACTCCAAGACCAGAGAGGTATTAATACCACTCTATAAGGCCCTGGTCAGACCGCACCTGGAGTATTGCATCCAGTTCTGGTCACCACACTTCAAAAAAAGATATGGAGACTCTAGAGAGGGTGCAGAAAAGAGCAACTAAAATCATAAAGGGACTAGAGACCAGGTCATATGAGGAAAGGTTGCTGGAACTGGGAATGGATAGTCTAGTAAAAAGAAGGACTAGGGGGGACATGACAGCTGTATACAGGTACTTGAGGGGTTGCCACAGAGAGGAGGGGGACACACTGTTTTCCAGGGCACTAGAGGCTGGACAAGGAACAACGGTTGGAAACTGACCAAGGAAAGATTCAACCTGGAGATAAGAAAGAATTTCCTGACAGTGAGAGCGATCAACCAGTGGAACGGCCTGCCAGCGGAGGTTGTGGACTCCCCAACTTTGGACACTTTCAAGAAGAGATTGGACTGCCATTTGGCTGGGGTGATGTAGGATTTCCTGCTCAGGCAGGGGGTTGAACTCGATGACCTGTAAGGTCCCTTTCAACTCTAATAATAAATAATAAATAAATTGTTAACCTAGTTTCTACAACAGATGTGCAAATTTCAGAAAAGAAGGGTTATTAATTCCATGTTCCCTAGCCCTGGAAACTACTTTAGAAACATAAAACCTTTGCTAGATGTGCCAAATACAATATCTAACTAGGCAAGCTTCCTGGGCCACATGGTCAACAGCCAAACACTTATATTTGTTGCTCCTGCAATTCATTTACTGCTTTAAAAATTATATTTGATATAACTCAAGTAAGTTTCTCTCATCCAAAATCAACAAAAAATATTGTCAGCCACTAGAACAGATGTAAGGAAGAATGGTTGCACATTTATATTTGTTGACAGTAAAGATGCGTTTCTAAAAATGGCATTTTCTCACTCTTGTTATGACTTGGCATAAGGAATTAATTTCACAGAACATTGTACAACCTAATGAATATGCTTGCTTCTAATAGTAACTCCGGGCCTCTCAAGCAAGTTGGGAGAGAAATTTTTACACCTGTTTGTCTCAATTCACTGAATTAAATAATAAGCAATCGGAGAGACAATTGTTAATGATATCTCTATGGGATGTACTTTCTGCTGACAGAGTCATGCTGAACAGTAACAGTAAACAGCTCTGCCTTTCCCAGTGTTGTATAACATTCATGTGCCACCAAACTTTTTCTTTCTGCTTTCATTTGCAAAGTTAGTTGTAACCGCTATAAATATTTTATTTTATCACTGGTTTATGAAAACACTGTTTAAATTAAAACATGACAGATTAAATTGCAGATGTTTCTATATAATGAAGTTTTTAATTTTTTTTTACTAAAGCAGAGATTCAAATAATTAATGTACCATAGTGTTATAACAAAAAGGGTGAAATGTGCATATAACACATTTTTTTCCATCAGTCTTCAGATATATGACTCCCTATCTATTTATCATGGTTCCCTCCACTTAACTGGCAGCAAATATATATGTACAGATACCAAGTATCAACATTTGCTGCCAGTAAGTAGAGGAAGCTCTGGTAAATAGATATGAAGTCATATATCTGAAGTATGATAGGAAAAATCATGGTTATTAGGTTTTTGGCCCTGGAGCAGGGGGATGCTGCAGTCGGCTCTACGGAGCCCCGAACTTCTGGTTTCTAGTGAAACCGGAAGTTCGGCTTCTGGCAGCGCGCCAAAGAGGCGCGCTGCCTGCTGGGTCCAAGGGGAGGTCCTAGATCACCCTATTTAAGGGTAATCCGAACAGGACCTCCCCCTTGCTTGGGGAAATCTCTGAAGCGAACACCAGACCGCCCTCCACTATCAACAGTGTGTCTCTAGGAGGTCTCTTCAGGGCTGAATAGGAATTTTTTGCGGTCTCCCCTTTAGAGGCGGCTGTTTTTTCACCTATTCTACACTGACAGTACATGTGGAATGGTTAGGGGGTGCGGCGCACATAGATTTTAGACCTAGGCTTCCCTTTGGTCACTGGGGGTTTGGCAGGTTAGGGGCGGAAATGGGCAGTAGAAGTGACCGTGCATGCTCCTTTGGGCATCTTTTAAAAGGGTGATGGACCGCCTCTCTCCAGGAATTAGAGGTTAGAACAATGTCGGGGATTGGAGAGAGGATGCCCATGGGACTCACTGGATCCAATTTCCCTTGGGGGATTGGAGGGTGAGCTCCCCACACACCAAAGGGGTGTGGCTCAGATCCAGGTAAAGGTGGCTACCTTCACCTGGTTCAGCAAGGAGTTATGCCCAATGTTGCCAAGGAAGGTTCTGGCAGGAATTTCTGCCCCATTAGTCTTTGGCCTCTGCAGGTCCTTAGTTATAGTTGAATTTAAATATTTAAATTTACATATTTAAAGTTATGTTATTTAAATTTATGTTAATTTAATAAAGTGACCCTTTATTTAATCCATACAATGTCTCAGCGTCTTTACTCCGCTTCCGGGGCAATATAGCCATAGTCCAATTCACCTTGGTAGCTAAAAACACTTTCTTCTGGAGTAAAGGTTTAGTCTATGACCTGGCCTATTTAGTTTTCAATCCGTTGTCTTGATTGTAAAACAGACATAGTTGAAGTTAAAAAGAGATTGCTTGATTTGAATTTACAAAATGGTACGAAACGTTTATATCTTTGCTATAGAAACTTTGGTAGTATCTGTTATGCCACTCATAGATGGGTGGCATAATTATCTGTTTCCTATAGAAGAACATTTACCATGGCAAGAGCTGATGTTCTACACATGAAGGGAAAATTTAACAATTTCCTTATCAGGAATCCCTATGCATATCTATGGCATTTGCCTGATGGTATCCTGCATAATGTTATTAGGTCATTTGTATATTTATTTGTTCATATGCCATTATAATTATTTTTAAATATTTTCATTTTCACAGTATTTACCTTGCTTTCACCAATTCTTTCTATGAACACCACTTATTTTGGGATAGTATATCAATATATGATATAATATATCAAATTACTTTTACATTGCAGCTAAATTATCTACTGTATGACATTAAATCCTTTGAGTTAAGATTTTAGTCAGTTCCTGGTTCTGTTATTTCTAATATGGTATAATTCCAAACTCCAAACTCTTAATAATAACAAATAAAATAACAGGTTACTGTTTGAAACAAGAAATAGGAAAGAAATAGCAAGATTTTTCTTAGTTAATATTTGTAATGATAGATAATTACCAAAAAGTGAAACAAAGAAGTAATTTTACTTGAAACAAAGTGTCAATTATAAATGAGAGAAGGGAGAATCTATACATTTTTGGATAGAAAACATGCTTCTGAAACAATATACATTAATGTTAATAAAGTTGTACGTCCTATTAAATTCAATAACACTTTTAATTAAATGCTTTCAGAATATGTGGCTAGTGATTGAATACAATGGAGAACTTGGAAAATTTTTAAAAGGAAAATGGGTGCATTAAGCATCATAGGCTCAAAACATTAAACTGAAAAGAGTAGTTTTTCTACAAAGTTTCTGTAACATCTATTGGCTTGCTCTAGAACAGTGTTTCTTAATCTTAGCAACTTTAAGGTATTTGGATTTCAACTCCAAAATTCCCCAGCCAGCATGTTTCATCACAGTTCATATCACACAAACACATACACAGTCTGTTTGTCAGCGTTCCAAATAGCACCTGAGAAATAAATCAAGTCCCAGTCCAATTCTCTCAATCAGAGTTCGATTTATTAACAGAACCATGTTGGCTACGCCATTGTCATTCCGATTCTGAATAGTTCCCAGAATCCCACCTAGGCTAAGGTTCATCTTACATCCTTACATCTCAAAATGAGTGAGCAGTGTGGTCGGGTGTTAGGAAAAGCAAGTAGGATGCTTGGCTGCATAGCTAGAGGTATAACAAGCAAGAAGAGGGAGATTGTGATCCCACTATATAGAGCGCTGGTGAGACCACATTTGGAATACTATGTTCAGTTCTGGAGACCTCACCTACAAAAAGATATTGACAAAATTGAACGGGTGCAAAGACGGGCTACAAGAATGGTGGAAGGTCTTAAGCATAAAACATATCAGGAAAGACTTAATGAACTCAATCTGTATAGTCTGGAGGACAGAAGGAAAAGGGGGGACATGATCGAAACATTTAAATATGTTAAAGGGTTGAATAAGGTTCAGGAGTGTTTTTAATAGGAAAGTGAACACAAGAACAAGGGGACACAATCTGAAGTTAGTTGGGGGAAAGATCAAAAGCAACATGAGAAAATATTATTTCACTGAAAGAGTAGTAGATCCTTGGAACAAACTTCCAGCAGACGTGGATGGTAAATCCACAGTAACTGAATTTAAACATGCCTGGGATAAACATATATCCATCCTAAGATAAAAATACAGGAAATAGTATAAGGGCAGACTAGATGGACCATGAGGTCTTTTTCTGCCGTCAGTCTTCTATGTTTCTATCCCCCACACCCACAAGTTCATCACGAGAACCAGTCCATGTGCAGGGGCTTATCAACTTCCTCTTCTCTTCAGTTGAGGCAGAACAAAGGATGACCTTGGCTTGGAGAAAGGAATCTTTGGTTGTGTCTAGTAACTTTCCCTTCTGACTACTCACTACCCCTCCCATTCCCCCTTGTGTTGTGTCAGGCCGAATTCTCTGACTCCATATGAAGGCTTCGGCCTGACACTGTTTCTATATCACACACAAATAAAAGTAGTTCTGTATCACCAAAGTATTGCTTCTGTTTCATGGACTGCCTTAAATTTAACAATCTAATTTATTGTAACATATTTCTGTACTTCTGCTTGTCAATTTGGGTCTGTATTTTTTTCCCTTTTGTTGATTTTCACTTAATTAAACATTTGTTATATTTAAATTGGAAAAAAAAAATCTAGCTTTTTGTAACTATATGGAGAAATGTATTTTAAAATTGTCTTATTTCTTTAATATGACATCACCACTATTTAGAATTAAGAAACACGTGCTGGATATCTTTTGATATTATATTATAGAGCAAGAATGGATTTGCTTTGATTTAATCTCCAGCTGCTCAGTTAATATATTACATTAATTAAATTCTTCTTCTTGAATGCTTCTCTAGTCTTGGTTTTATATTAAAATACCTTTTCAAATTAATTTGAAATATTGCTTCACTATTTTTCTATAGTTTAACATTGTGATAAGACCATTGGCTATAAATAAGTGACAATGCATGTAGTCCCCTCGGATAATAAGGCAATTTTAGATATGAAAGGTGAATATTATAGATGGGTATTATGTCTTATCAGATTTCGTAAAGTATTATTAGTAGGAAAGAAAGCCCTGATATTTGATGACAAGATATTTTAAACCACAAATGTTTCATAACTGCCATGAAAGCAAATTAAAATTATATCAGTGCAAAAATGCTTGAGATAAAATTATCTGAATTGAATCATTTGATATTGTAGCAGTTTGCTCTACTGAACTTTCATGTAGAAATCCTAGTGAATGGGAAAAGTGAATATCCTTATGAATCTGAGTGAAGTGGTGAAGGGGAAAATGTACATAGAGATAAACTGTGTTAATTTACCAACAGACACCCCCCACAAAAAACCCCCACAAAACCTAAAGAGAAACAAAAAATACAGAATACTTTCTCATCATTAGCCAATATCCAATATCCAGACAAGCATGGAGTAACATTACACAAACAATCAACTGTCAAAGAGAAAACAATATTCCCACAAACACTGTCAGGCCACTTCACGTTTGAATATTAACAGAAATGAATAAATTTATTTCAGATGAGAAAGAGACCAATATGCAAATAATGCTTATATAGCACAGACCAGTAATTCCCAACCTTTTCTTCACCAGACACCCACCCCCTTTTAAATAGCTTTTGTGGCTATGGACCATGACCACAGACCACCAAGAATTAATTCAAGATTTAAATAAAAACATTTTAAAGCCTTGACAGACCCCTTGTGATGATATTATAGCCCCCAACCCACCCCTCAGCCTAGGGAGTGCGGTAAAGTACTGTGAGCCGTATAGGGCCCTAAATACTATTGCTTTATTTATTATTTATTTATTATTATTTATTTATTTAAGAATATACAATACAATATCAACTTTATTTGATTAGTCAATCAACCATATCAAAGCGAGAAAAAGGACCACATCGGTCATCATAAAACTGACTGGTTAAAATACAATAAAATTGGCTAAAATAGAGGGAATTTGAATAAATAATAAGTTCAAATGCAGTGCAATATGCTAAAATTGAGTAGTAAACCATGAGAATATAACTCGTGCAAAGGATTATATTAAACAAATCTAAGATACTGATATAAAATATTCTTAAGTATTTAAGAATATATAATCATTGGTTTATGAGAATAATGGATACTAATTGGTTCTTGTATTTACAAACATTGAAACAGATTGCATTGTTCTTTTTCAATTTTAATTGCATCAAAATGGAATAAACTACAGTATTTGATAATGACTTCAGGAATGCAGTTATATGTGCAAGCTGTTTAGTATGAAGGCTTCTGCGCTGACAAAAATAGAGAAAGGGAGAGAAAGAGACAGAGACTAGCATTTTAAAAATCAAATGACCTGCATGTTTGTTTGTTTTGCGTGTTGTAATTTCTGGTTCAGGACCTTATTAGATGCTACCCACATGGAAACTACATTTAGGCAAGGAAAACGAAGTGCACAAGGACAGTATATGTGGTACATTGCTCAAAAGCAGTAACTATGAAAGGGAAATTGGAGTCCTAGTGGACAACCATTTCAATATGAGCCAGCAGTATGCAGCATCTGCCAAAAAAAGCCAACACAGTTCTATGCTGCATTAATAGAGCGATAGAATCAAGATCACACAAAGTGTTAATACCACTTTATAAAGCCTTGGCATGGCCACACTTGTAATACTGCATTCCCTTCCAATTCTGTTGTTGCTGTTGCTGTTGCTGTTGTTGTTTTTATTATTTATTATTTATTATTTATTATTTATTATTTATTATTTATTATTTATTATTTATTATTTATTATTTATTATTTATTATTTATTATTTATTATTTATTATTTATTATTTATTATTTATTATTTATTATTTATTATTTATTATTTATTATTTATTATTTATTATTTATTATTTATTATTTATTATTTATTATTTATTATTTATTATTTATTATTTATTATTTATTATTTATTATTTATTATTTATTATTTATTATTTATTATTTATTATTTATTATTTATTATTTATTATTTATTATTTATTATTTATTATTTATTATTTATTATTTATTATTTATTATTTATTATTAAATTGTAGTATCTGAACAACAAACCTGGAAAAGAGATAGTTAGAAAATGAAGGTTGCACACATAAGTCTTTTATCCCATTTTATTCCAAGCACAGTTTCGTATTTCATTTCAATTAAACCTGAAGTGGAAATGTTTGCTGAGTATTACTTTATGTTCAAATCTGTATCTTTTCCAAACAAGAAAAATACTTTAGATTCATTATTTTCTTGCTTTCTGCAGCTTTGTGTAATGCTTGATCAAAAATATTTCTTGTTAAAATGTGACAATGCTTTATATTACATAATGTCTCTGGTTATGACAGTGTAGGGGAAAAAAGTAAATGACATTTGCTGTCAACACTAAATAGATCAGGACAAACTGCTTTTTTCTCTCAAGACCTGGGTAATTGAAATGCAATATATCAGGAATATTAGGTAGCTGCATTTTTAAAAAATTGAAAAGAAAAATAAATGCTCAAGTATTTAGAAAAACAAGTGGTACAAATTTATTCATTCAATATATCACTGAATTATTTAAAACTTGGCTTAAGCACAAGGTTATAGAATAATTTTAGCAAGAATGCAGTTGTGGCACGATGCATTTTTTAAAATTCCAACTGCACCTATAACGTTAATCAGCCTACAGGGTGGTTTGAAGTTTTTGTTGGGTGGGGTGGGATGGGATTGTAGAATACTTTAAAAGAAAGGCAGTTAAATCTTTTAAATCTAGGAGTTAAACAAACAGGCAACAGAATTATTTGTAAATTTCAGAAAACTGGCTCCTTTTCCTTTTCAGTTAAAAATGACTAGTTCAAAAGAGTTAGTTATTTAATTTAGTGCTACTGTATTTTGAAATGCTACCTATTGCATTTGTGTATCAGCTCTGATATATGATTTATTGATTTAATTTTTAGTCTGGTTAAATTTAAAATGATCCTAGGCAACTTTCCAAGTTTTTGCTTTGTCTAGATTTGTAAAAGACATAAAACAATTGCCATTCTATCATATCTTCCCAGCTTAAAACTGCCCATACAGCCTAACTCTGTTCCAAGAGTATGGTACAAAGTCTGCTGGCTTGAGATGGACCAGATTAAGTTCCCCCATAGCCCCTTCTATAAAAAAGTGTTTCCCCCCCCAAAAAAAAGCATGCAAAAAGAGCACCTATTCTCTTAGAATTCCAAGAAAAAACCCCATTGACCAAATTTCCAAAAAGGAAGAATACAGTAATCAAGCCTTCTGCTGTGTTTTTCCCACTTATTTACATTTTCACCACCATTTCCTTCTTATTTAAAAAGCTCTTAATAGCTGACATCTGCTGAGAGCCATTAAGAAACATAGGAGGGGGTTTCTTCCTACAACACCATCACATCTTTCACTGGAAATGCTGGGAAAATGACATCTTCAGGCTCAGGCAACTTTTCCATAATTCTAAGGTTTTTAAAAGAAGGCCAAATCCTGAAGACCATATTGAGGAGGGGGAACACATTAGGGGAGTACAAACGGTGTTTGTACTCCCCTAATGCCTACCCTGGGGAAACATTAATTTGCTTATTATGTTACTCCTCTAATTTTACTCTTCTAATTCAAAAGAGCTCTTACTTATTATTCTATTTGTTAATGGTATGATTCTTTATCAGTACTGTATGAACAAAGCCCATGGATTAGCAAACAAATATTGAGCTAATGCGAAGCCCTTGTATTCCCTTGGAAAGTAGGAATATGCAGATATGCAGCTATCTTGCTTTTTAACAGGGAGAGGGTTACATTCACAATTCCCATTAGTGGTAATAGTGTTATATTCCTGTAAATCAAGCTAAAAATGCAAAAGTTCTTAAAAGGCTGTCAGCTGGTATTAAAATACCTCGATCTTTAATATGCAGTAGTGTCAACTACCTCTTTGCTAGCTGTTATGCCAGGAACTAAAGTAAGACAAATTTGAGAAAGTTAAAAGCTATAGGGTGCTTAGCAAGAATATAGTTATCGCTAAATGATACAGAAGAGACTATTGTTATCCCATAAAGTTGATGAAACTGAAGTATCTTAGCTGCAGTTCTTTCCATGTACTTTCTCCCTCTTATTTTCCCTTATTATACTGCCGCCTGTCACACTAGGGAAGTTTACAATAGCCTGGTTTCTGTTAACTTCCAGAATCCCAGTTCCATCTATTTTATGATATTACATGTGATTAGACTATATTCAACATTATACGTTATAAAATTTTCACAATAATATTATTCACTAGATTGATTACTTTCTCTATTACTTACTTTGATCTATTTTGACTGAACATATAAGCTGTTATCAATCCCAGTATTGTCTTTAGGCTGTGTACAAATCTTGTGTTTTATTACTTGATTTAGACTTATGGTTGATAATTATTTCCATTTTATTTTGTCTTGAAGAAAAATGCTACATTTGCTCTTCTTCAGTGTTTTAATGTCTATCCATTTCTCTAAACTTTGCCAAAATTTCTGCCATCCCTTCAATTAGATCCTTCAGTTTTTCAGATCCTGGAGACTTGGAAAGTATTTGCATTTGGTAGGAAATTCTTCTATCTCTTTACTGGCTTCCTTGTGTTTGTTCATTTATTTATTTATTTATTATTTAGATTTGTATGCCGCCCCTCTCCGCAGACACATAGTCTTTGCTATCATCATTTGCACTGGATGTAAAATGCTTACTCTTGGTTGTCTATGAGCTACTGCCTTAAGAGATAGCTATATAGATAAGATAAAACATAATTAAAAATAATCTGGTCTAAATATCTGACTGACTGTGTAACCAATCATAATAACATCAATGGATGAAATGTTGACAGCCTCTATTTACAAAAGTTCATAGATAGACATGAAATCTTGAAAATACATCACACAGTTGCAGAAGAAAAAAATATCTAAAGGGAAGTGAAGTACTCAAGCTAGTACACCAGAAAGACTTATTGAAACCAAATTGGTCTATAAGAAAGACAAAATATAGAATAGGACAGAGATATGGCAAGACAAACTATTACATGACCCATAAACACAAAACACATACTCATATGCACACAATCCAAAGGCAAATCAGATAACTAGATATGGAAATAGCTAAAAGCAGGACGTTGAAGAAAAAGACAAAGGATTTAATACTGGCTGCACAAGACCAAGCCCTAAAAAACAAATACATATAAAGCCCGAACTGAGAAGACAGCAACAGATAGCAAATATCTGTCTTCAAATGTTTCAGTAGAAAAGCTTAAGAAACAATATACTGTCTAATTAGCTACTGCAAGATGCTTGTACACACTGACTACAAACAATGGCATAATAAAGAATCAGCAATGATACAATGATATTTCTGTAAGAAATACCATTTCTGTAGTCAAATATTAGTCTAAAGATATTGAAGAGCTCTCAGACTTCAGAATTCAAAGAGACAAGTAAGGACAATGAAAAAATAATTGAATTTCACTTTTAGGCATACATTTAACTAAAAGCAACGAAGAATTCCCAAAAGAAGTCTAATGCAGTTTTCTTGGGTTTTTTTTTCCTTTGCTTCTTTGCTTGTTATTAATGTTGCAGCTGGATGTGTAGACTAGAATGAAATCAAAAACATAAAAATAAATCTTGGGTATGCACATATGTAACCTTTTTCAAAATATTTTTGGGTACTTGTTCATTAAGGCAGTTAGTTCGATACTAAGTAATAGGATAATAACTGCTAATTGACATTAGAATTTGATCATAATTTTTAGTTAACAGGGAAAAATAAAACCTGTGGCAAGAATACCAAATGTTATTCCACATTGCATTACAGTTTTGCAATACACATCACCATCTTTAATTAACCTTCAAATAGATTAGACTATAAATATAACTTTCTAACATTTATCTTTGCACAAAGAATATTCCTTGGATAGTTAAACTGAAATGTTCATGATGCTTGTGCTATTAGGAGCTGTTACATGTGACCTTAAAATAATGGTCACACTTTGTTTTCTATTAATCATCATACAATATTTTTCATCTAGAACTTGTAATCTAGCATAATTAACAGTTCAAAAAATCCACAACATCCTCAGTGTGTAGAAAAAGGCAATACTCCTTGACATCTTAAAATGCAAGTAGCTTCAGTTTCATGAACATTCTTCAGACTTAGTCACATTCCATACACAAACCAATACAACCTGTGGCATGAAGGTAACATACTGCCAGTGAAGGGCTACCAAAATGTTTACTACCACACTGTGGGCGTGGCTTATGCAGGATGTCCTGCATTTTCTTTCAACATATTTCAGTGCAAATTGGGTGCTCTGGGGTGGAACTCCATTTATGCTATCCCACTATGTCATCGTCCCCCGTCCTGGCAGTAGCCTATCCCTGCATACTGCCCTTCAGGAATGCAGATGGAACTTCCTACAGCAGTGATGGCGAACATATGGTACAAGTGCCACAAGTGACACATGGAGCCATATCTGAGGGCACATGAGGTGAGGCCCTATGGCAGCTCCAGCTTGCCTGTGCGCCCTGGCCAGCTGATTTTTGCTCTTCCAGAGGATAGGGGAAGCTGTTTTCACCTTCCTTAGGCTTCAGAAAACCTCTGAAAGCCTATGGATGTGAAAAACAGCCCAACAGGCCAACCGGAAGTTCAGAAATGAACTTCCTGTTGGCCCAGTGGGATGTTATTCACCATCCACAGGCTTTTGGAAGCTTTCTTGAAGCCCAAGGAGGGCAAAAAATGTCCCAACAAGCCTACCGGAAGTCTGGAGGCTTCAGTGAGGCCTACATTCATTGGGGGGGGGGCAGCACAGGGAGGGTTATGCATGCATGAATACAGTTCATCTGTCTGGAACCCATACCACATCTCGGACATCAACACCCTAGAAAATGTCCAAAGATACTTCACCAGAAGAGCCCTTCACTCCTCCACTTGAAACAGAATGCCCTACGAAAGCAGACTATCAATTCTAGGTCTAGAAAGCTTAGAACTACGATGCTTAAAACACGATCTAAGTATTGTCCACAAAATCATATGCTGCAACGTCCTGCTGGTCAATTACTATTTCAGCTTCAACTGCAACAACACAAGAGCACGCAACAAATTCAAACTTAATATTAATCGCTCCAAGCTTGACTGTAAAAAATATGACTTTAGCAATTGAGTTGTCGAAGCGTGGAACTCATTACCGGACTCAGTAGTGTCAACCCGTAACCCCCAACATTTCTCCCTTAGACTATCCACGATTGACCTCTCCAGGTTCCTAAGAGGTCAGTAAGGGGCATATATAAGTGCACTAGCCTGCCTTTCGTCCCCTGTCCAATTGTCTCTCCTTATCTCATATATCATATATCTTTTCTTCCTTCAGATATCTTCTCCTCTATTTTTATATCTTCTCTTTATATATAATACTTCATGTCTATTCTCTTCAATATGTATTGTGTATTGGACAAAATAAATAAATAAATAACAAATAAAATGTGCAGGTGGGTGGAGGGCATTGCATTATGGGCACACACACACGCTATTGTGTGTGCAAGTGGCCTTTTTGCACCTGAGCAAAAAAAAAAAGGTTGGTCATCACTGCCCTACAGTATTCAAAATTTATTCCCTTTTTTGTGCTATTAATGAATCTGCCACTATGTTGCTGCTCAGCTTCTTTCCTCTCTCTTGCTAGTCTTCTCTACCATATTTTCTTTCCCAAATGTTCTTTCTTCCCTTATCAATAATACCCCTCCCTAACATTTTTACTATGTCATCCTGATACTGTCTGCTTCCATTGCAAAGAGCAATTCTTAATTCCCATCTAATTATTTTTTATATTGCCCTGCCCCATTTCAGTAGGCCTGACTATTTCACTTAATTGAACAGTACAATAACTACTGTACATTTTGGATGCAATTTATTTTTTTAGCATTGCTTAATGAACATATTTATGCAAAGGCAGTAGAGATACGGGATATCATGGAGATTAAAAACAGTATTGTTTTCCCCCATCCCAATCTCTTAACAAAATAAGGAAAGCAGTGGCAACAATTCAGCTTTTATACCTTATTTTTAGCTGATCAAGGAGATAATTGATGAGCAGCATTTTATTACATGAAATGAATACACATTTTGTTCGCAAATATAGTTATCTGTCTCTCTGTGTGTCTTTCTCTCTCTCTCTCTCCCCCTCCCTCTATTTCTTTTTTATCCTATCATAGCACCCACTCATGCTGCCTTGGGATATGCCACATCTGTCAGTGCAAAGTAAGATTTCCCTTGTTAGCTATCATCATAGTAAAGGGCTTCTCAACTAGGCCTTGCAGATTTGCATTGGCAAGCTGTGCGAAAGGAAAGGAATGTTTTTTGCAGAAAAAGAGAATTTTGTGCAGCCTGACTTTTGGTCTTTGAATGCATTTGCTAAACTGACATTATAAGGACACATTGGGCAGAATGTCATTTCTGTGACTTCCATCAGAGACAAATTGCTCTGCACGCCAAGTCAAAATGAAGCATTGCAAAATGAGCACCAGTATTATTAGGTGACCTAGTACTGGCAATGGGTTTAGAGGCAACGAATAATTTTATATGGCAGTGTTTCCTGGGCCTTCCTGATATATATTTAGCTCGGTGATATGTGCCCTCCCAAATTTCCAGTGTAAGATGAGACAATCGTATTTCAAAGCTACATAAAATATATTTTAGAGATAGCTGCAACTGGCTTTGTAGGTGTCACTTTTTTTTTCTTACTTCACCTTCTCAATAAGTTGAATATCCATGGTCCTACCTCCTTTTTTATTTACTATTTGCTAATGAGGTTTACTGGGCTGCCTTGGATGAATAGGAAACAAATCAGAACTGGTTGGATAGAACACATGAATAGAGATCGTCCCTCACATAATATAGTCCCACAATTTCTATCTGGGATATTAGTTGATGTCACCCCCAAAATCCAGCTAGCCATGCCACAGAAAGTAAAATGTCTGGTCCCTGTAAGATGTTGGTAATGCTAGGTCACCCGTCTTATCCATGTTCAGTTTATAGATAAAGGTTACATATTACAGACTCATTAGTATTTAGTAGACAACAACCCAGGATATTGCTATGTATTTCTTCAGTGAGACAGAAGTTAACCCATGCTTGGACTCTCCGAGCAGCACAGGAGAACAATGAGAGGCCAAATTTGGTATCCTCAACATACTTATTCACATCCCAGGCAAGCAACTGGTCTTGCTTTTTAATGCTGCTTAGAGATGACAATAGGGAGACTTGTTTTCAACCTTTCCTCCTCCCACAAATAATAATATCTATATTGTTAATACTGCATATTTTGGCTAGTTGAGCATCTCTGTTTAGATATTAAATGAAGCTGTAGTCTTTTTAAACACATCCGTTACCATGTTTGAATGAATATGTCGTATCATCCAGATATGACAAAATGGCTCAAGATTTTATAAAGTTACAGCTTAGATCTAAGAGCCAGGAGATGGAAAAATCAATTTATGTCTTGGTCTTACCAAGTTTTATCAACAAAAAAAAATCATTTGCTGAAAATAATATATTTAAATACTATTTAGATAATTATAACAAATTGAAAATATATTGGAAGAGAACATGCAATTCTATATATAAGCATACAGAGCAATTTAAATCTAAAGTTTTAAAAAGCTCAGAGCTTTCTATGCCTTTTGAGAGTTTCATTAAATCATTGTATTAAGATTGATCCAGATAATTGGCATAAAACATCAATCAAACTCAGTTTTTTAGTGAACTGAAAATTAATTCAATTCTTTTGTTCCAGAAATAAATCTAGTAATTAAGTTAACAGATTTTTAATTATCAAAGAATTGTTTTTATAACTGGTTGGTCAAACTGAATATAGCAAACTATGTTTAGCTTTACAATAAATATGACCAATCCACCATTTTGGAGAGCTAGACTATATTACCTGATCCTCAGTGAAGGGCTGCATTTTTTTTTTACTACCATGGTGTGGGCTTATTTCGTGGGTGTAGCTTGCCGTCCATGTAACCCGATGGGAATGGCTTGATGATCATGCGAGCAGGGAGTGGCTTAAAGGTCATGTGACTGGCTTAAAGGTGGCCAACTTGGTGCCACTCACGTCAAAAGTTTGGGTTAGGGTTAGGCCTCTCCTCACCTCAAAGCGATACAATGTCCCTTACTATTACTGAACATCCAAAATATACTATTTAATTCTGTGTACATACATATTACACACAGGCACACAAAAATATACATTATCTACTGTATAAAGTATATGTACACACACACACACACACACACAGAGAGAGAGAGAGAGAGAGAGAGAGAGAGAGAGAGAGAGAGCTCTTCTAAAATTATAACATTTAACCTCATTTACTTTGATAGGAAAAACATACCCAGAGCCCAAAAGGGGGGGGAGGGGGAATCAAAATTTTCTACCAGTTCTGCGCACTACTGATCCTATAAAAGAATACAATTCCATGAAACTCCATCCATATTTTCTGTCTCTCTGTAGTATTTTGTTCTGCTCTCTGGTTTGTGAGTTTCAGTTTCAATTCATTGCAAAACACACTTCCTCCCCAGTTGATCACTAGTGCATTCAATAGAAATGTTTTTCAACTGATCACTGATAACTGTTCTTCATTTCAATATTTTATCAAATTAAATAGTCAATGAAAGTATGAAAAGCTGCTGTTAAAAAGCTCCCTTGAACCTGCATTTTTGCCATATGGTCTAAATTGATCTTTCTTTCTTTCTTTCTTTCTTTCTTTCTTTCTTTCTTTCTTTCTTTCTTTCTTTCTTTCTTTCTTTCTTCTTTCTTTCTTTTTCTTTTTTTCTTTCTTTCTTCCTTTCTTTCTTCCTTTCTTCCTTTCTTTCTTTCTTTCTTCTTCCTTCCTTCCTTGCTTCCTTTTTAAATCAAAGACCATTATTTTAAAAAAGTGAAGGAATATTTTGAAATCTAGACAGATTTCTGAAGCAAAGTTAATTTCTAGTTGATTAATATATGTGAAACAAGTAGATAAAGGCTTATAATAGTAATAAAAATAATTTATTAGATTTGTATGCCGCCCCTTTCCGAGGACTCGGGGTGGCTCACAACAACAACAACAATAACAATATAGTACAAATCTAATAGTTAAAACTAAAATTAAAAACCCACTATCATTAAAAAAACAATCAATACTCCACAATCATACCATACTCAAGTCTTACTAGTCAGAAGAGGGTGCATTAGTCTCCACATGCCTGGTGACATAAATGGGTCTTCAGAGTCTTGTGGAGGGCGAGGAGGGCGTGAGCAGTTCAAATCTCTGGGGGGAGTTGATTCCAGAGGGCCGGGGCTGCCACAGAGAAGGCTCTTCCCCTAGGTCCTGCCATACGACATTGTTTAGTCAACGAAACCTGGAGAAGGCCAACTCTGTGGGACCTAATCAGCCACTGGGATTCGTGTGGCAGAAGACGCTCCCATAGGTATTCTGGTCCGATGCCATGTGGGGTTTTAATAGGTCATTGCCAACACTTTCAATTGTGTCTGGAAACTGATCGGTAACCAGTGCAGGCCTCAGAGTGTTGACGAAACATGGGCATATCTGGGAAGGCCCATGACTGCTCGCACGGCTGCATTCTGCACGATCTGAAGTTTCCGAACACTCTTCAGAGGTAGCCTCATGTAGAAAGCATTGCAGTAGTCGAACCTTGAGGTGATGAGGGCATGAGTGACTATGAGCAGAGACTCCCTCTCCAAATAGGGCCACAACTGGTGCACCAGGCAAACTTGGTGTGTGAAAAAACACACAGTTTCATAGTGAATTTCAAATCAGAGGAGGGCACATAATAGCCACTATTCCCATAAGCTAAAAACTACATTACTTTGTGTTTAATTTTCCTTAAACTTCATACTTAAAGCTCTTGTGTTTAGGATAACAGCAACAAACATATGAGTGCAATTTGGAGTGCAAACATAAGGAAACAACTTTACAATTGTGAAAAATCAATGAAGTATCCAAAAGTGAAGCTATAGATGAAATAATTCTCCATACTTCTTTTTAGTAAATAGTTGTTTAAAAGAAAATCTTCTGTTTTCATCATTTCCCACTTATAAATAAAGACATTATTAAAAGACAGAATATAATCTCTTTTGCTTTGTGTTTCATGTTGTAAATAACCTTGGAAAAAGTTTACCTTCAATGTATTAGGTACTTGAGTGTGTGTGCGCACGCGCACACACACACAAAGTATGTTATTGAAGTTTTCTCATTTAATATTTTATTTTACTTTTAACCTCGTGTGTAAAATCATTTATCTAGGTTACTGTTTTATTGTAGATCTTGCAAATGTGAAGTCCAATTATAACATGCAAAAGGAAAACAAAATACCTCTTTTCAATGTCCACCATATATTTTATGTAGTATGTATAAATAACTATATAGTTTTCTTCAGCTAGGAACATAAATCTTGTGTGAAGAGCTATCTGAAATGCACAGGGATGAATACATGGAAAGTATATGACTGATCAAAGAGATATTACTTTGCCACTGACCTCACATCTCATGAAAAATAAAGAACAGCCCAATGACCATGAAATATGTAAAGATTAAAGAGAAGAAGAATACATTAAAAAAAAGAGAAATAGACAGGTTAAAAATTTGAAAGATGAGAGGGAACACGAAAAATGGTTCATGCATAAATGTTTCAGCTATAAATAGTCCTCACAAAGTTGAACAAAGCAAAAACAGAGTCACCTTTAATAACTAACAATATATACATGTTCCATTCTTTCTCTTTTATGCGGGAAAAAGCATTTGTATTCCTCTCTCAGGTAATTGGCTTTTTAAAAATTAAAATACCGTGTTTTCCCCAATAATAAGCTCAATCAGGCTTTTGAGTTCATGGCAATAAGGCTTAGAAACATAGAAACATAGAAGTCTGACGGCAGAAAAAGACCTCATGGTCCATCTAGTCTGTCCTTATACTATTTTCTGTATTTTATCTTAGGATGGATATATGTTTATCCCAGGCATGTTTAAATTCAGTTACTGTGGATTTATCTACCACGTCTGCTGGAAGTTTGTTCCAAGGATCTACTACTCTTTCAGTAAAATGATATTTTCTCATGTTGCTTTTGATCTTTCCCCCCAACTAACTTCAGATTGTGTCCCCTTGTTCTTGTGTTCACTTTCCTATTAAAAACACTTCCCTCCTGGACCTTATTTAACCCTTTAATATATTTAAATGTTTCGATCATGTCCCCCCTTTTCCTTCTGTCCTCCAGACTATACAGATTGAGTTCATTAAGTCTTTCCTGATACGTTTTATGCTTAAGACCTTCCACCATTCTTGTAGCCCGTCTTTGGACCCGTTCAATTTTGTCAATACCTTTTTCAGGGTTCAAAAAAATATAAGACAGGGTCTTATTTTTGGTGAAACATCACAGTATTACTTTCTTTATTTAGAAGTAAAATAAAGTAAAATTTCACCACTGCACAAAAGACATGATTCTTACATGGCTAGTCTCCCTTTGTTTTTCCTGTGTACCCTTGATTGAGACCAAGCTGCCTGGTTCCCATTTTAAATATATTATACTATTTTCCTTTTTCTCCTCTTTAAAGAGTTTGTTTTTATTTCTTACTGCACTTTTATAACATTTAGATTGGAGTGATGATTTCATCTTATCTTTATGCTTTCCTCCCAAGAAATATTTACATTGGATGCTTATAAACAACCTGGATGAATAAATAAATAACTTTTACATACCATTATGCTACCAGTATCAAATTTGTCTTGGTTTCATTTTCTGAAAGCAATACACAGTATTTTTTTTCCTGGAAGCATGAAGATAGACTTGGGTTATATAAACTTAAAGGTGAACTGCAGTCCATCAATCTGTTGGAAGATAACTGCCACTAAGGATAATGTGCCACAACCAGGCATACTTCAGGGAAAAGAGTTTGTGATAAAGTACAGATGGCCTAAATTCAATTCAATATCACTTATAAGAACTGAACAGTCTGACAAAATGACAGGAGAGCTAGAAAAAGAATTGAAAATATTTAAAATATATTAAAACTTAGACAAAAAATAGACCAAAAGTAACCTCAGCTGAAAATTACTCCCTCCACCCGCTTTAGTAGTAAGGAAATATTCTGATTGTGAGTCCTTTTGGAGTATTTTGTTTTATAGTCTTTTAAATCATGCAAGCAAGCATTTTTTGGCAAATGAGTTGAAAAAGTATATATAAAATATATTATTAATTTTTTTAAGATACTGTTAATTAAAAAAAGGATGAAAGCATTGCACAAAATTACATGGAATGAGAACATGCCCAGTTGTCAAATAAGCAAGTTAAATTCTTATCCACTAAAAGCCGGCTTCTAGTACATTTTTATTTCATTTATAATGCTAGTTTAGTTTTAATAAGCTGCTTTAATTGCTTATATTTAAGTATTTTATAATATCCAAATGTATAAAATGCTTGATTATGTGAAGCATAAAAATTTGGTTTTTAGTTAAAATGAGAAAGAAGTCTGAGTTCTTTCAGAATCTAAACTCTTTGTGAGAGAAGATGCTGTACTTGCACAGTGTCTTCATGAATAATAGCCACAAACTCTTCCAAGTGTGTGGTAGTTGCTCGAGTTGCTATGGCAATAAGTATTTTGTGAGTAAATCTTCTCGATGGAAGCTTGGATTACAGCCATGATTCATTATAACATAAAAATGCTACTCTCCACTTGAAGGAATCCATATATATTCTATTGCAGAAGAGACGGAGTAACGACTCGGACACAAGAGCTGGATTTAAACTTGGGTCATTTTTATTATAACAAATTTGCATAATTTATTAATTAAATTAACATGGATTAGCATAAATTTGCATAAATCAACATACTCAACTATGACCCGGAAACAGTGGACCTGCAGGGTCAAACAAATACTTCCGGGGCGGAAATGACGTAAAAGGTCAACATTCCTGGGCAACTATGGGCGTAGTCGATGCTGGTCCAGGTGAGGGACCTCTCCCTCACCTGAGACCCTGCCATGCCCTCGCATGAGGGGGGTCCCGCCGGCTCACCCCTACCCTGGGACTTCAATAGCGGGACCCAAAGACAGGTTCCCCCCAAGTGCGCAGGTAGCACCCACCATGGGCTTGGAGAGAACCTGTCAATCATCCCCAAAGATGCCCAAGGGAGAACGCGCAGTTGCTGAAACCACCCAGATTTCCGCCCCTAACCTGCCAGCCCAATGACCAGAGGTAAGCCAATTAACCTAATTAAACACAAACACCCCCTAACCGCACATCCATCTCCCCAGTGTGGAATGGGCGAAAAAACAGCCTGGCCTAATGGGCGAGGCTGCAAAAAATTCCCATTCGGCCCCCGAAGGCGACCCACTAGGCACACTGCAAAATAGGGAAGGGCGGGTGGGTGTCTGCTCTTAGCATCAGGTCCGGGCGAACAGGCTTTCTTCCTGGCCTGCTGTCCCTTAAATAGGGCCAGCAGGCCCCGCCCGGACCCGACGTCATGCCCGGCCACGTGGGAAGGGCATTCTCGGCCGAAATCTCGCCTCGCGAGATTTCGGCCGAAAACAAGATGGCGGCCGCCATCGGAAGGGTCCGAGTCTGCCCGGCCCTTCCGCAACAGCGCCGTGGGGCCGGTAAGTCAGCCGGCGATATTGCAGAAGAGACGGAGTAACGACTCGGACACAAGAGCTGGATTTAAACTTGGGTCATTTTTATTATAATAAATTTGCATAATTTATTAATTAAATTAGCATGGATTAGCATAAATTTGCATAAATCAACATACTCAACTATGACCCGGAAACAGTGGACCTGCAGGGTCAAACAAATACTTCCGGGGCGGAAATGACGTAAAAGGTCAACATTCCTGGGCAACTATGGGCGTAGTCGATGCTGGTCCAGGTGAGGGACCTCTCCCTCACCTGAGACCCTGCCATGCCCTCGCATGAGGGGGGTCCCGCCGGCTCACCCCTACCCTGGGACTTCAATAGCGGGACCCAAAGACAGGTTCCCCCCAAGTGCGCAGGTAGCACCCACCATGGGCTTGGAGAGAACCTGTCAATCATCCCCAAAGATGCCCAAGGGAGAACGCGCAGTTGCTGAAACCACCCAGATTTCCGCCCCTAACCTGCCACGGAGCGGGGGTCAGATCTCTATCTTGGCCCCCCGACTCCCCCCTCTATCCGCGCCAGCTCACGCAGAGACACTGCAGGTCCAAAAGGGAAAATGGCGTTCCTCAGTTCTGACAGAGGAAGACCAGCAGCCAGGTAAAGCCACAGCTGATCTATGGTGATGCGGGGATGGGCCACACCACCCCGCTTAACTTTCTGACTACCGTACCCTGGCCTTAACTCCCCGTCTAACCCGGTGAAGGGCCCTAAGGGAAAATGGCGACCCACCAGCGATCCCCCGAGAGGATCTCGACCACACCACCTGCGTGGAGGGCCGCACAGTGCGAAGCCACCGCAGGCTTCGCGAACCTGGCAGATCGAAAACGACCCCCAGGCCCACACCGGTCCTTGCCACCACGGTGCAAGGCCCACTACCTGGGCGCCGCAATGGGATGCAGCCCTCCCAGTACCATCTGGGCGCAGCAATGGGATGCCGCCCTCCCAGCACCAACTGGGCGCAGCAATGGGATGCCGCCCTCCCAGCACACATCCAAGCACAGCAATGGGACGCCGCCCCCGGCACTAACTGGGCGCAGCAATGAGATGCCGCCCTCCCAGCACTAACTGGGCGCAGCAATGGAATGCCGCCCTCCCAGCACATATCCAGGCGCAGCAATGGGATGCCGACCCCCGGCACCGGCTGGGCGCAGCAATGGGATGCCGCCCTCCCAGTCCCAACTGGGCGCAGCAATGGGATGCCGCCCTCCCAGCACCAACTGGGCGCAGCAATGGGATGCCGCCCTCCCAGCACACCTCTGAGCGCAACGATGGGATGCCGCCCCTGGCCACCGACTGGGCGCAGCAATGGGATGCCGCCCTCCCAGCCCCACTGGGCGCAGCAATGGGATGCCGCCCCCCCGACACCACCTGGGCGCAGCAATGGGATGCTGTCCTCCCAGGACAAACTGGGCGCAGCAACGTGATGTCACCCTCCCAGCACCTCCTGGGCGCAGCAATGGGATGCCGCCCTCCCAGGACCACCTGCCGCCCTCCCAGCAATAGCGGTGGAAACGCCCGTCCCACCGCACACCCCGTCTCCCCAGCCAGACAGCCAGGACCCAGCCGCCACAACGGCAGGGTCCCCACCCCGATGGTAACTTGTTGCTGAGTGGTCTCGGAGCGCTCTGACCCCAAGCAACACCGTCGGTCGCGTCCTGGCGGGGTTGAAGAGAAGGGGACCAAAGGAGAAACCTGGCCTAAGATCTTACCCGGACCCTCAACAGGCCGTTCGTACCCTAAAACAGGCCGTTGACCGCCGGCGGGCGACTTCCCGAATCCTCCGTATCGAGAGGCCGTTACCGCACTAGTGGCAGCGCCTCTCGAGAACGAGCGTTCCCGAATGGCGGGATCCATACGTGGCCTGGCCAAACCCTACATACTAGCACCCACCTACTGAAATAATGAGATGGAAGGCACCAAATTGACCCGGCGGCCCGCGATGCGGACCCGGCCCAACTTTCCCGCACAGTCACACTGCGGAAGACGCCATAAAACCAATAACCCCGCCCCCGCCTTAAACAAGGCGAAGCCGGTCAACCTGGACCTAATAGTCCCAACCGAAAGGCCACGCTGCCTAAGCTGGACACCAATATGGCCAGGTACACAACTGGGGCAGGCCAGCTATAGGGGTAGCCCGTATACTGCCTGCCATCCCAAACAGTTCACCTGCCCGCTGCGAAGCCCCCCCCTGGGTGCCAGACACTCCCAAGAGTGCCGCAGCCCAGGAAGCCTCGCCTCTTTACTGCACAGTAGCCCCCCGGCCCCTAGGTGGACAGGAAAAGCCGCTGGCGACATCCGTGCCCGCAGGGCCAGGGTCCAAAACCAGGACAACTGACCATGGGCCGAGGCGTCACAACCCCGTTATCTAACCCGGGGACATGCCTAGCTAAAAACAGTGTGGTCAGGGACAAGGACCTGTGCCCAAAAAATAATTGGCGGACAAGCCGCATGACCCTGTCCCTTTTGGAGGACAGGGCGTTCACAACACGGACAACCACTAGGCTGTCACACCAAAATGCACAGTCCTGCCCCCCAAACCGCTCACCCCAAAGCTCTAGAGCCACTATCAAGGGGGAGAGCTACCAAAAGGGTCAAATCCCTAACCGAAGGAGAGGCCCCCATTAGGAGGCCACGCAGACCAGCCCACTGGTCACCCAACACAACCCAAAGCGCGAGTACATGCCGTACCAGAGCACAACTGCAAATCAGCTTCCAAAAGAAGCTCTTGCTTCCCAAAAAGACAACCCATTAAAACGTTTTAAGAACTCCGCCACACGCAGAGGTCAGCCCTGACCCCTGCACATAAGCGGGTACGATAATGGGGCAAACAGAGCCCCTTCATCGCAGTACATAACCACCTAGAAAAAACCCTGCCCGGCACCACGACCCGGCGGGCAAAATGAAGTATCCTAGCTAGGTCCCGGAGCTGCTGAAGAGTGACCTTCCCGCAGCCCCAGAACCATACCAAGGTGATCCCTGATTTGTGCCAACTTGACCAGGGGCAAACTAGAAGATTGCACCTCTGAGTCCAATTCAATACCGAGGAAGGTAATCCCGGTGGCGGGGCCCTCGGTCCCCGTAGAGGCTAAAGGCCCCCCCAACAGAGCGCAAAGGGCTTCGAAGACCCGCATTGGAGCAAAGCAGTGCTCTGCACGCGCAGTCCCCGCCATCAAGAAACCCTCAAGGTAGTGAACGCCGAGCCCGGGCCGCTGCGCCCCTTGAGCGCCCACTCCAAGAAGGTGCTCGAGCTCTCCCAAAAGAGAGCATGAGAGGGAGCCACCCGTGGGTAAAACCCCCGCTCACTTAAAAACACCCATGAAATGGAAGCCCAACAGCGCGAAGCCGTCCGGGTGCATAGGGAAGAGCCGGGATGCTGACTTAATGTCGCATTTATCCATAAGGGCTCCATCCCCACACTGCATTACCATGGCCACGACCGCCTCCAAGGATGCGAAGCCGGCCAAACAAAGTTCGTCAGGAACGAAAACCTTCACTGACTCCCTTTTAAGAAAAAACGAGTGGTGAATCAACCTAGATTCATCACCCACCTATCAGGGGACCCCCCTGAATGGGGAGACCCCAAGATTCGTGAAGGGCGGCTCCGGGAAGGGCCCAAGGCCCCTCCCCATGGCCACCTCTTATGCTGTCCCGGACCGAACAAGCCGTTATGTCCCACAACCAACCGGAGGTTGTTGAACCGAAAGGCCTGCTCGAACCCCCCATGTAAGGGATCCCGAATCCCTTAGAGAAACCTAGCAAGAGAGCGGCCGCTCTCGAGCAGGGGTGGTCGTCCATCAACCAACCCCATTGTTGTTGTTGTAGTTGTTGTTATAATTAAATGGGCTGGGCCCAGTTTCCCCCCCCCCGTAGGTGGGGCTTGCCCTTTCAGGGCAGGGGTACATTGCAGCGGCATGGGAGCCCCGCCTTCCCGCACGCATGGCTATACATACAAAAAGGGGGGAAACAAGTCCCTCTGCCGCAAGCCCAGGACAATGCAGCGAAAGGGTCCCACCCTGTGGTGGCCCCCTTGCCCAATCTCCCTGGCCCCGACGGCTAAGCCGTCAAAAGGGGCGGAGGCCCTCTGGCCAGGGTTGGCGGTCAAGCCCCCTGCCCCCAAAGCACCAGGCCCCGGCAAAAGCTGCCCCAGGGGCCTGTGCTCTCGCACTAGGAGCCGGGGGGGGGGAAGGGGGCAAACCTGGTTAGGAGTCCCCCACCCCCCCCGAAAAAACGCCATAGAATAGAATTTTCTTGGCCAAGTGTGATTGGACACACAAGGAATTTGTCTTGGTGCATATGCTCTCAAGGTACATAAATGAAAAATACATTTGTCAAGAATCATGTGGTACAACACGTAATGATTGTCATAGGGGCCAAATAAGCAATGAAGAAGCAATATTAATAAAAATCTTAGGATATATTCAGAGTAGTTCCTGTTTGCTGCTCTGATCTCCCTTGTCAATATTTTTCTGGCCTGATTAAGTTAAATAATAGCTGTAATGAAGTTTGTCCATGATTTACTGAAATAGTAAAGGCCTGGAACAAACTTCCCGCAGACCCAGTAGCTGAATCCACAGCAACAGCGTTCAAACATGCCTGGGACAAACATACAGCCATCCCAAGACAAAATACAGAAACAGAACAAGGGCAGACTAGAGGGACCAATAGGTCTTTTCCTGCCTATGTCCATGCCTGCCTACAAATATATGACATCGTTCCAACCATCATCAGTCTCATTAGGAGTATGATTAATATGTGTCATGGTTCTTAATTTACACCTGAGGGAACTGGGGCCCCCAGGCCCCAAGAGGGCAGCAAAAGGCCTCTGCCCAAACAGGCAGCGCAGCAGCATGAAGCTGCCACCGAGGGCCCAACCGTCCTCCTCTTTTATTTTATGTTGTGTTTTATTTTTATTGTTTTTTTGGGGCCACGAACCGGGAGGGGCCGCACACGCAAGCCCCCACCCTGGCCCCCCACGTCCCCAAGGGGGCTACCAGAAGGATCCCCCCCCAAAATAGGGGGGGCAACAGCCAAACGGCCTTCCCGCCGGACCCGAAGCCCCCAAACCGTTCCCCGAGCCTCCGATGAGGCTCTCAAAATGGCGACCGCAACACGCGGCCGCCTGTTACGTGGGGTGGGGGTGGGGGCCTCACGCGGGACTCCTGCCGCAAGCCCGTTGCTGCCCAAGACTCCTTGAAAATGTGCAGACCGGCAGCCTCGGATGGGCGAAGCGAGCGACGAGCAGTGCCCCAAGCCTCTAACGAGGCCCGAAATGACGGCCGCCTCACGCGGCCGCCGAAAGGCTCCAAGAGCAGACAGCCGAGTGTCTGCTCTTAGCATCAGGTCCGGGCGAACAGGCTTTCTTCCTGGCCTGCTGTCCCTTAAATAGGGCCAGCAGGCCCCGCCCGGACCCGACGTCATGCCCGGCCACGTGGGAAGGGCATTCTCGGCCGAAATCTCGCCTCGCGAAAACAAGATGGCGGCCGCCATCGGAAGGGTCCGAGTCTGCCCGGCCCTTCCGCAACAGCGCCGTGGGGCCGGTAAGTCAGCCGGCGATATTCACGCCAAAGTCGTCTTCTTCATCATCATCTTCAGCAACAACAACCTAGGGTTTTTTGGGTGTTTTTTTAATGAGTTGATGCCCTGATTAGAAATACAATAAATTAGTATGAAGCACAAATTCATACAAGCATTGCCATTAACATGCAGTTTTCAAATATGATAACTTATTAACCAATCAAATAAAAGTATGAAGTTATTTAGACATTAATTTTTTTCTCCATGACATAAAAAACAGGTGACTAAATAATAAAGACAAAGAAAGTTGTTTATTCATCAGAGAATTATTGTAAAATATTGCTGAAGGAAAGCAATCTTTAAGACTACTTTATATTAGAAACATAGAAGACTGACGGCAGAAAAAGACCTCATGGTCCATCTAGTCTGCCCTTATACTATTTCCTGTATTTTATCTTAGGATGGATATATGTTTATCCTAGACATGTTTAAATTCAGTTACTGTGGATTTATCAACCACGTCTGCTGGAAGTTTGTTCCAAGGATCTACTACTCTTTCAGTGAAATAATATTTTCTCACGTTGCTTCTGATCTTTCCCCCAACTAACCTCAGTCTGTGCCCCCTTGTTCTTGTGTTTAATTTCCTATTAAAAACACTTCCCTCCTGGACCTTATTTAACCCTTTAACATATTTAAATGTTTCGATCATGTCCCCCCTTTTCCTTCTGTCCTCCAGACTATACAGATTGAGTTCATTAAGTCTTTCCTGATACGTTTTATGCTTAAGATCTTCCACCATTCTTGTAGCCCATCTTTGGATCCGTTCAATTTTGTCAATATCTTTTTGTAGGTGAGGTCTCCAGAACTGAACACAGTATTTCAAATGTGGTCTCACCAGTGCTCTATATAAGGGGATCACAATCTCCCTCTTCCTGCTTGTTATACCTCTAGCTATGCAGCCAAGCATCCTATTTGCTTTCCCTACCACCTGACTGCACTTTTCACCCATTTTGAGACTGTCAGAAATCACTACCCCTAAATCCTTCTCTTCTGAAGTTTTTGCTAACACAGAACTGCCAATGCAATACTCAGATTGAGGATTCCTTTTCCCCAAGTGCATTATTTTACATTTGGAAACATTAAACTGCAGTTTCCATTGCTTTGACCATTTATCTAGTAAAGCTAAATCATTTACCATATTACAGACCCCTCCAGGAATATCAACCCTATTGCACACTTTAGAGTCATCGGCAAATAGGCAAACCTTCCCTACCAAACCTTCCCCTATGTCACTCACCAACATATTAAAAAGAATAGGACCCAGAACAGACCCTTGTGGCACACCGCTTGTAACCTGTCTCTGCTCAGAATACTCGCCATACTCTCTGATGTCTACGCTTCAGCCAGCTTGAAATCCACTGAACTATCCAGGGATTAAGTCCAATCTTCACTAATTTATCTATCAGCTCTTTATGTGGAACCGTATCAAAGGCTTTGCTAAAGTCCAGATAGGCAATATCCACGGCACCACCTTCATCCAACACCTTTGTGACATGTTGTCTTTGCAAGATTTTGGCGTCATGTACGGTATAGGTAAAGGTAGGATTCCCTGCAGATTTTACTTCACTAGTCATTGCCAAATATAAGGGTGGGGGGCATTCATCTCTGTTTCAAGGCAATTTAGCCAGTGTCCATGCAGGTGGATGAGCCAGACCTGGGAAAATAGAGGTGGCAGCCTTGTTGAGTCCAGAAGAATGTGAGGAGGAACAGGATGAGACAGCCTTGGGTGCTTCAGGCCTGGGATGGCTTGTCAGCAGGGAAGAATGACCAGCAGGGCAAGATGGCCAAAAGAGAGGGGAAGAGAGGCAAGTAGTGGAGAGACAGAACGTAGGTGACAAGCAAGGTCACCCTTTTGTGATCCCTGAGCATAGAGAGTGGAAATGAGGTGGGAGCAATGCAGATGGACCTGACGATTCAGGAGGAAAGCACCCCACCCCTCTTCATAAGGCAAACTTGGGGACCGAGACTTAACCCTGCTGTTCTGTTCGAAAAAACTCCCTAATCTTATGTTTCCGGGTCTATTTGACCCGGACTGCAAATTGATCATTTTAGGTACTTATATTTGGTCTTTTTGAAAGCCTTTTTCACCTGGAAACAAGTTTGAACGTTTCTGCACACAATGGAATGAAAATTGAACTGAAAAAATTAATCCTTATTGGTTTATTTTGCACATAAATGTGCCTCCCCCCGTTTTTGTGAAAGTTTTTTCAATTTATGGATAGTTTTGCTTGCAAAATCCACTCTATTTTACTACAGTTGGTGTGGGATTGGTAGCTTGAACATTTCTGCACACAATGATATGAAAATTGAAATGGGAAAAGTAAATCTTATTGGTTTATTTTGCTGATATAATGCATGCCCCCCCTTTTCTGTGAAATAGTCTTCACTTTATGGATAGTTTTGCAAGCAGAATGCATTCTATTTTGCTAAAGTTGGTGTGGGATTTGTAGCTTGAACATTTCTGAACATAATGATATGAAAATTGAACTGGAAAAATTGATGCATATTGGTTTATTTTGCACATAAAGTTATTTCAATTTATATAAAAATTATGCTGTTAATTTCAAACTTACATACTTTTTTTTAGTAAAATGGATTTCTTTCATAAAATTAGTTCTCTGGCTACAATGTGGTTGATTTTCAAAAGGATATTCCAAATATTTCTAGCCAAATATGTATAAAAAGTGACAATAATGGCACACAGCAAGGCCGAGGGGTGTGTGTGGCCCTTTTGTGGCAAAAATAAACCAATAAGAACCATTTTTTTCAGTTCATTTATATTTTTCTTATGTTCAGGATTGTTCAATTTAGTATATCAAACCTTTTGGGGGAAAATTCCTTAGGGATTTGTAGCCTTAAAAAATATAAATTGACACGAAATTCAGAAAGGATGGGGGAGGGGCTTTTTGATCAAAATAAAAATATAAGTCTCAATTTTTCCAGTTCAATTTTCTTATCATTATGTTCATAAATGTTCAAACTAGTTTTCCAGTTGAAAAAGTTTTCAAAAAGATCAAATTCAAGTACCTAAAAAAATTCTTTTTGGTCCAGTCATATACGAACAGAAACAGACTCGAAGTGATGATTTTTTTTTGCCCAGAAAACAATTAGCCACCACCCCAAAAATATTTTTTTGATGATCAGCATTGTTAAATTGAGTAACAGGAGACACTGTAGGGAGAGGGGGGTTCTTGTCGGGGGGAAAAAACACCACTGAATTTTGTTGTGGTTAGCTCTGGCCCAGCTCCTGCCCCAAGGACTGTGGATGTGGGGGAGACATCCACTTGCCGCAGGCCTGTTTTTCTCCCAGTGAAATATGCTGATGAAGGCTCCTCTGACCAAGAAGACATGAGTGACAGGGAGGAGAAGAGTGTGGCAGACAGCTCAGAAGGAGATCAATTATCTAGCTCTTCCTTGGATTCGGAACAAGAATTAATGATACAGCCATGCATGTGGAGAGCGATGCATAGGCAGCAACAACGGAGAGATTATTATCAAAGAAAATGAGGCCACCTGTGGTTGGGTGGGGCTGTGGTAATTAGTGAGGCTGCTATAAATAGCAGCCTGTGGGTTTGGCCATTGTGGAGGATTATCTGATCCTTGTGTTTCGTGCCTATCTTGCTGACTTTGACCTTTGTGTGCTGAGTTTTCCCCGCTTTGAAACTAAACCAGAGCAAAGTGTGTTTCACTTTGTGAAAGAAGAAGGACTGTGAATTGCCTCACAGCTGCAAGCTAAGCATCACAGAACTGATAAGGGACTTGTACAAATTACCAGGTTTTTTTGGAGACGAGTGCTCTTTGCTATTTATTTATTTATTAAATTTTTATGCAAAAAGAGTGCTTAGTTTATTTGAATTTTCGGTGTAAAGAACATTGTTTTGACTTTTCAAACGTGTGTGTGTCTGAAATTTGTATCTGTGAATTTGCGGGAGGATTCTACCAGAGAGCTCAACAGAACAGAATTTGTGGAGTTTTAAGTGTCATTGCTGACCTCTGAAGTTTGCTAGATTTCTTGCTTGATTGCTACCTTGCTACTTTGCCTTGTTGGACTTCTTGCCTTGAAGCTGGCTATGTTGCCTCTGTGCTTAGCCCCGGGTCAACACACACACACACACACACACGTACACTGCTAATAATTTCTTAAATGTCATTCTTTTAACATTTATCTTTTCAAAACATGTACCCTTTCTACTCAGATCATTTATACATTGTTTAAAATGTGTGGACCAAAAGGAAAAAGAGGACATTGCAAAGGTGTTAAACCTGACTAGCTCCTATTCAGCTTCAGTACAATTTATAAAAAAATCAGTAGAGTCTTACTGCAATCTTGGGTATAGCCCAATGAGATCTATGATTTTACGCCTTCTATGATCTATGATTTTACACTTTCATCACTTTTAATTTTATATAAGCATTCATATATGAAATTAAAAGTGATGAAAGTGTAAAATTATGAAATAAATAACTTGTGATCAATCATACCAACTATAATGGATAGAGATATCGAGAATGATTAAATGTTTAGGAAATAGTATGAATTTAAATGAATTGGTGCATGTTTATTTTTGTTCTGAGCTGGCCTGAGTCCCTAGGAAGTAGGGCGGCATCGGAATATAAATAAACAAACAAATTAACAAACAAACCTTTAAAGGTTCGATTACAATAAAATTTTGAAATAGTTTTCTCCACCTATAGCACAGATGAAGAAAACTAACACAGTATCATATCAATTGTCCAGCAAAGAGCTTCTTTAAACATGCAAAAACTGCTATATGTTAAGTTAAAATTAAAGCCTTTAAAGGTTCGATTACAATAAAATTTTGAAATAGTTTTCTCCACCTATAGCACAGATGAAGAAAACTAACACAGTATCATATCAATTGTCCAGCAAAGAGCTTCTTTAAACATGCAAAAACTGCTATATGTTAAGTTAAAATTAAAGCCATTCAAATCTGTATTTAAAAAAAAAACATTTCTTCTCTTTGCTTTCTACTTTGAAATGTTTGAGATTCTGCAAAGCATGAAAGTCATCTGAATATCCAAGTCATCTTTAATTGTCTCTGAAGCAATTCAAAGGCACATGATTTGCTTCAATGCTTTCAGTCAATACAAGAGTCAATTCAAAGAAATGATTCTGTGAAACTTTGCCTGCAGTAAAATAAGCAACAAAGCAAAGGGGAAAAAAACTCCCATGGTCTTCATGAATAAAAATGGTTTATTGGAATACTTACACACTTTCAAAACTCACAAACAACCTTGATATCTCAAGATACACTGCTCTGTAAGAAACAAACCACTGCCTTCAAGTCTTAATATTGGTATATTTTTAATTGTTTTAAGACATGATATTTAAGACATGTACTTTTATAGGCAGACATATTTCAGGGGAATAATATGGCTATGAAATTATTTGGAATATTTTCCGATCGTCATGTTTTCCCTGTTTCACCATGCTCTGCCCTCTTTTTATGCCACACAAGCATGCTTTGAGGCTTAAACTATTAGTCATAAATCAATACAGATTTATTGGTTAGGCTGTGGGAAGAAAGAGTAAAGTAAAATGGATAGTGGGAAGTGAACAAAGAAAAATGTTATGTGCTTTATATAACATTTGGATTACAATTATTTAACATTTTTACAAAGCTCATCAATGTGATAATCTATTTATTTATTTATTTATTCGATTTTTATGCCGCCCTTCTCCTTAGACTCAGGGCGGCTTACAACATGTTAGCAATAGCACATTTTTACAGAGCCATCATATTGCCCCCACAATCCAGGTCCTCATTTTACCCACCTCGGAAGGATGGAAGGCTGAGTCAATCTTGAGCCAGTGATGAGATTTGAACCGCTGACCTACAGATCTACAGTCAGCTTCAGTGGCCTGCAGTACAGCACTCTATCTGCTGCACCACCCAGGCTCTTAAACGTTGATAGCTCTATCTATTTATGCTGCTAATTACTGTGGTTATATAATCTGTGGCATGTCTATTCTGAAGTAAATCATATCATGTGTGAGCATCAAATTGAAGCATTTGTAATATTTGGAATAGCAATATTAAAAGACATAGGGACGAAGAGGTATTATAAACACTTAAAGAGGTGGAATATGGAATACGAGCCATGGTGGTGCAGTGATTAGAATGAAGTATGGCAGGCTAACTGTTCTCACAGCAAGGAGTTCAATCCTGTCTGGCTCAATGTTGATTCAGCTTTCCATACTTCTGAGATTGGTAAAATGAGGACCCAGATTGTTTGGTGAAATATGCCGGTATACTAATAACAAAAGATTTAAGTGCCAAAGCCCACTGCAACAACATAGCCAAGAAAGATTCAAGAGTTGTAAACCTAATCCTATGTAGCTTCTGCTCTGGCAATCTCTCACTACTTACCAGAGCTTACAAAACTTTTGCCAGACCCATCCTCGAATACAGTTCATCTGTTTGGAACCCATATCGCATCTCAGACATTAACACCCTTGAAAATGTCCAAAGATACTTCACCAGAAGATCCCTTCACTCCTCCACTCGAAATAGAATACCCTGAGAGACTAGACTTTCAATCCTGGGCCTAGATAGCTTAGAACTAAGACGCCTTAAACATGATCTAAGTATTGCCCACAAGATCATATGCTGCAACATCCTGCCTGTCGGTGACTACTTCAGCTTCAACCACAACAACACAAGAGCACACAACAGATTTAAACTTAACATTAACCACTCCAAACTTGACTGTAAAATATAAGACTTCAGTAACCAAGTTGTCGGAGCGTGGAACTCATTACCGGACTCCATAGTTTCATCCCCAAACCCCCAACACTTTACCCTTAGATTATCCACGGTTGATCTATCCAGATTCCTAAGAGGTCAGTAAGGGGTGAGTACAAGTGCACTAGAGTGCCTTCCGTCCCCTGTCCTATTGCTCTCCTATATCTCCTGTACCTTTCTTCTATTCCTATATCTTTTCTTTCCTATATCTTTTCCTATATCTTTCCAATTCTTTCATTTATATGTTTTATTCCTATATCTTCTCTTCTCTTCTTTCTTAGATATATTTTACTATGAGTATATCCTCTATAACCTTCATTATGTATTTTACTATGTGTATACCAACTAAAACCCTCATTGTGTATTGGACAAATAAATAAATAAAATAAATAATAATAATAAGAAGAATACTTGCTTGCTTAAAACTTATCACATTTCCCCCCTAAACTTTATTTTCCCCTACAGATAACTATTTTCAGGGGACTCTATATATACTGAAGGTACCTAGAAATGTGTGTGTGTTTATAAGTACAACACTTTATTTTTCCTGTCACTTGGAGTAAAATGGTTTTACTGCAGTGTGGGTAAAAAAGAATGGACCAAATACAGTAATACCTCGTCTTACGAACCTAATTGGTTCCCAGGGGAGGTTTGTAAGGTGAAACGTTCGTAAGATGAAACATTGTTTCCCATAGGAAACAATGTAAAATGAATTAATGTGTGCAAGGAAAAAAACGCAAAAAATCGCAGCCGCCCGGCTGTCACCTTTTGAAATAGCCGGGCACTTCTCAGCATTCTCCCAATGGCGAACCCGGAAGTTCGGCAAAAGTTCGAGTTCAGGGGGCCGCCGAGAAGCCCCGCTGCCCAGCTGTTGTCTTTTGAAACAGCTGGGGGCTTCTTGGCGGCCTCCCAAACACCGAACCCGGAAGTTCAGGTTTGGCGTTCGGGTTCAGGAGGACGCCAAGAAACCCCCTGGCTTTTTCAAAAAGCAAGAGCTGGGCAGCGGGGCTTCTCGGCGGTGGCGGCAGGTTCATAAGACGGAAAAAGTTCGTAAGAAGAGGCAAAAAATTTCCAAACCCCGGGTTCATATCTCAGATTGTTCGTATGGCGAGGGGTTCGTATCATGAGGTACCACTGTACAAGCAGGGGTATACCTCACTGAAACTTGTTTCTGGATAGCTCTTTTATTTGCAAATAAAAGTACTTTTACCCCACTTGCCATACATGGTTCATTGGTCCCACATATAAGGTAAAAGGGCCCAAACTTTCTGGGCAAATTGTACAAGTAGCACTTGATCATGATAGTTACATAAGTATGATACTGTATATAATATTCATAAAAGATGATTATGTAGTAAATACAACAAACCATATCACTTTTTTTGAAGCAGCATTTCAATATAGCTTCAAGACAAGCTCGGCCACAGAATTTGAAAATTGAATGAAAGGTCTAAAGTAAAGGTTAATGAAAAACAACAGTGTGCTTAATGTGGTAAGAAGCTATCTATCAGAATGCTAGCAATCAATATTTCAGCATCATCCTTCCCGAATACAGTAATTTAGTTTAGTTTAGTTTAGTTTAATCAGATTTGTATGCCGCCCCTCTCCGCAGACTCGGGGCGGCTCACAGCAACAGCAATACAAGACAAATCCAATATTAAATTAATTTTAAGAACACCACAAGTTAAAAACACCACAAGTTAAAAACCAATCATACACACTAGCATACCATACACAAATTTTATAAGCCTAGGGGGAAGGAACATGTCAATTCCCCCATGCCTGACGACAGAGGTGGGTTTTAAGGAGCTTACGAAAGGCTAGGAGGGTGGGGGCAACTCTGATATCTGGGGGGAGTTGATTCCAACTCCCCCCAGATATCAGTGAGATAAATAATCTGATAATTAAAATTGCAGTAGTGATAAATATGGAAGGGGAGGTTAGATCAGAAGGCACCAGGAATTAAATTGATGAAATTCATGCATAATGTTTTCTTTAAATGTGAGTTCTGTTTTGTTTTGTTTTTAAACTGCAACTTTAGCCATTACTGCCTTTCATAGTCCTGTTAAACACATTGCAATTTTTGATTAAATATATATTTTTAACCCAGACTGTTATGCTGTGGGGCAGCAACCACCGGCTGCTCCGGGAGAGGGGCTGGCTGCTGTGATAACACCTTCCACCTGGTTCTGTAGAGCAGCCACCGTCTGCATCAGGTTTTGTATTTCCAAATGGAGAGCCTCAAAAACAGCCCACATGTCAGCCATACCAGCAGCCATTGCAAAAACAAATGCAGGAAAAACAAAAGCAAACAGGAACAGGAAACGTGAATGGTGTGTGTCTGAAAGATGGGAAATTATTCTGTTATGCCAGACTTCATGTTACGAGTCCCAAAGTATAAATTCAAAGTGTACATTTGTGCAAATTGTAAGTGTAAGTCCAAAGTGTAAATTCAAACACACACACTGTTGTAAAGTAAACCCAGGATTGAAAGTCTAGTCTCTCAGGGTGTTGTGGTTCCGTCTGAGGCCCCTCCGGGAACGGCTGACCTTCTGTCGGTTTCCAGCTCAGAGGGAGAGGCTGAGGAACAGGAGGTGCAGACAGACGAGGAGGAGGAATCCCAGGCTGAAGAAGAGGGAGGACAGCCAGAGTCCCACCAGGGGGAGCTCTCCCCAGCAAGCAGCCTGGATTCCTTAGAGGAAAGTGCACAAGCCATAATTGATCTGCGACAACGAAGAGCTACTCAGAGACGGAATCAATTGGCTAAATACTTTCAGCATTAAAGTGGCAACAGCTGGGTTTGGGTGTGGTGCTCTTGGGAAAGGCTAAAAGGCAGACCCACCCTTCCTGGCTTGTGGAGTTTTATCTTTGAGAGTCGTGGGACCTGACTGTGAACTTTGGCGTCTTGGAATCCTGGTTTGTGCCTTTGACTATTGAAACCTTGGGGGTGTGTGCCAGCAAGAAGCTTGCTGTATTGACTGGACATCAGGACCCTGCTGTACCGTATTATATCCTGTCTGTTGGGAAGAACAGGTTTTCCTCTGTGCTTATTTTTTCCAGTTATAAAATACTTTTGGCTTTTACCAGAGTGTCTGGCTGTTTTTTCCAGTTGGTATTGAGGTCTGGGGGAACCCAGACAGAACACAGGGTATTCTATTTCGAGTGGAGGAGCGAAGGGCTCTTCTGGTGAAGTATCTTTGGACATTTTCAAGGGTGTTAATGTCTGAGATGCGATATGGGTTCCAAACAGATGAGCTGTATTCGAGGATGGGTCTGGTGAAAATTTTGTAAGCTCTAGTAAGTAGTGAGAGATTGCCAGAGCAGAAGCTACATAGGATTAGGTTTACAACTCTTGAATCCTTCTTGGCTATGTTGTTGCAGTGGGCTTTGGCACTTAAATCTTTTGTTATTAGTATACCGGCATATTTCACCAAACAATCTGGGTCCTCATTTTACCAATTTCAGAAGTATGGAAAGCTGAATCAATGTTGAACCAGACAGGATTGAACTCCTTGCTGTGGGAACAGTTAGCCTGTGTGTTTTGTAGAACTATGGAAAATCTTGTATGAATACTTGAACAACAGAGCCATTATTTAACAAGTTTACATTTCTCATTAAAAGAAAATCATAATCCAACATTACTAATCACAGGTATATAATCTGATAACTAATATTCTCCTTTCTCGTCTTTCTTAAATCTTTGATCCAACAGATAATTTGTCAGACTCAAGAAAATGATATCAGTTAAAAGATATAATGAAAGAAATTTAGTTTGGAATCATGGACATAAAATTTCATATGGACACAACCTGTCAAAAGAAATTGGTCTACAACCACATGGAGAATTAAAATTCTGGTCACAACCAGATAGGCTTATAGCTTGTGTGTAATATTCTAGAAAAAAATATTTCCTTTTGGTCTTCAATCTGAGGTTTATAATCAGTCATCTTTTTTCAGAAAAGTCCATAAGAAAATCTTCAGTCTATTTTTCTACAGTGCATTTAAGCCCATTTTTGTTATATTTTTCAGTAACAGATGTGAAATCTATTAATTCTCAGCTGATACAGCTGAGTTTATTGGTTACAAATGCAGTGACATAACAATATAGTATTGGCTTTTTAATTGGTTTTATTTACATGAATTCAGCCATTTCACTTTGTTTGTGAACTAATCAAGGGCATGAACCTTTAAACCCAAATGAATACAAGCAAAACTTGTATGATCTATTTAACTGAACTATACGTATATGGGTTTGTCCATGAGATTAGTTAATTTTGCATTAATGGTGTTACAAATGTTTGTCCTTCAGATATTACTTAAAAAAAACACTTTTGTACAATGAACATAAGGATTTTGCAAAACAACTGATTGACAGAGTATTGCAGTTTTTCCTGTCTGCTACAGACATTTTGATGATTATCAGGTTTTGACACAAACAAAATGACAATTCTGTGCTGTGTATTTAACATAGTTACACTTCAGGCATTATGAAATTTAGCAAAATATTCTGACGTAATTCCACAACATCCAGAGAATTTATAGCAAAATAGATACTGGGGAGTCTATTCAAGGGGGAGATGAAGCAATAACAGTAAAGAAAGAGATTCCAATGGAGGATATATAAAATTCTCCAATTGTTTTAAATATATTGAAATGCTAAAAATAACTGCAACTCAAAGCAACAATCAAATTTTCTCACAAACCCTTATATAGACTAAATGGGGAACGCACATATTTTTCTAGAATTATTTGCACAAATAGCCAAAATATCTCTAAACAGGATCCGGGGAGAATCAGAGAGACACAGGCAGAGAGAAGGACACAGAAAAAGAGAGATAGAGATATTGTTGACTTAAACATGTTTCTTAATTGGACCTTAGCAAATTGAGTCAAACTTAAACAGATGGAAGGAAGTGCAGAATGAAATAAATAATATGTTAAACATTAAGTGGATAATTACAAAAGAAATAGCGGTATTAGTTAAACAAAGAGATCTGAGAGATTTTAAAGAAATAAAAACTGCAGCATTGGAAAGCGCTCAAGCACTAGTGGTATTGGGTTGGAAAGAGGCTAAGAAATGGACATTACAGAATTGGTACCGGTACATGGTGGATCACATTCACTTTGAAATTATGGAAATAAGACTAAACAACTTTAATGAAAACAAACTTGAGAAACTGATGGAACGATGGGACAAGGTGAAAGATTATATGTTAATTAAGTAAAATTTGTCACGAAAAGGTGAAAAATAAACTCTTTGAATTGTAAATAAATGCAAATCAGAGCTGGGGAAATAACAGAATATACACTTGTAAATATTTGAACCCCCCCCCCCCCAATTGGTGGTGGGGAATGTATGTTTAGTTGGGTGATGGAACATATGTACAGAGCACCATTGTATGTTGTTTGTATTGTGTTATGTATGTGCAAAATAAAATATATATTTTTTAAAAGACATATTGTTGGCTTAAAGATGTTTCTTAATTGGACCTTAGTAAATTGAGTCAAACTTAAACAGATGGTGAAGATTTTTTTTTCTCCCCAGAACTAAGGTCTTCCATTATAATTATCTTGAGCTATGATCTTTCACAGTTACCAATACATAAATACCATTTCAATAATTCGGACTCAATATGCAAGATGTGTGGAGAAGAGCAGCATGGGAGAGAATATTTATTTCTCCTATACATAATCAGTGCTGGGCAGATAATCATCAGTAATGTCTATCTGGTTGAATTGACTATTACTCATTATAAAGAACAATTTTGCTCTTTATGGTCTGTAGTGTAATTTGGAATGAGATATGTAATCTAATGAAAATCTATGTGGATATTCAATTGCCTACATAGACATTGCTGAGCTATTTTGCATTTTCTTCTGTGACATCAATATATTTTCTGCATTCACTCAAAAAACGTTGAATGTTAAATATCCCATGTATATCAGGCCATTTTTGTAGTATCACACTATTACCTGGATTGGGTCACCTATATAATGTCTTCATACCTCATTCTGTCTATATTTACTGATTGATTTATGTATATTTTAATACTGTGACATATTTAAATAGTTATTAAAATAGCTAGAAAGATGGAAGCAATTCACATAGAAAGAAATGTGAATAGGCTAAATACAACAGTATGAGAAAAGTCATCATATGAAGCAGTGGTTGGTTTGTGTTATTCAAATAGTTATACTAAACTTTGCTATATTATGTAGCACCTTATCGGATTAGATGGAATTAACATTCTTCAAAATAATTGGAGTAGGTAGGAACAGAAGAAATATAAGTCTTGCTAAAATATTGTTACTAAAAAGGCAACGGAGCAGTACATGCAGAGCAGATTTAATTGAACAATCAGTACAAGGGCAGATACAGTATCTCTGTGAGGAAAAATGTTTGCTAGCTGGAAATTGTGTGGCTATAATCTTAGCAATAAAATGTGTAATATAATGAAGAAAGTTTTGACAGATTACTTTAAAAAACAATGATAAACTACTCTTAGGTACTTAAATTCCTTTTGTAGGTAAGTTAGCCCTTGCATTATGACTTAGAATTGAAAGCAATTAGCAGAGGACAATAGTCCTTTAGATTCTTGAATTAAAGTTTGAATATGCTCTTTCAATTGAAATTCAGACAGCTATAGTTTGTATTTTCTTACATTATCTATTTCTAAAAGGCACAATTGTAGGAAATAAGTGTTATAGAGCCATTTGAATTAGTGTTTAAGGTACCTGGCTAGAAAACAAGAGACCGTGAGCCAGCTCAGTGACCTTGGCCCAGGCAATCTCGCGCAGCCTAATTCACCTCACAAACTTGTTGTGGAGTTAATAGGAAAATGAAGGTGTGTTGGATATGTTCAAATACCTTGATTTATTTGTAAAAATAATAAATGTGGGATATAAATAAATAAAGTACATAATAAGCTAACTAACTAACTAACTAACTAACATATAATAACCAGGAGATTATATGCACTGTTAACTCTGGTCAGATTAATCTTGTACTATTCCATTAGGCAATTAGACTGAGGTAAATAGAAACATAGAAACATAGAAGTCTGACGGCAGAAAAAGACCTCATGGTCCATCTAGTCTGCCCTTATACTATTTTCTGTATTTTATCTTAGGATGGATATATGTTTATCCCAGGCATGTTTAAATTCAGTTACTGTGGATTTATCTACCATGTCTGCTGGACGTTTGTTCCAAGGATCTACTACTCTTTCAGTAAAATAATATTTTCTCATGTTGCTTTTGATCTTTCCCCCAACTAACTTCAGATTGTGTCCCCTTGTTCTTGTGTTCACTTTCCTATTAAAAACACTTCCCTCCTGGACCTTATTTAACCCTTTAATATATTTAAATGTTTTGATCATGTCCCCTCTTTTCCTTCTGTCCTCCAGACTATACAGATTGAGTTCATTAAGTCTTTCCTGATACGTTTTATGCTTAAGACCTTCCACCATTTGAAAACTTTCCCAAATAATTTTTGAGGAAATCATATCAAGATGTCTCTACTCATAGTCTATGAAATAATATCTAATCTCCTATCACAAATTTTTCATTTAGGAGAATTTGTGAGATATTACAATTATTAAATTACAATTATTTTGTAATTTTGTCTGATATAATCGCTCATTCTTTAAAAAGAAAAGAAAATAATAAGGTGATAAACAAAATAAGTATTCTTTATTTTTCTTTTAAAGATTTGAGACTTGCATCTACAGAATTCCTCAAAAATTATTTGGGAAAGTTTTCAAATAGACAAATGTAGGCAAAATCACAGTATATCTTATGTACATTTAACATGTGCCCATGAAGAATATTTAAAAGCCAGAGATGGCTATGTTCTCCCAGATTTTAAATTATATTTTCATAACAGTTGTTTCTCATGGATAGTTGAATGGATAAAATCCCTGAAGATTAGAAGGCCAATGCAGCCAATCAACTTCACAGACACTTATTATGGTATAAGGATACTAAAGAAGACAACAATTTAAAATGATATTTATTATAAGAGAGTTTGATAAGAAGATGGAATTCCACAAGAACAATAATAAATCCAGCAATCGCAACTTAGCCTCACCTAAAGGCAAAAATTGTTGTAGGAATGTGAATGTTGATGTGGCACATGTAGAATCTAGAAATACAATAAAGAAACTGCAAGAATTATTTGGTAAAGGTTAAAGTTAACTATGAATGATTTGTTTAGAAATTGATGGAAGAATAAAAGTAATCTCAAGAAAAGAGGGTATTAAGAAAAATGAAAGAACTTGAAACCTATGATAGAATTTTAGACAAGATAGATAGATAGATAGATAGATAGATAGATAGATAGATGGATGGATGGATGGATGGATGGATGGATGGATGGATGGATGGATGGATGGGCGGGCGGGCGGACGGACAGACAGATAGATAGATAGATAAAATCAATAAGACAGGACCAGTAAATAACTATAAGAGAGACACAAAATTAAAAAAAGTCTCAATCAAAAGACAGAAAAGTCTTTAAAATTTATCCAATAAGATTTAAGAAAAAATATGCAAGATATTTATTTATGTATGTATGTATGTATGTATGTATGTATGTATTTATTTATTCGTTCATTCGTTCGTTCGTTCATTCATTCATTTATTTATTTATTTATATGCCGCCCGTCTCTGAAGTTTTAGCACATTTTATCATATATATATATATATATATATATATATATATATATATATATATATATATATATATATATATATATTATGTCATGAAATAATTTAGATTTCATTTGATGATTTATATAGGAAAAATGTGCATGGTTATGATACACAATGCTCGTCTTCAGTTCTGAAGCTGACATGTTCAATGTCAGAGACAGAATATAAGGCCATGTGTATTTAGGTTTGACCATGATGGAATGCTTTGCATAGAATGACAAGGAAGGCAGGACTAGTCAACTGACAGTTGCTCTGCCTTTTCTCTTTGCTTTATTGCTTCTTATTTTGTTCTATGAATCCCCCCTCCCAAAAAATTCCTTTCCTACCAAACTGACACTGATGACTGGCGGTCCAGACACCCGAACCGATCCTCCGATCACTGTGGCTTGCCAAAAACCCCTCTGGTCATGCACAAAAACTTCTGTGCATGTGCAGAGGGTCATTTCTAGGTGTTTTACAGGACATCATGGGGGTGCACATGCAAAACTTGCACTACCATTGTGATGCAAACCGGCAGGATAGGTAAGTAGAACTCACCCCTGGGTTGGCGGATATATTTCCTACAGTAGACAAACAGGGATATTTTTTTTGCAAAATATTTCAAGAAGGTAAAATGTGTTTTTCATGAAAAGCAACAATAGGTCTGCCAGAATATTTCCTGATTTAAAGATATTCAAGTCTGCAATTTGCTGAATCTAAGCAAAATTATATCTGCTTAATAAGTGTTTGGATAGCAAACCTTCTGCAAATGTGTGTATATGTGTTTGTTTGTTTGTTTGTGTGCATGTACTACATTTCATAAATATAAAGTCCTTGAAAGGTTTTGGAAGAAATATGAATGTAATAAATAAGTTTTAATTTGACATATTTTAAGGAAAGGGGTGTGTGTGTGTGTGTGTGTGTGTGTACACACAATATGTATCATAATGTTAAACATTTAAATAGAAAATGACCTGACTGGATGAACATTGAAAAGCTGATTTTAGTGCTAATTGTTTTCCCCTGAATCATGAACTTTTATTTATTTATTTATATATTTGTCAAACAATTATAGGATGGTAATTTGTACAAATAAAACATTGGATAAGTAATGATAAAAAGTAATTATAGTAATGGAGCTAAAAGAACAAGATAACTCAAAATACTATCAGATTTGGAAAGACTTCTACACATGGTTGAATAAAAGAACAACTACTAGTAGTGCTGCATGACAAAGAAATGTTATAAATCAAAACTACTAAAAATTAATATAACTCTTTTCTCTGTCTATTCAATAGAAAGTGTGTTAGGTATGTTCTATTATTAACTGTATAAAAAGAACTTAAATGCATTACTATATAATACAAAACATAAATTATATGTTACCAATTAAACCATTGGTCTCAATACCGCTAAGAACCAAATGTAGGCTGTCAATAGAGCCAGCCGTAGGAGGGGAGGGGAGATATACTATATGCTCGTCTTTTCAATTTCGTGTGTGTATTGTACATTGTCTAGATGTAAATGTATTGTCTGTTGTTATTGTTTTAATGTATATATGTAAAAAAAAATTATTTTTTTTAAAAAAGTAATGATAGAAGACAATAGAACAGTAGGACAGGGATGGTAGGCACAATGGTGCGCCTATACTTGTTTTACAATATTTAGTAGAAAACAATACAGACAAATTTAATTCAGCTTTTATCAATCTTAAATCTGCATTCAGCTCAATTTCTAGAGTTAGACCAGTAGAACAAACTCAGTAAATTGACAAGAGATAAATGGCTACTACTATTGTTGTATAAATTGCATGAAAACTTCTGAGTAAAAATTTGATTTACTTCACAAGGCCACCTCATGAAAACAATTCACTCAGCAAAGCAGCTCCATTCTGGTTCCATTATCAGTCAATCTTTATATAAATTCCCAGGCAACCTGTCCGAACATTTTTTTCCGGCCAAAGCACATAAACATATCCCAATGCTACCCTATGCGAACCATACAATCCTTCTGTCCCACAATCTAATTGGCTTATAATATGCACTAATATCATGTACCACTCTTTGTGCAGATGATGAATTAACACTAAATTATGAAATGACAAAAATATTAGCATTTTCTAAGATCTTGAATCCAAATTTGGCAACCAGAGCACACACAAACACATACATACACTCATTTTCAAGTATGCTTATAACCCCCCCCCCCTTTGTCCCTCTTTGGTAGGTTTAAACAACAAAGGATTGAAATTACCCTTTATGCTTAATTATATAAGGGTAAGCAGAAATTTAAATACATTTGAATAGTGAGCCACGACTCCTAATTTATCTGTGACCTCTGATCACATTACTCTTTCTAGATTACATTAAAGACTGCATTCTGGGAGAGAAACACCATATTTTATCATCAAAGGGCAGAATGAGCATATTATGTCAGGCCCAGAGTCTATGGAGAAGGGCGGCATACAAATTTAATAAGTGAGTGAGTGAGTGAGTGAGTGAGTGAGTGAGTGAGTGAGTGAGTGAGTGAATGAATAAATAAATAAATAAATAAATAAATAAATAAATAAATAAATAAATAAATAATGTGAAGTCCAAGGTGGGCCTGACACAGTTTGGGAGTGAGAGAGAGAGATATCCTACCACACATTCCTTTCTGCAGATGCCATAGTAACAAACACAGGAAGGAATCAGGAATCCTGCATAGGATTGGCCCTCGTGACTGCACTTGTAGGTGTGGGGATGTGAGATGAGGTTTTGACCCGGATGTAATCTAAGGCAGTGCTTCCCAACCTTGGGAACTTGAAGATATTTGGACTTCAACTCCTAGAATTCTCCAGCCAGCGAATGCTCGCTGGGGAATTCTGGGAGTTGAAGTCCAAATATCTTCAAGTTCCCAAGGTTGGGAAGCACTGATCTAAGAGACTCAGAGTTGGAATGCTTCCAGTCGAATCCAGACATGGCTGTTAATAAATCTTACCCAGCGAGAAGCACAGGTCTGGAATTGATTTATTGCTCAAACTATTTGGTTCTCTAACATTTCAATTTGATAGTCTGACCACAACACACAATCCTGTTTGGTAAAATTAACAAGGCAAATTAGCAGCAGATAGTTCAAGTCAGAAGAAAATAAGAAACAAGTGTGAATACATTTTAAAAATAAATACACCTTCTGTGGTATATTCCTGATTTTATAGGTGTTTTCTTTGTTAAAATTTTACAGGGAAAGTTGCACATATGCAGAGAGATATATGCTCTAGTCAAGCTAAACATATCTGAAATATGTTATAAGTGGTGTTTTATTATCTGCTGTTTTATTAGATAAATTATGAATGGCTCTGCACTTGCTACTGACACTTCCTATCAACCAGGGGAAACATCTTAATAGTCTACAGCCCATAAATATTGTGCCATTCAAATCCACAATGACAAAAAGTTTACTGCTAAATAACTTGCTTCTAAATTATAGCACCCCAGCTAATCAAATCAATTCAAAAAAATATGTCATTTATATCTATATATAATGGTAAGAAAACACACACATTCAGACTAATGTAAAATTGAGCTTATTTATACTTTTGATAACTTACTTTGCATGAATTGGCATTCAAGGATTGAGCTGGAAAATAAATGTACAAAGAAATGAACACATTGATAGATTGATGATTAGATATTTTTTACACAGTGCTCCTGCAACGAAGTATTTATGTTAATTCTGGAGAATTATTGAGTTGTTCATTTGTTTTATTTTACATTTCACCAGAGAAAGTGATTGGAGGCTACTTTATGATGATTGCTAATTGCAGAATGCAGACTATCTTAGAAATGCCCAAATAAAAATGATTTATATTTGGATCACTTAAATGTAAGGATCCTAACTAACAAACATAGACATCATGAATAATTAGTCCATGAAAAATATACTTTGTATATGTGCAATGAACATACGTTTTGCATGTACAAAAACCCACCTGTAATTTTGTACCTGTGCAAATTATATACCACACCACCACTACTACCACAAGCACAAAAATCTTCCAAAAAGAGCCAACAACAAAAGCCATATGAAATTCTTTACTGTGGAAAATGAATATATGGACAATGAAACATCTCATCTTGATTCAAATCATATTTAATCTCTTCTTTTGTCTACTTTCTCATGGTTTTGCTCTGTTCAGTTTTCATAGATTTTGGTGCTGATGGACAGAGTAATTTCTTTCCAATATTTTTTTCTTTTGGATTAGAAGAATTCAGATTGAAATGTTTCTTTCAGCCGCAGGCACTTTACCAAAAGTGAACCATAGAAATGAAAATGATTACAGCATAAACACAAAGTTATATTCCATCTGGCACATAGACCTGAACACTGACTTGGATGTCTTTGGGCCAGTCATTCTCTTTCAGCTTTCAAAGTCAAGGCGACAAGCCAATCAGTCAATTCCTGTCACAACCAATGAAGCTAACCAGAAAAAAAAGCGAGGGGAAAACAATAGGAAGAAAATAAAGTATAGATTATAAGAAAATAAAGATCACCAGAGAATCTCTTGTGTGAATCAAATCAGCATTTTAAGTAAGTATCCTGAAAATAGATTTTCTCACTGTCCAAGTCAGATGCACAAACTGTTGGGGGACCAGATTGGCTGGATGGGCATGGCTAGGTCATGTGACTAGGTGGGTGTGAATACATTCCAGTTTTACATACAGCACTGAAACAACATGGAAAGCATCAGTCACTGGTTAGAGGTCTTTGCTTGATTGGCATAGAGTGTGACACCAGGGAGTGCCTGGATCCAGCCTCGTGTCACCACCCTACTGGTTGAAACCACCAGGAGGGACATGGGTCTAATAAACAGGTGGAGGAGCTCACAGCTTCAATGGCTTTGTCCACTTCATCAGGTGTCACCAGTTCAAACTCTTCCCACACGACCGGACTAAGACAGGTTCCTGTCAGCTCAGTCACTACTTCCCAGTCAGAGTCCAAGTCTGTTCAGAAACGTGTGACCGCAAAAAAACCTCAGCTGTGTCCTGTAAGGGTTCTTCTACTCCTTCCTTGTTAAGGAGGGAGGGAGTCATCCTAAACAGGACATCTGGGCAGGATTCCATAGATGCAATCAAGGTGGCAACATGTGGACATTTTGCCACCTTGATCATGACTTGATAAGTCTTAGTAAAAGATCTTAACAGTGTTCGGTCAAATCTAGATTCAATGGCCCTCCAAGGCTCTTCTAGATGTCTCTTCTGGTGTTTCATCCCCTTGAGACTGGCTGGGTGGGCATCACTAGATCATGTGACTAGGTGGGCATGGACAACTTAACAGTCCATTAAACAATGTACACAAATTAAACTTTAATTTATTTTGCTCCTAGAGGTGTTTTATTTGTTTTTGTTTGCATGTTGCTCTTTTGGTTGACTTTTCTTTTTACTAGATCATTTTTTCAGTTGTTTAGAAGTCTAGCGGTCCACTTCAGAAAAATCAGTTTTGAAGCAATTCTTCTTGGCCCCAAGGAGCTTGAGCCTCTATCTCTTTCTGTCTCTGATTCTCTCCCTCTCTCTCTCCCTCTCTACATACATACATACATACATACATACATACATACATACATACATACATACATCAGAATTCTGCCGGCCACAAGGGCAAAAATGGCTCATTTTTTGGCCAAAAACAGGCCATTTTCACCTGTTACTTTGCTTCCTAGGGAATCTGTCCATGCCATTTTTCACCTCCATCACCTCCAGGACATCTCTGCGGGCCAAAATTGTTGGCCTTACCTTTCAGTTCCAGTCCTGCACTTGGCCAAAGGGTCAGCAGGGTTATGTGGACAGGGCAGCCTCATGGTCCTGCACAGGCTGGACGAATGGTTTTGGCAGGCCATGTTCTATAGCAATGGTGCAATGAATATAACGTTGGAGCTGATTAGGATTGCTGGGTAGAGAAAGACTATTCAGAAGCAATTATTTCTAGTACCCTGGTGACTTTTGAGCTAAGAATATTCAAAGAACTGTTTTCTATGCTGTCTATCTGAAAACCTTCCGTATTTGTCAGTAATTTTAATTGAGCCTTCAATCTTGCAGAATTTAGTGGTTCCAGTTATCTCATCATAAGGAAATATGTTCCTGATAAAAGACTGATAGAAATGTCATCCAAAATGAGAGCATATCTTATCTCTCTGAGGAAAATGCCAGAAGTCATGTGTGGCCAGTTTGCTAGCTGAGCTAGAAATGATTTGGGATAAAGCCATATCTATCACAGTGGCCAAGATTTACAAAACCATCTCTGGAACACAACATAGCAAAATCATCCAGCATTAAGAATCTGAATGAACTGATTGCCCCCTACCCCCAAAAAACCCCCTCTACCTCCACACCCCAATAGTAATACAAAAGCACAAGCAGAGACACTTCACAAATAGAATACCCTATGAGACTAGACTTTCAATCCTGGGCCTAGAAAGTTTAGAACTAAGACACCTTAAACAAGATCTAAGTATTGCCCACAAGATCATATGCTGCAACTTCCTGCCTGTCAGCGACTACTTCAGCTTCAACCACAACAACACAAGAGCACACAACAGATTTAAACTTAATATTAACTGCTCCAAACTTGACTGGAAAAAATATGACTTCAGTAACCGAGTTGTCGAAGAGTGGAACTCATTACCGGACTCCATAGTGTCATCCCCAAACCCCCAACACTTTACCCTTAGATTATCTACGGTTGACCTATCCAGATTCCTAAGAGATCAGTAAGGGACGAGTACAAGTGCACTAGAGTGCCTTCCGTCCCCTGTCCTATTGCTCTCCTATATCTCCTATACCTTTCTTCTATTCCTATATCTCTTCTTCTATTCTTTCATTGATATATTCTATTACTATACCTTCTTTTCTATTATTTCTTAGATATATTTTACTATGAGTATCTCCTCTATAACCTTCATCATGTATTTTACTATGTGTGTGTGTGTGTATATATATATATATATATGTTAAATGTTTATAGCTGGAATTTTAAAATTAAGGGAGACCAGGATAGATCTATTTCGGCCTTATTAGGTGTGTATATATATATATATATACACACCCACTAAAACCCTCATTGTTTATTGGACAAAATAAATTAATAAAATAATAAAATAAAAAATTCGAACTTGTACCTGGCCAGTTGAAAAACAATGCTATATATTATAAGGATGACATACCTGTTCCAGAGTCAGAACTGATACAAGACAAAAAACCACGTTTTCTTGCCAATCAGGTCTCAATGATACACGTTACATCTATCCTCCCCTGCACAAAGAAATCATAGACAAAGCTAATTTTATAATATCAAACCTAATGTTCGGAAGCACCAGCCTTAGTCCAGTGTGTCCGGGGATCTGAGTGAATTAAATTAGACACTGGATATACAGTACCATATTTGATATCAGAGTGGCAGTCTTTCTTGTTTTAGAGAACGAATAATCAACTTGCTGTACATTTTGTTTTGCTTTCTACTATAATTATTCTTCCCTCATCTCAAACCACACTTTAATTACCCAATCTCTGCCCTCTGATCACACTACCAAGATGCTATCTTGTTTTATAATATTCTTACATTGTGTTTTAAATTTTATTTTATTATCTGTATTTGTCTTTGACCATAATGAATTCAAATTGAACTGGTCAGAAAGCAATAAATCCACCGTTCCCCTTCAGTGAAGGACACTCTTTTTTCCACTTCTATGAAGTTTCATCACATATATACATAGTAATGTTGTGTCTGTCCCCTCTCCCCACCATACCTCTCTCTGGTTCCTCTGTTTAATTTTCTATTTCCACTACAATAAATAAAGACACTCTTTATTGGACCATTTCAATATACAGTGATCCCTCGATTATCGCGAGGGTTCCGTTCCAAGACCCCTCGCGATAATCGATTTTTCGCGATGTAGGGTTGCGGAAGTAAAAACACCATCTGTGCATGCGTGCCCTTTTTTCATGGCCGCGCATGCGCAGATGGTGGAGTTTGCGTGGGCGGCGGGGAAGACCCAGGGAAGGTTCCTTCGGCCGCCCAGCAGCTGATCTGCTCGGCAGCGCAGCAGCAGCGAGCAGACGAAGATCGGGGTTTCCCCTTTGCGTGGGCGGCGGGGAAACCCCGATCTTCATCTGCTCGCTGCTGCTGCAGCCGCCCAGCAGCTGATCTGCTCGGCAGCGCAGCAGCAGCGAGCAGACGAAGATCGGGGTTTCCCCGCCGCCCACGCAAAGGGGAAACCCCGATTCGGCTCCTTGCTGCTGCCGCGCTGCCGAGCAGATCAGCTGCTGGGTGGCCGAAGGAACCTTCCCTGGGTCTTCCTCGCTGATGCCCCCACTCGCCCGCCCGCCCGCCGCCCGCCGCCCGCCAGCAAGACGGGGAGAGATAGAGAAAGAGAGAGAAGGAAAGAAAGAGATGAGAGAGGGAGGAAGAGAGTGTGAGAGAGGAAGAAGCAAGATAGAGAAAGAGAGAGAGAAAGAAAGATGAGAAAGGAAGGAAGAGAGTGACGTCATCGGGTGGGAAAAATCGCGATATAGCGTTTCGCGAAGAACGAGATCGCGAAAATCGAGGGATCACTGTAATCAGTTTCGTTAGGCTGTTTGGTATGTACACAGGGGTGGGCTACCGCCCGGATGGGGGGGCGGGGAATACAGTGGGGTAGCGAAAATGGAGCTCCACCCCAAAGCACCCAATTTGTACTGAAAGATGTGGAAAAAAAATGCAGGGCATCCTGCATAAGCCACGCCCACAGTGTAGTAGTAAAAAATTTGGTAGCCCTTCACTGCCTGTACATCTAATTACTTCTTGGTTTTTGCACTCTTTCTTTGTTTTTCTTTTATCTTCCATTCTTTCCTCTCTCCATTCTTCTTCTTTATTCTGTTTTCCTTGTTTTTATCTTTGCCTCCCCTTTCCACCTGATATATCTGAATTAGACCCCAGGTTTTTGAACCATTTTATTTCCTTAACTTTGCCTGTTCTACTCTTCGTTGTGCGGCTTGACATATTTCTGGAAATAATCATCACCCCCACTTTTATCATCACGCACCCTTTTTCCAGAACAACATTTACAGCTTCCCGAGTTCAAAATTCCCAACTTATCCAGCTCCTTAAACTGTAATGCCTGAAATAATAACTGTAGCCTTTCCATCAAAATGAGATCTCGGGAATTGTTTTCTTGCTTATCCTTTCCATGATCTGTTTGTTTGTTTGTTTGTTTGTTTGTTTGTTTGTTTGTTTCATTCATTCATTCATTCATTCGTTTATTTATTTATTTATTGGATTTGTATGCCGCCCCTCTCCGGAGACAATTTAGTCTTTAACTACTTTAACTACAATTATAATTCCAATTTCTTTCACTTTCGAGATGATAAAAACTCATTACTCTGTTTTCCATTGTCTTTCTGATACCATCATTTGACAAAAGGTTGCCACATCTGTCTTATTCAATTAAAAGCAACTAATACCAATAATTATTATCAGTTGGCCTACATCTCTTACACATTCAGAATTATGATGTCCCTCTTAGCCTAATATTTCATGTTAATGTTAGAATTTAAAATATTATACAACTTTTCCCAGTTGCAAAAATTATATTTTGTGAATAGCTAGTACTATATAACTTTATATGGACATACAGTACAATTAAACCATTATGGGGTATGATATTTTCAAACAGAATCAATAAAACACATTAAATCATTATAAGTTGGCAACAGACCCACAGTGGAAACAGCCACTGTACATGTAAATGAAACAATATTTACATTAACTCCTATAACAGTATATAATACATTTTAATTAATCAGACTTTTGTTTATCCAGTGGTGGAATTCAATTTTTTTTTACTACTGGTTCTATGCACATGGCTTGGGGGTGGTGGTGTGGCTTGATGAGTGTAGCAGGGAAAGGATATTGCAAAATCTCCATTCCTACCCCACTCTGGGGTCAGCCAGAGGTGATATTTGTCACTTCTCTAAACTACTCAAAATTTCTGTTACTGGTTCTCCAGAACCTGTTAGAACTGCTGAATAGCACCCCTGGGTTTATCTAGGTCAGTGAAGGCTACATATTTTGGCTACAGTTCTCAACAGTTTAGAAAAGGCTTTATAGAACAATATGCAGGTAAATTAAACATGAATCCATGCATAAAACATAGGATCTACTAATGTTTCAGTCCATATTTGATATACTTACAAAAATCTCTAATTATAATTAAAACACGAACGCATGTTCAAAAAGTTTTGTCAATGTAGGCTTAGTGACAGTTTATGCGCTATTGTCCTTTACATAAGACAATATATCTTAAGACATTATCCCTGAATAGGACATATTAACATAGGAAGAGAGGGAGGGAGGGAGGGAGGGAGGAAGGAAGGGAGGCCACAATCTTTCTAGGTTAAACTTTTTTTAAAATGTTATTCTTAGCCTGTTGATTTGAGCACTGGACTTGGCAATTTGGTTGCTGGTAGCTGAAGCCAACAGCCTAACTACCAACCTGAGCTACTAATAGTCAAACATATTGCAGGGTTACTCTTAGCTTATCTGGTTGATAATGCTCAATTTTTGTCATCATAACCCCCTTTTTTCTAACATAGCATATAACAAGCCACATCTGTTTGGAGAAAAAATCTTTAGTAAAAACAGATAGATTCAAAGAATTCTGACATGCAACAATATACTTTAATAATCCAGTTTATTGCTACTTGAATAGACACAATCCCTTCATCTATCATTGCTCAGTCCCCATTTATTTCCATGGCACCTGCTTCTGGTTTCAATCAAGACTTATTCTAATCAACAGAGACTACTTGGCAACAGTCATGAAGTACTTAAAAAAAAATAACAGTCAAAAACAAATCTGAGTCCTTTCAGACTCCCTGACTAACCAGAAGGAAAAAGTAGCATTAAATGCCTGGCCGCATTTACTAATGCCAGACATATAAAAAAGGAATGCACTTTGGTGTATACCAAATGCCTTGGGACTCTCAATATGAAATTAAATAGTTTGAGATAATGTTTCCCTTTATACAAATAAAGCTGACTCTATCTAGTACTGTTCTAATAGCCATCACAAAGTTGTTCATCAAAAAAAAATATTTTATGATTTTAGCTAAGAAATATGTAATGTTGTCTTTAACCCCTGAATAAAAAATGAAAATTCTTGAAACAGTTAAAGCTGTTCCTTACTAAGTAGTATTATCATCTTATGATATACATTAAGGTCTTAAAAATAGGAAGCAAAATCCACCAGAACCCTTTCTAGTTTCTGTCAAATTTATATGCTGGGGAGCTAACCAGCAAAACTCCCCAAAGTAGTATGTCTTCTAAACAAGCATTAAACTATAATGTGTAAAGGAACGCGATCGCATGGGGGACAAAGGAAATGATACAAAAACACATTGAAAGCCTCCTTTAAGTCCCTTGATATCTACACCACCTCCTGGGAAACCCTGGCACAAGATCGATCAACATGGCAAACGCTGATCCACCAACACTGTCAGACATCTAAGGATAGAAGAACAATCATAGCAGAAGAGAAGCAAGCAATCTGCAAAGCCAAAGCTGCAAATGCTGAGATAATGGTGCCTGTATAGGCCTTACCAGCCACCTGCAGATACATTGCAGACAGCCTACAACCTGTTAGATGTCAAGGTCTTCTTTGAACATGATGGACGAACATCATCAAATTATAATGGTGTTTCCAAGAGAGGTTCCCGGTGAATTATGTTCACAGAGGAAACTTCAGGTCGTGCAGAATGCAGCTGCGAGAGCAATCATAGGCTTTCCCAAATATGCCCATGTTATACCAACACTCCACAGTCTGCATTGGTTGCCGATCAGTTTCCGGTCACAATTCAAAGTGTTGGTTATTACCTATAAAGCCCTTCATGGCACCGGACCAGACTATCTCAGGGACCGCCTTCTGCTGCACGAATCCCAGTGACCAGTTAGGTCCCACAGAGTAGGTCTTCTCCGGGTCCCGTCAACTAAACAATGTCACTTGGCGGGACCCAGGGGAAGAGCCTTCTCTGTGGCGGCCCTGGCCCTCTGGAACCAACTCCCCCCAGAGATTAGAATTGCTCACACCCTCCTTGCCTTTTGTAAGCTTCTTAAAACCCACCTCTGCCGCCAGGCATGAGGGAACTGAGATACTCTTTCCCCCTAGGCCTTTACAATTTTATGCGTGGTATGTCTGTATGTCTGTATGTTTGGTTTTACAATAAGGGTTTTTAACTGTTTTAATATTGGATTGTCATATGCTGTTTTACTACTGTTGCTAGTCGCCCCGAGTCTATGGAGAGGGGCGGCATACAAATCCAATCCAATCAAATCCAATCAAATCAATATTAAAAGAAATAGAGTTTTTTAAAAATAGATTACAATAAATTACCTTCCGAGGTGGGTAAAATGAGGACCCAGATTGTGGGGGCAATATGCTGGCTCTGTTAAAAATGCTATTGCTAACATGTTGTAAGCCGCCCTGAGTCTAAAGAGAAGGGCAGCATAAGAAACGAATAAATTAATAAATAAATCATACTACATAGTACAGTACTCAGAGGGATAAAGAGACAAAGTTACATGTTCCATCGCATGGCATTATTTATTACAAAAAGAATGTTGTTAATTTCAAGGGCACAACTTCAAGGTTGTTTTACACATCTAATGTCCCTGATTATTCCAACACATTAATTATGTAATCTACAAATCTGCAATTCTCAGAAAATTCATTTTTATTGTTAGAACGGATAAAAAGATCTCTGCTACTTGTAATCAAAAGTGAGAGCCCCGCTAATCCTGATGCTGGTAGGAAAAGTTAGAATTCTGTTTTTCTTGCGTTCCTTCCCCAAAATTAAGGTGTGTCTTATATTCCGGTGCATCTTATACTCCAAAAAAATTCAGGTATGTGATGAATATTCTACCATCACCATCAACCTTGGCTGATGACTGATATGAATATATCTTCTGACCTATACACAGTTCAGCTCAGCTTGTTAACCCCTGGTTTATTATATGTGTCAAATTGTACTCCTATTATTCTAAATATTAAGAGTGGCTAGTTGCTATTTTTGGACCTTCCCTTATGTATTTTTCACCTGCTAGCATGAACATAAGTTCTACTAGAAGCTGCATCAAAAGAAGGAAGAGGAGGTTTGGCTGGTGCGGTTTTCATTCATATGCAAAATTAAACAATCACTATATATGAAATTTAAAATAGAGGATGGGAGTAGTGAAAAATTTACCACATTAGTCTGGTATTCATAAGCAAGTAGATTAATTTCAATAAGTAAATTTCCCTAAAGGGTATATTTTACTTCCCAATACTGACACAAAGTTAGGCTGTCTGGAATAATTTCAGTATTTACAAAGGATTAATAACTCTCAGTTAAAAATATTAAAAAATATATTCATCCAAATCTTTGTCAACATTTATTACTGCAGTTGCGTTGGGGATAGAAAAGAATTGTCTCTCTAAATAAGAGAAAGAGTGAAAAATCATATGCTTTCCATCCCATTCTCACTCAAAACTTGCAGAACAGAGAGCTTTGTGGGGCTGTATCCAGGGGTGGGCAGCAGCGGACATGAAGATGTGTGCGCAGCTCCAGTTGATGGATGGCTGTCACTTCCTGGATTACTGGTCGTGGCTTGGCTCTCCTTTTTCCCCCTGCTGCTGCGTCTGTGCTCCTTGCTTTTTTCCTCTTTCCTCCTTCTTGACCTCGGACGAGCTTCCCTCTCTGCTGCCCGGCTCCCCTCCAGCCTCACGTGGCCACCTCTTCCCTGAGGTGCAAGAAGAAGGTGAGGGTGGAAGTGAGGCTGGCAGCATTTGTGCTTCTGGCAGCATCTGTTTGCTGGAGGGGAGCCGGGCAGGAGAGAGGGAAGCTCATCCGAGGTCAGGAAGGAGGAAAGAGGAAAAAAGCAAGGAGCACAGATGCAGCAGCAGCAGCACCAGAAAAAAGGAAAGCCAAGCCACGACCATGAATCCAGGAAGTGACAGCCTGAGGTGGGAGGGTGACCCAGGAAGGAGAGCACAGAAAACGCAAAGCAAATGATGATTGTTCAAGCCACTCCCACCTGGTCACAAGGCCGGCAAGCCACTTCTACCCAATCACATGACCATTAAGCCACACACACAAAATAATCCACACACACAATGTGGCCATAAAATTTTTGGCTGCCCATTACTGGCTGTATCTGCATTTTGCCTTTACTAAATGGAAATGCACCAATTGCCTAGGAAAACAATGTTTTCCAATATTAAGTATGAAAGTGACCTTATACAGGGCAGCATCATTTCATTTTTAATTTGTTCCTGACTAAATTTGCACACTTCCATTTGACTATAAGAATTGTGTAGTACAGCAACTGTTTGTGCTATTAAAAGTGCTACAGACTAATGAATTAATGGCCAGCTACTGGCTCTAGGCCACTGTTGAATCCTTTTTTATCCTGCCAGACCAAGAAATGGATGGATCATAGCAAACACATGACCTAAGTGCCAGAGCCCACTGTAACATCAGTGTCAAAAAGGCAGTAAAAGTTGTCAATCCAGTCTTGCATAACTTATTCTCTGGCAATGTTACACTACTAACCAGAGCACAAAAAACATTCGCTAGATCAATTCTTGAATACAGATCACCTGTCTGGAACCTGCACTGCATATTGGACATTAATACAATCAAGAGAGTCCAGAAATGTTTCATCAGAAGAGTCCTCCATCCCTCTATATCAGTTCAGCTGATTTTCGGCCTTCTTTTTGTCCATTTTCATAAAACCATTTGCCACAATGTCTTATCTGTCAGTGACTATTTCAGCTTCAACCGCAACAATACACATGTACACAATAGATACAAAACTTAATGTAAACCATTCCAAACTCAATTGCAGAAAATACAATTTCATCAGCAGAGTGATCAATGCTTGGAATGCACTGGAATGCACTACTGTGATTTCTTCCCCAAGCCCCCAAAACTTTAACCATATCCCATTTCTAAGAGGTCTATAAGCGGCGTAAATTAAGTGCACCATTGGGACTACCATCCCTGTCTTTCTGTCCTATTGTCCTTATTTATTTGTACTTACTTTGCTTAGGTTTATGTTTATGTTTATACCCAAAAGTGCTATTCTGTACATGTTTGACAAACAATTAAATAAAAATAAATAAATAAAATAAATTATTGCAATTATTTTCAAATTCACCAATACATAATACTTGATAGATAGATATTCCTTTTTGAGCATTTTCTCAAAGCAATATTGATCATTCTGAGAGAATTGTCTATAAAATGGTCTATATGTTGAATGACAAAGTGGCTAATGCCTTATGCCAAACATGTTCATTTAGACAAGGTCTGCCTCATTATTTTCATTTGTAATCTGGATGTGTTGAAAATTTGTTTTTGGGAACTAAGTAGCATCTTATCTCTATTCTATGACTGACCTCCAACTCAGCATCTGCCCTCAACAGATGACAATGAGCACAGCAGGTCACATATTCCATGTTAATCACCATCATATAACTGTCTTTTTAGAAAACAGTTGTGCCTTATGGTGTGATATTAGAATAAGTCCATGCATATAATGATTTCTGAAGTGGGTTCCATCCACCCACCCGGGATGCTTCTGCGCAGGTGCATAAAAATTGCGCTTGTGAGAGGTGCATTGTAACATTGTTAGATTCTAAAGATGATAATTTGAATACCACTGAAACATGAAATCAGAACAGCAATAATTTAGAAATCCATATAGCTTTCCTATTTTGTTGTAACCAGGGCTAAAAATAATAATAGAATAGAATAGAATAGGATAGGATAGGATAGGATAAGAGAGGAGAGGAGAGAAGAGAAGAGAAGAAAAGAGATTTTTGTATTGGCCAAGTGCAACTGGACACACATTGTCTTGGTGCATATGCTCTCACTGTACATAAAAGAAAAGTTTGTTAAGACTCATAAGGTGCAACACTTAATGATAGTCCCAGTACCATATTAGTAATGTGTGAAAGTTTTACTTGATTAACTCTGCTACTGATTTTTAGGATAAGTGTTTAATAAAAAAGCATATAAGTCCATAAAAAGAGCATCCTGGACAATGCAGATTGTCTCGCCTCTTCTCAAAGCAACAATTAATTTTCCATGCATATTGGGTTAAAAAAGGCCTTTCCGGTTATTCATCCTTGCTTTTTAAAATTGTACATTTTGCTTACATCCTTACAATTTATATTAATATTGATTGTTTCCTGATTGCTTATTTGTACCCTATGACAATAATTACCATATTTTTCAGAGTATAAAATGTACCTTAGTTTTTGGGGAGTAAAATGGGGGAGGGATCTGCTTATCAGATATTCATTTGGCTAGCGTCCTTAGGGCACCTGGTTAGGGCAGGAAATAAATATTTGGAGCAAGTAGAGCAATAAAAAAACCCCTGCAAACACTTAGGGCTTAGAAAACATTCTTCCCAGAGAGTAACAATGAAAGAGCTTGCAAACGGGTAAGAGCTGGGAACATCATTAGCACCTGGGTAGGGCTGGAAAGAAACTTATTTGGAGCAAGTTAGAGCAATGAAAAAAAAAACCTGCAAAGACTTAGAGCTTGGAAAACATTCTTTGCAGAGAGTAACAATGAAACAACCTGCAATGTAAGAGCTGGGAAGATTATTAGCACCTAGTTTAATACTTGTACCAAAGGAAGAAGGAAAATGAATTCAATCTATATAGTCTGGAGGACAGAAGGAAAAGGGGGGACATGATCAAAACATTTAAATATGTTAAAGGGCTAAATAAGGTTCAGGAGGGAAGTGTCTTTAATAGGAAAGTGAACACAAGAACAAGGGGACACAATCTGAAGTTAGTTGGAGGAAAGATCAAAAGCAATGTGAGAAAATATTATTTCACTGAAAGAGTAGTAGATCCTTGGAACAAACTTCCAGCAGACGTGGTTGGTAAATCCACAGTAACTGAATTTAAACATGCCTGGGATAAACATATATCCATTGTAAGATAAAATACAGGAAATAGTATAGGGGCAGACTAAATGAACCATGAGGTCTTTTTCTGCCGTCAGTCTTCTATGTTTCTAGTTAGGGTGGGGGGAAAAGCTTTAAAAAAACACCCTACATTCAGAGTATAAGAAGCACCCACATCTTGGGGAAAATTGACTATTTGCTTTTCTAGCGATAGGGATCATGTTCTTTGAAAGGATAGAGCAAGATGCCAAAGATTGAGAATTAACAGGATTAAATTATCTTTAAAAAGATTAAAACAAGACTAACAAATCTGAGTGAGAATTTCAGAAAATTATATATAAAATTCAACATTAAATATTATTTAGGATTATTATAATCAGGCTAATATTGACTTGAACCCTGTAATATCTGATTTTTATGACTTTGTTTAATACTGATTTTCAGCTCTCAAAATATTAGATACTACTAATACTAAGGAGTCTGTGGGATACTTTAAAAATGAATGAATTAGATGAAATAGAGTTATCTGTTTAACACATCTGTACGGTTTTAATTTGGCTATATTCATTTGCAAAGAAGCATAATTTTTTTTATTTTGGTACAAGTATTAAATTTAATAAGATCTGGAAGTGGTTTCCAATCAAATGAAATGTCCTTTTTTAAGCCTGTAGTTTATAAAACCTGTATCTGAGAATTTTATATTCCCCATTTTACTTTGGTGTCAATTAAAATCTAGGTTTAATATGTAGCATTGATGAAAATAAATTAGTGTCATTGTCTTTAAGATAGCAATTTGTGTTTTCAATTTGGTGTGAAAAGTTGAAAAAAAGAAAAGAAAGTTAGAACTGCAAATTATAATGCGAAACTCCTAATGTGTAAAATAAATAAATAAGAGTATTAAGTGACTTTAATAGTTGTCTGAAAGAAGCTCATTAACACATTTGTATTCTAGCATTGCCTGAACTGTAACTTCATTTACGGAAGACTTATGATAATATGAACAAATCTCTTGTGCATCTGAAAGCTCAAGACTCGGCAAATAATTTGACCTGAGGAAAGTTTGTATGACAATGAAGGGAATATAGAATACACACTAGCATAAGTGGAAGGTTTAACAGAACAATTTTATAACTAGATATAGGAGGTTTCTGAAATTATGGTACTCATATACATACCCAAGACTGCACATAATGGCTGTCTGTTGCTTTGAAACAACCCATCAGGCAGATTTTCAGTTCACAATGTGAACCTCCTGAAGTACTTGGAAAAATGAATGGTATTTTTGCTCCTACTGAAATTCTCATATAAAATATAAAATATGATACAATATTAGGGCCAGACAGAGGTGGTATTTACCGGTTCTCCAAACTACTCAAAATTTCCACTACCTATTCTCCAGAACTGTTCAGAACTAGTGACATTCTCATGGGTAGTCAATGTTAGTAATATTTCAGCTTTCTGCTCTAGGAACTTAACACAAGTTGAGTTCTGATGCATTTTTAAAATATTGAAATATGTACACTAATATGACCCTAAATAAAAACTTTATTAGCATATTTCATACTAAGGACTTTAATGAGTTCCTGAAAGAACCAAAACAAAATGTTTGCTAACCTTGGGAAAATAATTTCAAATGTAAAAGAACTATATTTTCTTTATGTTAATTATTTGCCGACTGTAATTCTTTGTGAAGGCTCAAAAGAAGTTTCAAAGCAACTATGGTTGCGAATATAAAACTTATCAGCAACTTCTTAATCCAAGCAAACCATTTCTCAGATTAGAGTGGTAAACATTAAGTATGGAAAGGTATAAGAATAACCTGCAAAGAGATACTGTTCTAAACCAGGGGTCACCAATCTTTTGGATGTCAGGGATCACTAAATTCATAATTTTAAATCCCATGGACAACTAATATGATCTGCTTAATGACTGGTTGGTTGGGCGTGACCAACTCAATATCACTCATGTGGAGGGGCGCCTTGCTGGCCTCTACTCATCCCTCCCTCCCAGCCACTCCTTGCCTGTCTGTCTGGAATCCTTAGGGCTCCAACAGGAAGAAGTTGTTGGAGTTAAGCCAGAACCATGATAAAGAGTTGGCAAAACAATTGGCTCAGTTCAAATTGAATCTGACCGAGAAGAAGGCTCAGCAGAAACACTTCGCTGAAGACTACGAGCATAGGTTTTCCAAGCAAAGGAAGAACCTGTAATGATAATAATTATTATAATAATAATTTATTAGATTTGTATGCCTCCCCTCTCCGAGGACTCGGAGCAGCTCACAACAATAAAACATCATATACAAATCCAATGTTAAAACAGTCTTTAAACTGTTTAAAGTTTAAACTATGGGAGCGCAACGCCAGGTACATTTATTTATTTATTTATTATTTATTTATTAGATCTGTATGCTGCCCCTCTCCGAAGACTCAGGGCGGCTCACAACAATAAAAACAATATTATAGCAAAACAAATCTAATATTAAAAGAAGCATATAAAACCCTATCATATATTTAAAAACCAAACAGCACATTCATACCAAACATGAAACAAAATATAAAGAAGCCTGGGGGAAAGGTGTCTCAACTTCCCCATGCCTGGTGGTATAAGTGAGTCTTGAGCAATTTACGAAAGACAAGGAAGGTGGGGGCAGTTCTAATCTCCGGGGGAAGTTGATTTCAGCGGGCCCGGACCACCACAGAAAAGGCTCTTCCCCTGGGGCCCGCCAAACGACATTGTTTAGTCGACGGGACCCGGAGAAGGCCAACTCTGTGGGACCTTATCAGCCGCTGGGATTCATGTGGTAGTAGGCAGTTCTGGAGGCACTCTGGTCCAATGCCATGTAGGGCTTTAAAGGTCATAACCAACACTTTGAATTGTGACCGGAAACTGATCGGCAGCCAATGCAGACCACGGAGTGTTGTAGAAACGTGGCGAATCTGGGAAGCCCCACGATGGCTCTCGCGGCTGCATTCATGCACCTGGACACTCAGCAGGCTGAAATAGGTCAACCAGTTCCAGGCCATGATGCATTACAACTGAAACAACCCTCCCCTGGCTCTTTACCCTCCTGGCTCTTCACCACTAGTGGCACTTCTCTCCAACCTTTACCCAAAGCCCCACATCAGGAGTCTGCAGTGGATGCCCCCATTCTGACCTGCATAAAAAGACCCTGGGGAAGCAGACTCTCTGCAACAAATCAAATGTTCATTGTATGTACCTACATTGCATGTAATTTGAGGATACCTGATTAAGTGCAATATTAAAAAATACAAATATTATTTTCTACGGACCACAAAATTTTTTTCATGGACCACCAGTTGGTGACCACTGCTTTATAATAAAGGTAAATTGAAGAATATGCTAACTACCCATAAGAATTTTACTGAGACATATTTTCTTTTTAAAAGAAAACTAGAAAGCAATTTTGTTAGCACAAAAGGAAAAGAGGAAAATTGAAACAAAATGCAGAAAACAATTTAGCACAGCACAGCACTTGTTTCTGAATTGGTGTTCATAGAATTTTGCTATGAAGAATAATGAGCTGTTAAGAAAAGTAGTTCAGCTTATTTATACAGTTTGGGGTTTTTGCACATGTCATTTGTAAGCTACTATTTTCATCTTTGTTTTTTAGTTTTCCAATTACTTCTCTAACGGTGGCTACTCCATACAAATGTAACAGTGAATCCTGCAGTATAATTTGGTGCTCTGGATTGTATTTTCTAGTGAGTCTCATTTGACAGCCTGAATGACAATATAGAGGAGGACTACTCTGTGCTGATATTTTTTTTGTCTCTTACGATTAAAGCTGACAGATTCAATAGACTGTCAAGTGGCTTTTAGCAATGCTTAAAATTTACAGTGGATCGGTGATAATTTGCACAGATGTCTGTGAGATCTATAGTCAGAGAGGTATCATCAATAAAACACAACATTATTTGGTTAGCTGGGGCAAGTATTTGCTTTTCCAAGACAGTGATGAATAGCTATGGTTCTCCAGAAGATTCAGCATGTGTAAGATTTAAGGTTCAGGCATTGATTTGGACATTATAACCAAAGCTCCTATGTGTACAAATATTTGGATCTATAATCATGTTTATGGTTTTCTCTGCCTTTCTCATATTTTCTAACTTATTCATGCCAGATTGATGGTTATTTCATACTTTTCTGTTCTGTAACATTTCTCTTAGATAAATTGAAATATACCAAAGTAGAAATAACAGATAACGGAACAGATATTGAAGGTGAAATTGGAATAAGATAAATCAATGATATACCATAATCTATATGAAATATTAATTTTGTGATTGAAATATTGCTTTCCAATTATTTTACATCATCTTTCTTAAAAAGATAATATATATTTCAATTGGAAAATTAAAATGCTGTCTTGCTAGCTGTGTCTGTAATCAAATATAATATAAAATGTATACTTAGTTCTATTTTATTCTTACTGGAATGAATTTTCTTATGAATTAAATCAATAGGTACATTTAAAAAAACTAAATACTTTTTGCAAATAGATTTATGAAAGATTTAGTAAGATTGTTGTAACAATGCAACACAAGAATATGTTGCTTTATTTTTGAACATATGTGTAACTTCCCTAACAAAAAGTATGAAAGCAGAAAGGAGACTGTTATGTAATATAATATGCTCAGGCACACATGCTGACTTAGTATTTTGAATGTATTTCTAATTTTAACCTTAAATCTGGAAAATAAAAAGAAAAGATAAGGTTACTGATTTAAATTTCTGTACTTCAGGATATTCCCACAGATAGAAATGCTGTTGAATTTTCCAATACTTATTCACATGAATATCAAGATTTAATTAGGAGATGTTCTACAGATCAGAACAAGAAATATGCAAAATAAGGCATTCATCTTTTTTTATTTAATATGTGAAAATCTCAAGTACACCAAGGAATATGTCAATTACAATACTTTGAAAATATTGACTGAAGTTCATGGCAATGATTAAAAATTCATACAAGATTTTAGCAGTCCAGTGGGAAATACACACAACTTTTTAAAAGTATATTCAGATAAATAAAAAGAAAAGAAAATGACAGTAAGACTGTGAATGTGTGTGTGTGTGTGTGTGTGTGTGCAATCTCCAGTGAGAAATATAGTTACTGTAGTTTATGAACTTCCAATGGTATATTCAAAACATCTTATTATATCACTTCTCTTTACAACTGGAGAAAAAAAATTCTAGTGTTTCACAATACCCAAGCAAAGATAACAGTTGATCAAACTTCATGAGTTTTGACCTATGAAAAAGAAAAATTATTGGAAAAGCATTAACCAGTCTTACAAATGTTTACATTCACTTGATTTAGTTCACTAAACACTATAGATGTTTAGATTGTCCTGCTTAGGTTCACAAAATGTAGCCTAACTTACTGATTTAAAAGATGTTCTAAACAAATTTAATGAAACAGATTGCTACATGCAATTAGTGAATTTTATGCACACAGAACATGTATACACTTGAAATTAAATAGAAATTATACCATTTTGCTATTTCAGAATGCATAATTTGAAAGTTCTGACTGTCCTGAACATAATAATTAGCTGCTACTTCATAGATGGTCTAGCTGCCCTTGTTTAACATTTTTTAGCCTAACCAGTTAAATATCAGGGATCAGTGTTGTGCTTTTTGCTATTGGTTCAGAGAAGTTTCAAGTTTCAAGTTTTATTAGATTTATATGCTGCCCCTCTCTGAAAACTTGGGGCGGCTAACAGCAATCATAGACAGTATACAATAATAATCCAATACTAAAAGCAAATTAAAACCCCTTAATATACAAAACCAAACACACATACAAACATACCATGCATACCATTGTAACAGCCTAGGGGGAGAAGAAATCTTAATTCCCCCATGCCTGGCGGCAGAGGTGGGTTTTAAGTAGCTTACGAAAGGCAAGGAGGGTGGGGGCAATTCTAATCTCTGGGGGGAGTTGGTTCCAGAGGGTCGGGGCCGCCAAAGAGAAGGCTCTTCCCCTGGGTCCCGCCAAGCGACATTGTTTAGTTGACGGGACCCGGAGAAGACCCACTCTGTGGGACCTAACTGGTCGCTGGGATTCGTGCAGCAGAAGGCAGTCCCTGAAGCTTCGAGTACTCCTATCTAATAATACAACATTGCCAAAAAGGCACTAAGAGTAATCAATGTAATCTTGTATAGCTTCTTCTCTGGCAATATTACACTGCTAATCAGAGCATTCAAAACATTTGCTAGATCAATTTTCAAATGCAGCTCACCTGTCTGAAACCTGCACTACACATTGGACATTAATACAATTGAGAGAGTCCTCCACTACTATGCTTGCAACAGAATACCTTATTCCACCAGACATGAAATCTTTGACTTAGACAATTTACAACTACATTGCCTTCAATCTTATCTAATTGTAGTTCATAAAATTATCTGCCACATTCCTACCTGTCAATTATTACTTCAGCATCAACCACAACAATACACATGCACACAATAGATACAAACTTAATATAAACCACTTCAAATTTGATTGCAGAAAATACGACTTCCACAACAGAGTGATCAATGCCTGGAATGCACTACCTTGTGGTTTTTTCCCCAAATCCCCAAAACTTTAATCTTAGACTGTCTACTGTTGACCTCACCCAGTGAAGGGCTACCAAATTTTTTACTACCACACTGTGGGCTTGGCTTACGCAGGATGCTCTGCATTTTCTTTCAAAATCTTTCAGTGCAAATTGGGTGCTCTGGGGTGGAGCTCCATTTTCGTTACCCCACTGCATTTCCCTTCATCTGGGCAGTAGCCCCCCTGACCTCACCCCATTTCTAGGAGGTCTGTGAGCAGTGTGCATAAATGCACCATTGGGACTGCCATCCCTGTCTTTCTGTCCTATTGTTCTTATTTATTTGTACTTACTTTGCTTAGGTTTATGTTTATGTTTTATACCTATATGTGCTATTTTGTACATGTCTGACAAACAAACAAATAAATATAAATAAATAAATTATTGCAATTATTGTCAAATTAACCAATACATAATTCTTCTAAGATTGATATTCCTTTTTGAGTATTTTCTCAAAGCAATTTTGAACATTTTAAAGAATTGTCTATAAAATGGTTTATATGTTGAATGACAAAATGGCTAATGCCTTATGCCAAACATGTTCATTTAGACAAGATCTGTTTTATTATTTTCATTTACAATCTGGATGTGTTGAAGATTTGCTATTGGGAACTAAGTAGCATCTTATCTCTATTCTATGCCTGACTTCCAACTTCAGCATCTGCCCCAACAGATTACAGTTAGCACAGTGTGTATTTACACCAGAGCATCAGGCCACACATTCCATGTTAATCACCATCATATAACTGTCTTTATAAAAAAAAACAGTTGTGACTTTGTGGTTTCTTCCCCAAACCCCCCAAACCCTTGGACTGTCTCCTCTCGACTTCACCATATTCCTAAGAGGTCTGTAAGGGGCATGCATAAATGCACCATTGTGCCTACTGTCCCTGTCTTACTGTCCTATTGTCCTCATTTATCTGTACTTACTTTATTTATGTTTATGTTTATACCAATAGCTGTTATCTTGTACATGTTTGTCAAATAAAAAATAAAATAAAATACAAAATGTAAACCAACATATGCAGAATATTTTTGGCTATAAAAGGGCCGTAGGTTTTTAAAAAATATATTTATTTTCAATAATTTATATCCTTATTGTTGTTGGATTAGAAGAGAATTGATAGATGAGACTTTTGAAAGATAACATTGTTCCTTTTTAATGCTCTTAAGGGAAAGGCATCTAGTTGTGCAAAATATATTTCCTTTGTTGTGTCAGTATAGAAATTTGGAATGAAGATTGCAGTTTCTTTTAATGTAGATTGTAAATAAACACTCATGTATTTGTATGAAGGACCTGCCCAATCCATACTTTATTAATTTCCCATGTACATGAATAATTAGAATGATGCCTTGTGGAATACCATCACCTTGATTTCTGAATATTTAATTACCCACATTTTAGTCGGGCAGAATAATGCCAGTGCTCATTAGATTTCATTTCAACTCCAATTGTTTGGAGCTTATAGTTTAGGGTAGGAGAAAACTACTGAAAATGCAACCAAGAAAACAAACTGATCATTTGTATTATTGAACAAATTAACTCAGTTTTCTCACTTGACAGACAAACGACCAGGCTTATATTATACCATTTTGGACAGGAAATGTTCAGCATGAAGACCTAGTTTCTGGAAAAGTTTATAATGCTGCAAAAGATTAAAGTAAAAAGAAGAAAATGATCAGCAGCAAAGGTGGATTCAGTTAAACGGGATAATTGCACCACTGCAAGACAAAGGACAAGGTTAGGGATAGATCGTGTTGGAGAAATTCTATGTCAGGGGTCTCCAAACTGGTCACTTTAAGACTTATTTATTTATTTATTCATTTGTCCAATATACAAATACATAGGAAGAAAAATAGACATGTAATAATATAAAAGAGGGTGAAAGTGAACTTAGAGGAGAGGATATATGAAAGGAAGAGAATATATAAGATAGGTGAAGGAAAGGAAAGATAATTGGACAGGAACTCCAGTGCACTTATTTACGCCCCTTACTGGCCTCTTAGGAACCTGGAGAGGTCAATCGTGGAGAGTCTAAGGGAGAAATGTTGGGGGTTAGGGGTTGACACAATTGAGTCCGGTAATGAGTTCCACGCTTCGATAACTCGATTGTTGAAATCATATTTTTTACAGTCAAGTTTGGCGCGGTTCGTATTAAGTTTGAATCTGTTGCGTGCTCTTGTGTTATTGCGGTTGAAGCTGAAGTAGTCATTGACTGGTAGGACGTTGCAGCATATGATCTTGTGGGTAATACTCAAATCGTGTTTTAGGCGCTGTAGTTCTAGGCTTTCAAGGCCCAGGATTGTTAGTCTATTTTCATAGGATATTCTGTTTTGAGTGGAGGAGTGAAGGGCTCTTCTGGTGAAATATCTTTGGACATTTTCAAGTTTTAAAGTGACCAAGTTTGGAGTCCCCTGATCTATGTAAACACCAGTAATGGAAAACTACTGGCTGGCACAGGATCAATTAAAAATAAATCTAAGTAGGTGATATTTAGGTTTAATAATGACCCATAGAAAGATCTTTTTACTACATAAAAATCAAATATGGAAAAAAAGATACTGGCAATTAATAGAGTTTCTAATCTTTGTCAATATCTTTCCTAGAGAAATCAGCTTGATATTTATAATGCAACATAGATATTCATGATAACAATTTGGTTTGAAACCTTGTAACCAAACTTTAGATCATGGAAATAAAAATGGAAATCATTAGGTGAAAATGCATCAACCATTAAGGCTAAACTATGATTATGAACCTTTGAGTTAAATTGCAAAATTTCATATCATATTCTGTAATCTAATCTATATATTGTTCTGTCTGGGTCACTCCAGAAGCCAATACCAACCCAAAAAGAGAAGCCAGACACACTGGTAAAAGGCAAAGGCAGTTTTATAAAATTCAAGAAAAACACAGGTAACAGAAACTGATCTTACAAACAGGAAAATGCTGTATCTTCAGATATATCCACGAAGGCAAAAGTCCATGCAGCAATACAGAATTCTTGCTGCCAAGCCGAGGCTGTAGATAGCAGACCTACACCTCCCACGGGTCTTCCAAAGCTGCTGGGCCACAAGCCAGGAACAGAGACGCCGAGAAACAAGACAGGATAACGCAACTCCAAACTGATAACACTCCACATGGCTTCAAGGGCTTGCCTGCCTTTTAAACCCTGCTAAGGAGGACCACACCCAAACCCAGCTGTTCCTAATTCAGTGCTGATAATACTTCTTTAATTGCTCCTTTCTTTGATCTGACCATCTCTGTCGCATGTCAATGATGGCTTGAGCTTCATCACCTAATGACTCCAAACTACTGGCTGGGGAGAGCCCCCCCCCCCGGGCTCTCATGCTGTTCTCCTTCATCCCATTCCTGATTTTCCTCTCCCCTGTCCGACTGTTCAGGCCCCTCCTCTTCGCTGTCATCCTCCTCTGGGCATGGAGCCAGCAGAGACACAGCCGGTCCCTGAGCAGCCTCAGGCTGAACCACAACATATATGTTCTAAATTATCTTCCCTAGGAAACTATTTTCCAAATTTCCTTAATTTAGTCTTCAGGCTGCTGCATCTGATTAAACTGATTAAAATCTCTGAAGATAAAATTTTCCTGTTTTCATTATTTCTGTATTTCTCTTTTACATAGTGAATATTTCCCACTTTTGTTTTTATTGTTTTGTCCATCTGCTTCCAATTTTTCCATGTCTACTTCTGATCATAAATATTTAGGGAGGATCATATTATGTTTTACTGAATGCAATTCAGTAAAATTTAATAGAATATGTAACTTAGTAATTATCATTATCTAAGGTCCAATCAATGGTTGATAAATTTCAAAGCTGCAAAAGATATTGAATTTTTTCTTAAATTACAGACTCTGCTGCAAACTACTTATGTAAAAGCATGCTATTAATTCTGAGTTGTCCAATGAATCTGTCACTTGTTTCAGAACAAATGGAAGAAAACATTTCCTAAAAACTCATGGAATAAATAATTGCAACATATATTTACTGATGTTAGCTTCAATAGATCTTTTTATTCTGTTACCATTATAGCAAAAACAGATAATGAAATGCACTTTTTCTGACTGCAGGACACATGGAATGAACAATATGACTACACTGTCAGCATTGTGTTTTTAACTGGTATATTTATAAAAATATTTGATAGTGTTTACATAGAAATATAATACAGATTTCTATGAAAGCATTTTGAGAAGATGTTCTCAATTGAGTCCACCATACATGGATAGTTGTAGTGAATTATCTCAGTTAGCATTTATCTTTCCCAATTCAAATACTGAACTTATTATGATGTATAATACCCTATGTAGGGGTGGGGGCAGGCTTGCTTAAAGGCCATGGTTTTATGCTTAAATTTATCTTTTATTTTTATTTTTCATTCATGTCTGCTAAAACAAGCCTGAGTATCACACAGACACCAGGAAGGTTAGTGTCTGATTAAAATACCTTGATGCAAAGTATAGCTAAAAATCAATGAAAGGAATTGCTGGAATTGTCTTGGAGATACAGTGTTCCCTCGATTTTTGCGGGTTCGAACTTCATGAAACGGCTATACCACGGTTTTTCAAAAATATTAATTAAAAAATACTTTGTGGTTTTCCCCCCTATACCACGGTTTTTCCTGCCCGATGACATCATATGTCATCGCCAAACTTTCATCCGCCTTTAATATATATATTTTTAAATAAACTTTAATAAATAAACATGGTGAGTAATAATCTAAATGGTTGCTAAGGGAATGGGAAATTGCAATTTAGGGGTTTAAAGTGTTAAGGGAAGGCTTGTGACACTGTTCATAGCAAAAAATAGTGTATTTACTTCCGCATCTCTACTTCGCGGAAATTCGATTTTCGCGGGCGGTCTCGGAAAGCATCCCCCGCGAAAATCGAGGGAACACTGTACAATGTTAATTATTAGGAATGGAGTTTGGTGGATGTGGAATTTGCATTTGAAGCAGCAAGGGAAAGCATTCTGATTGGTGGGAATATTTTGGGGGAGAATGTTGTCAAATATGATCTCAGAACGAAAATTCCTAAGAGTTCATGAGCCAGGAATGGAAAAGGCTGAAATTAATTCTAAAAAGCTCTGTTAAAATTGCCTTGTGGAGTTAAAATTGAATATACTTAATTTTTTAAGCCAAGGCCACTATCTATCCTAAATGGAAAGAAATTATATACTTAAAAGAACTATGAAATAAAGCATAGTATGCGGAGAGGGGCAGCATACAAATCCAATAAATAATAATAATAATAATAATAATAATAATAATAATAATAATAATAATAATAGTAATTTAGAAGAGACAGATGTGTGCATCTGTCTGGGAAATTTCTGCCTTTTTTCTAACTATCCATGATCTTTCAAATGACCAGAGAAAATTAATTACTAGTGGACAGATAGAACTTATAGTGGAAATTTTGATGGTTTAAACAAAAATAATGTTTGAGCTACCTGCATTACATGCATGTATCTGGAGAATTTATGCTGAAAATATACTAAGTATCTGTACCTATATGCATATTGGTATTTGTACATTATCTGTATGTGTATACATAAGTTGTAAATCAACCTTTACATTTTACTTTACATAGGTTGCAGGTGACAAAAATTGGTCTTTTATTATTTTCATTAAAAGTGGAAAAAATATCCTTAGAATTTAGTGAAAGAAAATGGTTAAGCACTGTAGCACAGTCTGCCAAGTTTGGTATGAATTAACAAAATTAACAACAATCACAATAAAGTTGAGTAATGGTTCTAACATTACTAAGTTGTCAATAGATGGTGGTACTAAGACCCAAGAAGCTCTGATGTGGTCTTGAGCATCAGATATTTCACTTCCATTAGTGGAAAACGTTTCTCTGTTGGGAAAGTAAGATGGTGGCAAGTTTATCGGTGCGTTAAAGTCGCCACCCAGGTGGTCCCCGCTGAGATAATTGCCACCATCTTACTTTCCTAACAGAGAAACACTCCCCACACACACCGCGCGCGCCCATCCTCCTTCCAACATCAAAGGGGAGGGGGCGGTGGCAGGCAGAGGGGAATCCCTCAGCCCCACTCCCCTAGCCTCCCCATGATGGGATTCCGGGGGCAGGGCTTTGACATCACGGAGACATCACTTCCTGGCCAGCCGAGGCGACCAAACGCCGAACGCAACCCCAAAATTTGCCCTAAGTTTTAAAAAATTTCAGGTTCGGGTTCGGCATGCCGAACATTGCAAAGTCCACACGGACCCAAATTGTGTGAGTTCGGTTTGCCCAACACCACTCTTAAAACATCATTTCAAGAGGAGCCCAGATCCATATTTTGACAAAAAACAAAAAAAAGCATGCCTAAGAGAAACCAATTGTGTTAATTACATGCATTTCCTTGAACCTAATGTCATTATTTATTTATACTATTATTCTTGAAATAAACCTGTTAGTATATGAAACAACGACTCTTCAACATAACAACGTAACAACACTAGCAACACTTCATAGACTACTCAAGGCAATTACATATTTGCATATCACCTTCTTACTTTATCTAACATGTAGTCCAGAATTGTCACCATCAACTTTCACTATTTTCCAAACTGTAAGAACTATCTTCATAAGGATTAATCAGTTCAAATTAAGAGGCAGAAAGAACTGTCAGGACCTCATTTCAATGTGTAAAATTGTGAAATTCTTTCATGATGGTTTTAAGAAGCTTATCTATCATTTTCAAAAGTGTAAACAAATTGTGGCAATTATAAAGTGAAATAAATAATAAAACAACTAAGTTCATTTTAAGCATTATTTTCCTGTTCCATTTATTAAAATATTACTATTTAGGCTAGACACATGGAAGTGGAAGCAGAAGTGGGTAGCTCCCACAAATAGGGTGAGGTTGACTGTAGACAGTCTAAGTTTTTGTGTGCAGTTTCGCTTTGCTAGGAAGCACTGTATTTATTTATTTATTTATTTTATTTATTGATTTTGTCCAATACACAATGAGGGTTTTAGTGGGTATACACATAGTAAAATACATGATGAAGGTTATAGAGGATATACTCATAGTAAAATATATCTAAGAAAGAATAGAAGAGAAGATATAGGAATATAAGAAAGGTATAGGATATATAGGAGAGCAATAGGACAGGAGACGGAAGGCACTCTAGTGCACTTGTACTCGCCCCTTACTGACCTCTTAGGAATCTGGATAGGTCAACAGTGGATAATCTAAGTGTAAAGCGTTGGGGGTTTGGGGATGACACTAGGGAGTCCAGTAATGACAACTCGGTTACTGAAGTCATATTTTTTACAGTCAAGTTTGGAGCGGTTAATATTAAGTTTAAATCTGTTGTGTGCTCTTGTGTTGTTGTCGTTGAAGCTGAAGTAGTCGCCGACAGGCAGGACGTTGCAGCATATGATCTTGTGGGCAATACTTAGATCTTGTTTAAGGCGTCTTAGTTCTAGGCTTTCTAGGCCCAGGATTGAAAGTCTAGTCTCGTAGGGTATTCTTTTTCGAGTGGAGGAGTGAAGGGCTCTTCTGGTGAAGTATCTTTGGACATTTTCAAGGGTGTTAATGTCTGAGATGCGATATGGGTTCCAAACGGATGAGCTGTATTCGAGGATAGGTCTGGCGAAAGTTTTGTAAACTCTGGTAAGTAGTGTGAGATTGCCAGAGCTGAATCTATGTAGGATTAGGTTTACAACTCTTGAAGCCTTCTTGGCTATGTTGTTGCAGTGGGCTTTGGCACTTAAATCTCTCCTTCCCCCTCCCCCTCCTCATCTACTTTTTCTGGTGCCAAGGGAGATACAAAGGTCTGGTTCTTGCTCTTCTGACAGTCTCAGCCATTATTAATTGATGGTGTTGCAATATATCTGTAATGTTTTCTCTTCCTCTGCGTCTGATTCACGTTCTTTAATCATCTCCTTTATTTATGCATGCCTTGCAAGCAGAGGTAAGCTACTGCCCGTATGGGGGGGAATGCAGTAGGGTAGCGAAAATGGAGCTCCACCCCAGATCACCAAATTTGTACTGAAAGATGTTGAAAGAAAATGCAGGGCATCCTGCATAAGCCACACCCACAGTGTGGTAGTAAAAGTTTTGGTACCCTTCACTGCTTCTCAAGCATGGAATGCCAAGATGCCTTCTCCAAGAGAGAAAACCACTTTATTTGCTATTTTTTATTTGTTCACAATTGGTTGTATGTCAGTGATGGCGAACCTATGGCACAGGTGCCACCGGTGGCACACGGAACCATATCTGCTGGCACGTGAGCTGTTGCCCCAGCTCAGTTCCAATATGCATGTGTGTGCCAGCCAGCTGATTTTTGGCTCGCACAGAGGCTCTGAGAGGGCATTTTTGGCTTCCAGAGAGCCTCCGGGGAGATGGGGAGGTGCGCTTTTACCCTTCCCTGTGTCCAGGGAAGCCTTTCAAGCCTGGGGAGGATCACAAGCCTACTGGGCCCACCAGAAATTGGGAAAGAGGCAATTTTTGGCCTCCGGAGGGCCTCCAGGGGACAGGGGAAGCTGTTTTTGCCCTTCCCAGGCATTGAATTATAGGTATGGGCACTCGCGCATGCACAATAGCATGCACGCATGCTATTTTGGCATCCAAAGAAAAAAAGGTTCGCCATCACTGTATGAGACCTTATGGTCTCATTTCTGATTGACTTGCCAGCATTTTCTTCCTCATACATAGATGTTTTTCATTATTTTCCAATTTATTTAAATAACAGAAAGTATCTTTGCCACTTTTAACAATTTGCTACATCGTATTAATATCTTGGGAAGAAAGAATGATTGGAAACTTTATCATTCTATTCTTCATATGAACATTTTACTTTATGGAACTGTTAAATAATGTAAATGATATCAGAGCATTAAATTGGATTTTAGATGTGCTAATTTCCTTTAGGCAAACTCAAAACAATGATTATTGCAGCCTGCATTTACATAGCCAGATGTCAGATTCTAAGTCAATAATACAAAATGCAAATCTAAAATATTTAAAATACAATGTATTTAATTTCTGAAAGTCTAAATAAGTTTATTCAAGCTGTAATGACAGGCTGTTTCTTGTCTTCTCTTTTCTTTTTAATTCTCAGAAATTGGTGTGCTAGGGCTATCGCCATGTGAATTCAGACAAAATGAAATTAAAGTCAGCAATGAAACATTTATGAAGAGAGCAAATTAAAAATCCTCTACTAATAACTCTGGAGTGATTATTCCTATTTTAGTCATTTTCATTGTCAAAAAGTCATACTTATTTACCCAAGTAGGCTTTTAAAAATGCAGAGCACAACAAACTTTTCTTTATCTTCTGAGATTAAAAGAAAATTAATTTATGCTGACTAGCCAGTTATAATAATAGGTATAGTTTGCCCTGATAAATAATTTAAAGAATACTTAAAATATGTTTATTTTGGTTTTTGCTTTTAAAGGTAGGAGTAGCCGATTCTATTTTGGCTTGCACATTTACTTCAACACATCTTTTGATTAATTTTACTTAAGGGAATCATAACTCTATTACCTTGGTTATGATTCTAATTCTCTGAGTTGCAACATATTACTTTGAAATGGGATTTTCTTTGTAAGATTTTTATGTAGTATTATTTTTTCTGTATCGAATGTGTTGTGGTTAGCTCTGGCCCTGCTCCTGCCCCAAGGACTGTGGATGTGGGGGAGACCTCCACATGCTGCAGGCCTGTTTTGCCCCCGGTGGAATCTGATGATGAAGGCTCCTCTGACCAAGAAGACATGAGTGACAGGGAGGAGGAGAGTGTGGCAGATAGTTCAGAAGGAGATCAATTATCTAGCTCCTCCTTGGATTCAGAACAAGAATTAATGATACAGCCACACATGCGGAGAGCGATGCATAGGCAACAACAACTGAGAGATTACTATCAAAGAAAATGAGGCCACCTGTGGTTGGGTGGGGCTGTGGTAATTAGTGAGGCTGCTATAAATAGCAGCCTGTGGGTTTGGCCATTGTGGAGGATTATCAGATCCTTGTGTTCGTGACTGCTTTACTGACTTTGACCTTTTGTGTGCTGATTTTTCCCCGCTTTGAAACTAAACCAGAGCAACTTTCCCCGCTTTGAAACTAAACCTGCCCCGGTTTAAGAGGCAGTGGTGCATCCCCTCCTCAAGAAGCTTTCCCTGGATCTGGCTATTCTGGTATATTTCAAGGAACGTCACAGCTCCTTTTTTGCCTCTAGGCCCAACCCAGGGCCTCTTCAAGGCAGTTAATTTTTATTTATAGCTGACCACTATATTCTGTATGTGTCTAAAAAAACATTTGACACACACACACACACACACACACACACACACACACACACACATATATATATATATATATATAATTTGTTTTCGTAGATTTTCAGAAACATATATATGTGTTATTTTGTTTTTGTTTTTTTGCTGAATTTGAAAATTAAGGGACACTGGGATAGATCTATTTCGGCATTATTTTGGCCTCATCAGCTAGCCATACCCTCACTGGGCTTGAACCTGCAACCTTTGCCTTGTAAGGCAGAGAATTAACCTCTAGACTACAGTATCCAATCCCTTCAGCTCTGCACCTAATTTATATATATATACAGAGAGAGAGAGAAGAAAGGAAGGGGAGGGGGAAAGGATAGAAGAGGAGATAACACACTGCTTCAGTGCTAGGTAGAAAATAAATGTTTTTCAACTTCCCAGTCTAGGATTGAGATAAAAGGACTGAGACAAAGTCATGTCCCTCAACTCTGCACCTAAAATCTTTGGCTAGTCCAATCTGTTCCTGTCTCATTCTCCACTATATTAGTCTATTTGTCTGTTGTTTACCCATCCACCAAAAACATACATACACAAGCACTTTCTGTTTATTTAGTCATTATTTTATAAAAAGGAAGGAAGGAAGGAAGGAAGGAAGGAAGGAAGGAAGGAAAGGCACTAGATTTAAAAAAAGAAAAAGTAGAATTATTTGTATTACAATTTCTAAACATGTACTTATGATAGAATAACTTCAAAACAAATTTCATAGCAATTAGAAGGGCTTTATCTTTGAAATTGGTTCTGCTTGTCTTTATCCAAGAAAATTTGCACAAATAACATTTTTTTCAGAAAAAATCTCAGGTCTTTTGTCAAAAGTAGAAGCATTAAAAACTTCCTTTTAAAAATGAACTAATGAGAAAAATATTTGCTACCATATAGTAATAACTTCTGCAGAATATATCTGAAGATCTTAGACACTTCTTTGAAATCTTTTTTTCTTTTGAATTCTAAAAGCCTTTTTTTTATAGAGTTCCAAAAATTGATTGAAAATTATATATTATTTTACTCAAAAGTGAATCACAACCTTGGAAAGGATGCATTTCATAGTATTGTAGGGAAAAAATTCTATGGATTGATCATCTAATAAACTCATATATATCTCCAGCAAATGTATTAAATTCAGACTGAATCAAACATAGAGGAAATCCATTCCTTATATGTCATCATTTATTAGAAACACCTCACAGCATTTTACATCCAGCTTCTAAACAAAGTAAAAAATGAAGCCAAATTTTATTATCATTCATTTTCATAATAAATGGAAGCGTGAGGCTTACAATGGAAGCCTGTTTTCCCCTTCAACTTTTGGTAATTAATAGCTTTTTGATATCATCTAGAAGTCTTCTGTTTCTTCTCTTGAAATTTGGTGCTGTGGATTTTGAGATCTTGTTCAAGGAATTATCAAAAGATTACTGGGGCAATAACCTGACTCTGTAATCTCTATAAACCACCTGGAGATTGCTGTAAACCACTATGAAATGTATAAGTGCCATTGCTAATGCTATTATAATATAAATGTGCATATAGAATCCTATAATTATAGGACTGAAAGGACTATGAAGTTCATTTTTTTGTAGTCCAACATCCTGTTCAGAGCAGAAATCCTCAGATCAACCCTGTTCTGCCGGCGTGTCTCAACCACCCGTAATTACAGGGTAATTAGTCCAGAAAGACACACACCACATGATAAAAGGAAAACCCAAAAGTTTTTATAAACAGAAAAACAGAAACAGCTCCCTTTTTAAATGTCAAAGGGATTTTCTGGTACACACAAGGCACAGGTTAAATGCAGTCCAATTGCTCACCTAATAACTGGGAAATTGAGTCCAATTCTAAAGTCCAGAGAGTCCACACATACAATCCTGAACAGCAAAAACCACGATCTTGATGAAACAATGAATCAGATAAACTGCCATGAGGCTAAAACACCAGGCTATACTTTTATCTGTAGCACTAATTACAGCAGCCCCACCCAACCACAGGTGGCCTCATTTTCTCTTGTAATAATCCTTCAGTTGTTGTCTCCCATGCATCACTCTACGCATGTGTGGATGTGTCATTAATTCTTGTTCAGAATCCAGGGATGATACAGATGATTGATCTCCTCCTGGGCTGTCAGACAAACTCCCCTCTTCCCTGTCACTCACGCTTCCTTGGTCAGAGGAGACTTCATCGGCAGATTCTACTGGGAGCAAAACAGGATTGTGTCATATGGATGTTTCCCCCACATCCACCTCCACATTCCTTGGGGCAGGAGCTGGCCCAGAGCTAACCACAACAAACCCAAACAAATAATTGTCTAAACTAAACTAGTCCCCTAAAAAGTCACCTGCTGTAATTGTAAAGCACTATTTTATTAGACACCAAAAACAATCTCTGTTCTTTGCAACAATATGACAATATAAGGAAATGTCATTATTCATACTTTTATGAGCAAGGCAGAAAATAAATCTTCAGTTTCTCTGGTAATAATAATTGAACTGTATTAGAACTGCTGGGAAGAAATTTCAATTCCTACATTAATATTTATTACATCATATAAAAGTTATCATGATTATGGTGGACTTGTGGTAAAGCTAAAACATACTGGAAGATGATAGAGAAAATAATAAAAGCAATAGTAAAGCAGGACATTGAAAACACCCCAGAATTCTATCTATTAGGAATTACCAATCAGGCTTATAAGAAAGAAATTTTATATCTAATTATACACATATTAACTGCAGCTAGAATTATATATGTGCAAAATTGGAAGGGGGAGGGAATCCCCACAGAAGAAGAAGTTATAGTAAAATTATTAGATTGCGCGGAAATGGATATGATGACAAGATGTTTAAATGATCAAGAAGACACTAAGTTTTATGAAGCATGGAACAATGTTTATAAATGGATAGATAAGAAAAAATAAGACATATAATCTATTTTTAGCTAACTTGTTATACTTGTTTTTACTTGGGTAATAATAATACTAATATTAGTTTAAATTTATTGTTTAATGATTAAGGTAGAATTAGTTTATATATAAGAATTAGTTTATATATAAGTAATCTAGTAAGAATTTTGGTTTTATATATATATTAGTAACAACGTGAAAAACCTTAACTTAAATTTAGTAAAATTTTTAACATTCAATATATATCTAATTATGTATTCTTTTTCTGTATTTGAACGTATACTTTCAAGATAAGCGGGGAAAATGTATCCCCATTTTGTGTTCAATGTTTGTTTGTGTGTCTGTCTATTTTAAAGAAAATTAATTAAAAAAATTTTTAAAAAAAAGTTATCATGATTAGCTCAAGTTTCCAACTCATGTTATTGTAAAAAATGAACAATAATTTGGATATATGCATATATAGCCATGATGGCAAACCTATGGCATGCATGCCTGAAGTGGCATGCAGAACATATCGCCTGGCGTGCATTGCATCGGCTGATCATCTTCAGGGTTTCTGGAGTGTATGCGCAAATGACGATCAGCTGGCCTTTATGCATGCAACCATGCCATAAACCAGAAGACTAGCTCTTCTGTTTTCTGGTGTGAGCCTGCATGTTGGTCAGCTGATTGGTGCATGCATAGCAGTAACTGAAAGACTTGCAGGCTAGAAGTTCATTTTCTGGCATGTATGTGTCCCATGGGTAGCTCCACTTCCTGGCCCAGATGAGCGTGGGCATGCATGTGAAATGTGTGTGTGCACGTGAAGTGCTCCCTTTTCAGCACCTAGCATCAAAAAAGTTCAGCATCACTTATAAATAATATTAAATAATTCTAAATATTAAAGACTATATAAGCAAATTGCAAGTTTTGTCTCAGTTTTTATTGGAAAAATACAGTGGTACCTCTACTTACGAAGTTAATCTGTTCAGTGACCAGGTTCTTAATAGAAAAGTTTATAAGAAGAAGCAATTTTCCCCACAGGAATCAATGTAAAAGCAAATAATGTGTGTTATTGGGGAAACCACAGGGAGGGTGGAAGCCCTGTTTCCTTGCAGGAGATTCCTAGAGAGGCCCCACGGAGTCTTCTCCCTGCCTTTTCTGGCCCTGTTTCCTCCCAGGAAATTCCTAGAAAGGCCTCACAGAGGTTTCTCCCTGCCTTTTCTGGCCCTGTTTCCTCACAGGAGATTCCTAGAGAGGCCCCACGGAGTCTTCTCCCTGCCTTTTCTGGCCCTGTTTCCTCCCAGGAAATTCCTAGAAAGGCCTCACAGAGGTTTCTCCTCACCTTTTCTGACCCTGTTTCCTCGCAGGAGATTCTTAGAGAGGCCCCATGGAGGCTTCTCCCTGCCTTTTCCGGTTACAGTTTTGGAGGCTCGGGTTTTTAAGTGGAAAATGGTTCTTGAGAAGAGGCAAAAAAATCTTGAACACCCGGTTCTTATCTAGAAAAGTGCGTAAGTATAGGCGTTTGTAGGTAGAGGTACCACTGTAGTTGTTAATAGATATTAGTTGCTAACACGTCTGTCAGAGATGCAACACATAACCAATGAGATTCCTATAGGAGGTCTTAGCCTCTTTGTTTGAAGTTTTTCAAACTGTACATTTTTAAAAGGTGGAGGGGGGCAGAGAGACAATTCTCCCAGGAAATAACCTACATCTCTCAAACTGTGACCAATAATTTGGCTGTTGGAATGAATGTTTCAACTCATTGTGAAAATGACAATCTCAGCTCCAGCAGTATAAATTGTTTATCAGCTATCTTGTTCATTTTTGACATACATGAAGAGGACGAAGAAGATGTGGAGGAAAATTCTTTCCAATTTTTATATTGTTTTATGGACAAAATTGCAGTTCTTTTATAAATATATTCCATTGTGTCCTGAGGCTATTTTTATTTGTACTGTTTACAGGTAGTAGTCATGAGACCACTAATAGAAACTGCACAATTTTATCCTGGATGAACAATGGATTGATATATTTGTATAATGAAAACAAAGGTCCCTGAAGGCACTAATGAATTGTGTGTGATATAAATAATAAATCATATATAGAGGTCTTTCAAATAGGGCTGAAATGGAGCTTTCCTTAGCTTTCTTTCATCCCAAAGCTGTTTCTCCTACTTCGTTGCAGTCATATTCATTTTCTAATGAAATGTTTATGTATTTCAATTTAGGTTATAAGATATAAGTTATAAGATTATTAAAATACAAACATGATAATATCTGAAGTGGGATTATTCTGATGCAGCTTATATTGGTGCCTTACCAAATCTTAATGATCTGTGCATAATTTTACTTATACATGCAAAAATATGAAAGACTCACAAAGCACTCATTCTAGGCCATTTGGTAGAACACTGCTACCTCAAAATGATTCAGAACACAAGAACAATTCCAGAACAAAGCAGCCTTATAGTTTCCATAAACTAATTGATAGAATTAATGTTAAATTATATTATTAGATAAAATAACTACAAGTATGATTCCAAATATTGGATAATTACATTTGAAAATTCAATGAAAGGAGAAACCAGAAGTGTTGTGGCAATACAGTCTGGAAATAGCTGGTTTTGATGAGCCCAGTGAAATTCCAGTTTGACAAGCC